>NC_069394.1:24650357-24963571 GCF_027475565.1 Acinonyx jubatus
TATCTTGAAAAAAAACTATAGCTTCATTGCTTCATACACTAGTGGCATTAATTATCTCACGTGAGACTACTGAAGGAATGTTTCGCATTAAAAATAATTTATGGAAATTACATTATGTAGAATGGTAATGCAGTTTATGTATTTAATGACGAAAATAAGAGCCCACAGTCCAATCCAAATGTGTTCATGCTCATAATTTTTAAACAAAAATTCACTCTGAATTGCAAATACTTGTATTTTTATTCTACAACTCATTAATATGTTGGGGAAGCTTATAGGGGTAGAATTCCATTATGATGAAATGCAGTACTTGCACACTGCTGTGTTGTTATAGGCTTATCTTATAATGAATCTTTTATTTGATATCAAATTTCCAGTCAGCAGAATTAGAGTAAAATTTGAATTGATGCCCAGTTTCTCTAATTCATTAGAATGGGAAAAAAAACCAGCTTTGAACTCAGAAGAGGAAAAAGGGACACAGATCCTGTCATCTCTATGCAGTAAACTATGGAGAGAATTCTCTTCTTGCCAGTTTCCCTCTCACTCCTTTTCCGTTTTGTTTTATTTCCCCTGCACTCCTCTTACTGCTCTCTCTCCCTTTCTCTTTTGGCAAGATCCTGTAACATTCAGCGTGAATGTTACTTAAGTTTGTAGGAGGCTTTGGGGGGAATAAAATGGAAATGTGTGGCATTCAGGGGTATGTAAATTAATGGAGAATTAAAGAGTTAATGAAATCTTTGCTTCGACCTCTTCTGTCTCAACATTTCTGAAGTTGGACCCACTTGACTCTGGTAATGCAAATCACACTTATTTTTGGTTTTGAAAACGGCTGTTGCTGAGGTAGAGATCATAGAATCATCCACAATATAATTTGATTCATTGTAGAGGGTTCAATTCAATCGCATTATTGGAGTTCACTCAGGATTGGACCTGCGCCCATGGTCAAAATAACTTGGTTATAAAGAACATTTCTTTGTAATGATGTTTGCTACAAATGGGTTTAAGGAAGGGAAGTGCACTCTTCATTATTTATGTGCTTGTTCAATATTTGGTTGTTCTTCATGTTCTTTATGTCAGGGATGATACATCTAAAATGATGCTAAGCTAAATGAAGTGCTTAAATAGTTTCAGATTTGTTTACAGTGTTGTTGAAGATGGTGATAATGGATACAATGATAATGCTAACAGTGAGGAAGATGACAATGACAGAGAAAAATACGTGGCAAACTCAAACAGAATACGGAGAACTGACTTCCTCAATGATCAGCTTTTAACTAATAAAAAGTATAACACTATATGGTTCTGCCTAGATTTGAAAACCCCAATCTTCCATGTAGAATGCTGACTAATTAGAGCTTGTGCCAATTTGTCAACTGTAATGATTATTTTTTTTCCAGAATGCCAATTATAATTTGTGTATTAGTTTCTAGGGCTGCTCAAATAAAGTATTGCAAACTGGGTGGCAATACAGAAGCTTATTCTCTCATAGTCTAGGAGGCTAAAGTCTGAAATCAAAGTTATCGGCAGGGTTCTTTCTAGAGAATTGAGGGAAAATCTGTTCCCTGTCTCTCTCAGCTTCTAGTAGTAGCTAGCAATCCTTAGCTTTCCTTGAATTGTAGACTCATCATTGCAATCTCTGCTCCATAATCACACGTCATTTAATCCCCCTGTGTGGATACACTTGAATCTTCTGCTACAGTTTCACAAATCTAGCAAACGTTACAAGTGTCCTGGGTCACACAAAGAACTTCATCACTCAGCAATAGCAATAACCAATGTTATAAGCATTTTCTTGTACCAGTTTTCTTTTTTCTTTTTCTTTTTCTTTTTCTTCTTTTTCTGTTTCTTTTCCTTCCTTCCTTCCTTCCTTCCTTCCTTCCTTCCTTCCTTCCTTCCTCTCTCTTTCTTTTTCTTTCTCTTTCTTTCTTTCTTTCTTTCTTTCTTTCTTTCTTTCTTTCTTTCTTTCTTTCTTTCTTTCTTTCTTTCGTAGGCTCCATGCCCAAATTGGGGCTCAAACCCACGACCCTGAAATCAAGAGTCTCATGTTCCACCAACTGAACCAGCCAGGTGCCCAATCTTGTACCAGTTTTCTGAGCCCTAAATTATACAGGACAATTTGAAAGGAACCAGAGGGAAACTGGCCCAGAGTAGGTTGCATTAAAGCAGAGGAACTCAGAGCTTAGGGAACCTAAGGGAAACTTGTATAATGTGCAGCGAGCATGGCTGCCCCTTGCTCAGGAAGGAGACACTACACCTCCATTCCAATGTTGTTTGCTATACACCCATCTCAAAAAGATATTCTAGAACAAAAGTGGTCTGGTCAAAAGATGTGGAAAAATTCAAGCGATCTCTGGAAAATTGTCACCTCTCAGTACAAACTGGGATTCTAGATTTGAGCTAAATGAGTAATTTTTAACACCAATCATGATTTCTGTGAATAAACTTCTCATCTTTGGCATGATTCACACAGGTTAGCTTTCCTCATCCTCAAATTCAGTTCAGGGTAGCTCCATCTTGTGCGTGTTTAGGTTGATTTTCTTTCTCTTACGTCACACATTGAGTCATCAGCAAAACCAAATGCTATACTTTCATAACATATCCAGATTTTGAACATTTCTCACTGTCTCTATGGCTACCATCTTGTGTAGATGTTTATATCTACTCAGCTCTTATTGTAATAGCCTTAACGTGGTCTTTCTGATTTTGATCCCTTATAGTCTACTCAATAGTAACCAGAGTAATCTTTTTAAATATTTAGTCAGGTAACAGCACTCCTCTGCACTATATTCTCTGGTGACTCCCAGTCTCACGTGAGAGTAAATCCTAAATCTTAAATGTGTTTTTTGTTAATGCTTATTTATTTTTGAGAGAGAGAGAAAGGGAGAGAGTGCAGGGGAGGGGCAGAGAGAGGGAGATCTGAAGCAGGCTCCAGGCTCTGTACTGACAACAGAGAGCCCAACGTGGGTCTCAAACTCACGAACCATGAGATCACAACCTGAGCTGAAGTGGGATGTGTAACCAGCTGAACTGCCCAGGCGCCCCAATCCTAAATCTTTACAATGGCCTATGCAGATCTTCGTGATCTCCTGATCACTATTACACTGCTGACCTTATATTTTACAACGTCCTTACTGGCAGAATTATAGCTCCAGGTCTCTGAAGGTGCCAGGTTTGCTATGACAGGTATTTTGTAGTTGTTATTCCTCTGGCTGGGGTTCTTTTTTCTTCCCCCCACCAGGTATCCATAAAGATCTCTCACATTGGCTATAGAACTTTGCTCAAATATCCCCTTTCCCAGCTGTCTTATCAGTATTATAAAAATCAACATTTTACTTGCTTCATTACCCGGGTCTTCTAATCCTTTTTTTTCCCTTTTCTTTTTCCTCTCTTTTTTTTTCTCTATGCCTGACATTACATATACAGTAGAATGTAGTGCTGTTTGCCTATATTTGGTGTCGCTCGCCTGAGAACAGAGCCAGTAAAAAAAAGCTCCAGCATCCCCTTCTTCCAAATAAAGAATTCCAATAGACATTCCAGATGCTTCTCAGGGGCTGCTAGCAGAGGTATTGCAAATCCCCATTGGCCAGAGAAGCAACCCCTATGGGACACCAGCATATTGGCTTTTCTTCCTTCCCTGACTCAGTCTCTCCACTGCTTTGTTCTGGCTTTCTAGAGGAATATCCTCCATAAACTACCTGAAACCAAGTCATTATCTCAGGTTCCATTTTTATGGGGAACCAGTCTGAGAGATCATGATCCCAATTTTCCATTAGCTTCTTTAAAGCTCTATCTCTTCTGTTACCATGTACCAGTAGGAGTTTTATACCACCCCACTCAACTTAGAAAAATGTGGTTGCTTTGGCTAATAAATCTTAAAAGTCAGCATATATTCTGCTACAGTCTCATTTTCTGCACTGAGGACAAGCACAAATATTGCAGATAGAGGCTGCTCTGTCAGTTTGGGTGCTAGAGGAAAGGTCATTTGAAGGACAGGTGCGGCCATCTGTGATAGACATGTAACACAGGGGAAAATCTTCTACCGTTTTTAGTTATAGAGATTTTGGGTTTTGTTTGATTCCACAGCACCAAAACCTAGTCTCTCCTGCCTGATGGATCTTATAATTTTACTCAGCTATGTATTTACTAGTTGTCTTCTCCTCATGATAATGTAAGCTCCATCAGACAGAGAATTTTGCTCTTCTGTCTGTACTCTATACCCTCTACCTAGAACAGTGCAAGGCACAGAGGACATACACATCTATTGAAAAGGTTATGCCAAAGCCTAGTCAACTCATTGTCCCTCAAACCAACTGATGAACTCCAAAAATTGATGGATCAAATATAACATTTGATCATGCTATCCAATATAAAATTTGATCATGTTATCCTCTAACTCAGAAGTTTTCAACCAATTTAAGGCAATTTAAGGCAGTTAGGGTTGCCAGAAAAAATACAGGATGCCCATTAAATTTGAATTTCAGATAAACAATACATAATATGGGACATACTTAAACTAAAAAAAAATGTTTTTTGTCCAAAATGCAAATTGAATTGATGTCTTATATTTATTTGCTATAGTGTTTATCTCTGTTTGCTAAACCTGGCAACTCTACCCCCAAGTGTCATTTGTCAATGTCTGGGGATATGTGAGAATACCTACACACAAAGAAATAATTGGCCCACAATGTCAACAGTGCTGAGGTTGCAAAACCCTGTGACCTGGACCACTTCCCTTTTCTTTTCTGTGCATCTGATTTCTGCTCTATCCTTTGCCATTTGTCTTAGGTATAACTGGCTCCAAAAGGCTCTCATTTGCCTTTCAGAACTTTGTCTACATCTCTCCCAGGTCTTCTTGTAATCGCAGATAGCTTTCCATATGTATTTACAAATGGCATACAGTCAAAGCCCCAATGGTTTCTCAGATATCTGAAGAAAGACAAAAATCTATGTGTTTCTTTACATCTGAAGCATCTAAAACAATGCCCAGTAGACGCAGATATTTAATAGGGGCTGAGTGAGAGTGAGTAAATGAGTACACATAATGGCAGATCTATGAATTCCAAGGAAATACCACTTCCCTTCTGAGTCTGCGGGCCATTGACAGGCTGCTTCTTGTGGCCTAAGCAATGTAGTTACTCTATTGCCAGTTGAAATCATCTCATGACAGATATAGATGCACACATAAATCTGGTTTTAATTTAGTGGGTGTATATGCTTTAGTTTTGTATATGCAACGTATCAGCAATTACAGGTATTGATATGTGCCTTCTACATTTCAGAAAACTTACAAGAATAATAAGAGATAAAGGCAAATTGTTTTAAACACAAATACCTTCTAGACATTTTCCTTTAAACACAAATACCTTATAGACGTTTTCCTCTTAACTAAAATCACTACTAGAAACACATAAGTGCCTCAGTTGAAAGATATATAGAGGCAATCATCTAACTTTATTTCATCCTTACCTAGAATTTATTTTTTTGTACCTAGAATTTATTTTTTTGTATCAATTTGTTTACATTCTAGTTGGTTAACATGCAGTGTAATATTAGTTCAGGAATTGTCACTTATAGATAACACTTACCCAATGATGGACCATCTTTTGCACTCTTCACTTTACTTGCTTATCATCTTCTCTATGTAGACTGACAGGTGTTTAGCACCTTCCCATGGCATCTCGTAAATTTTACCTAGGACCACCATTCCATAATGAGAGGAATTTCAATACAAGATCTTTCAAAAATGCTTGTAGATATGGGGCACCTGGGTGGCTCAGTTGGTTAAGTGACCTATCTCAGCTCAGGTCATGATCTCACAGTTTGTGGGTTCGAGCCCTATGTTGGACTCCATGCTGACAGCACGAAACCCGCTTGGGATTCCCTCTCTCTCTCTCTTTCTCTGTCTCTCTCCAGTTCTCCCCCACTCGCACTCTCACTCTCCCTCTTTCTTTTTTTTTTTCTTTTTTCTTTTTTAAAAAAATTTTTTTTCAACATTTTTATTTATTTTTGGGACGGAGAGAGACAGAGCATGAACAGGGGAGGGACAGAGAGAGAGGGAGACACAGAATCGGAAACAGGCTCCAGGCTCTGAGCCATCAGCCCAGAGCCTGACGCGGGGCTCGAACTCCCGGACCGCGAGATCGTGACCTGGCCAAAGTCGGATTCTTTAACTGACTGCGCAACCCAGGCGCCCCATCACTCTCCCTCTTTCAAAATAAATAAATAAACTTAAAAAAAAAGATAAACAACATTTTGTATTTTAACTGTAGCCATGTCAATATCCTGGTTGTGACATCATACTACAGTTTGATAAGACATTAGTAATGGAGAAGCTGAATAAGATATGCATGGGAGTTCCTTTCATTAGTTCTTACAACTGCATGTGTATCTACAATTAACTCCAAATAAAAAGCTTAATTAAAAAAAAAACAAACTTAAGGTTTCAATTATATCTATAACTCTCTTTTTGTTACTTGATTTTACAGTAATTTAGTGTCTAAAGCTTTTGCCAGATCAGGTGAAATGTCTTTGCAAAGTCAGTTCAATGAGATTTAATAAATACATATGCAGATATATTCTGTATATCACATAGGATGCTTGTTATTCATTCACTAACTCTATTTGTTTCTTCATAAAATAGCCATTTATTAAATGCTAACTAGATCCTGGTTCAATGTTGCTATGCAGAGAGGTATGTTCACAGTGGTACAAGGTACCAGATATTTTGCCAGAATCAGATTGTGTATTATATTGTAAGCCTTGTTAAAGATTTTGAATACTTTTTCATTTCTTCTTTTTTTAACCAATTACTTTTTTCCATAACCTTACTGATGTATGATTGACAAGTGAAAATTTTATATATTTATGGTGTACAATGTGCTGTGTGAAATAACTACCAACAATCAAGCGAATTAACCTATTCATCACCTTATATACTTTGTGTGTGTATATGGTAGTAGGAGCACTTGAGATCTACTCTCTTAGCAAATTATAAGTATACACTACAATATTGTTAACTCTAGTAACTACCATGCTGTACATTAGGTGTCTAGAAGTTAATTATTGAATTCTAGTCTATATACAATGGAATGTCAGTGATGATTCATAAAATTTTAAGGTAGGTATTAAAGACAGAATTTAAAATATGGAACTATTTGTTCCTATGAGAGGAACTAGAGAATGCATGGGGAATATAGAGGCTTAAAGTATATTAGTTCTAACTTATAATTTTGTCAGTGACCACATCATAACGTAAGTATGTCAACCCTAGTCTCATGGTACCTCACCAAGGACTTGACAGTAAATTCAATGAATTGTTTGGTCACTTAGAAAAGGTAAAATATAAATAATCATGGGGAAAAAGTGTGAAAAATTGCAAATATCAGAAAATGATTTTACCTCATAGAACTGGCCTTTTCTCAGGAGTGTGCCACGCATGGAAGAGGGATCATTGTTTCAGTGGAAAAACATTCAGAAGTATCCCCTTGGATGACAAATATGTGCTGAAAGCAAGAAAGATGACTTAGGATAATTAGATATATACACATATTGGAAATGAATTTTAATAATATATTTATAACTCTAGGACTCCAGTGATTAAAATAGAATTAAAGAGTCTGTCTCCTTTTTAAAAAACCCATATGTGATTTTTTCAGACCCAGCCATATGGAATTATTAGGCCTTTACCTGGCCTCAAGAGGGAGGCTGCCCTCCTCACACCGGACTTGAAGCACAGCCAGGGCATTTCAGTCTCTGAAGACGGTTGCATTCCTGGACTTAGCCCCACCACCCCCTTGCCAGCCATGTTCTTATGCATATCTGCAATGCTAGCCAAGCATCTTTATTCAGAGACCTCTTTATCTGGAGACTTCTGCCAAGGTTTTTGTCAGGAACATCTGAGGAGACTTTCTTATTGGGAGAAAGGGGAAAATTTGAAGGCACTTATCTACTCAGACTCAATAAACTAAGTACTTTTCCACTATGCTGATATCCTGACCCAAATCTAAACCCTCCACCCAGTTCCATTTCTTCCAACAGAATGACATGGAATGCAGTTCCATGTGGAAAATGGAAGAGGAGAGGAGTTTAGCCACTTGCACATACAGTCACACTAAGTGATTAAAGACTTGACTGCCATTCTGGCTTATTTTCACTGGCTGCTCACACAGCTGGCAGTTCGGCTCTTGTCTTAGTTCAGCTGAGCTGACGAGACTGTTTCTCTTTATTCCAGCCAGGTTAATTCTCTGTCCCAGTTTAGCATAAACTTTAAATGTCTGTATTTTACTGTTTTAAATTGATTTAAAATATATTTTAATCCTCTAGGTCCAACATAGGTTATATTTTATTACCTGACTTATTACCATAATAAATAAGACATTTTCTCTCTCTATCATTATGATGTTATAATATACCATACTTATTATTTCTAATATATAGTAGAACCTTTTAGAACATTGGCTTTGAAATGAATAGGTGTCAAATATTAATAAGAATTATATGCAAATCCCATCTAGAAAACCATAAAAAGGATGAATATCATTTTTATATATTAATACCAATTTCTTTTTGTGGAATGGCTGCCTGCTTGTTAGAAATCTGTTTAAGAAAATCTCAAGCATATTAGAGATCTCTCAGGAAAACCTTTGTCATATTATAAAAGGGCATGAGGTATTATATAGAATATTTAGGTGATTTCATTTGCTATATTTTTTAGAGGCAGAGAAATATGATTAGGTAAAAATTTTAGGTCATATAGTGTTTACTACCTGTTTATGTGTCTAATGTTAATTAGTTTTCCTTGTATTACCCTAAGTGAGAAGGATTTAGGTCTCTTAATATATGACTAATATGATTAGGAATTTATAATATTCATTAAGATTCTGTCCTTCAATATGGGGTATCTTATCTCGGTTTTCCCAACACTTATAGCTCTTCGCATGATGTAGGTGTTCAAAAAATATGGACCAAATGTATTTAAAATAATTGAATTTCTTAATTGATTAATGTATCATTGGAGACCCAAAGCAAACAGGTAAGGTAGGTGTAGAATCTTGGAAACTGTAAGAAAAATCATAAAATTAAGCTGTAATTCTGACCTGGACATTCTAAATCTTGTGCATTTTTGCTCCAACAAAATTTCACCACATGTTTAATTAGTCAATTAGCATTTTCTATAGAAAGAGTCATCTCTGAAACAAGGATGGGGCAAAGGTTGACCATGATGGAGATCAGGGCTTTTACTGAATTTTCTCACTTGAGAAAGACTCTATTTGGGTGCTTTGGAAATTTAACAAGCATTACACACACCTATTTAGAGAAAAAGGCAAAAAAATACCATTTAAGGGGTATCTGGGTGGCTCAGTGAGGTAGGCAGCCTACTCTTGATTTTCAGCTTAATGTCATGATCTCACCATTGGTGAGTTTGAGCCTCAGCCCCATTCTCAGGGTCCATAGCTTGGGTTTCTTTCTGTCCCTCTCTCTGCTCCTCCCCCTACTCTTGCACACATGCACACACTCTCTCTCTCAGAATAAATAAATAAACTTTAAAAAAATACCATTTACTATTCTGAGCAAGCTTTTTTTTTTTTTTTAGCCTCAAGAGCATTATTATTGTTCATGCCATTCTTAACATTAAAAAAAAATGAATTCATTTAATCTACTTTACTGATAACTACATGATGTAATTAAAATGACACCACATAGATAAAGTCTTATCTATATAACACAAACGTGATAGGAAACACCAAGAAAATTTAGAAATTGTTATCTTACACATTTCTCAAAATGTTGTTTATGTTATTTAATAATAACCATGAAGGTGAATATGAGCAAACTTTTTTTCTTACTACCAATATAACTGAAGAATATTATCCTCTCAAAACATTAGCGTGTATTCTTAAAGTTGAGTCAATATAAATGAAGAACAGCTATCTCATCTCCCCTGATTGCTGAAATTTTAGATAAAAAAAGAAATGATAGGCAGATAGTTTTTTTTAAATATATAAAAAATAGAGACTTAGAATTAGGCATCTGTTCCTCTTTTTTATACTTAAAAGTACACCTTTGTTAGTTCACAACCTGGGGAGTTCTCAAGGTGAAATCTGAAATGGGCACCATATGCAGAAGGCAAGGAGAGACCGAAGACAGAGTCAGGTCACTCCAGATTCATAGGTGGAGGTGTTAATAAGCAAGCAAACTTACATACAAGGTTTGCCTTGGGCATCTACAAGATGAGTAGATCTCCACACCCACCCATCAGAATCTTAAAAATTTATATAAAGGGGCGCCTGGGTGGCTCAGTCGGTCAGGCGTCCGACTTCAGCTCAGGTCATGATCTTGCGGTTTGTGGGTTCAAGCCTCACATCAGGCTCTGTGCTGACAGCTCAGAGCCTGGAGCCTGCTTCGAGTTCTGTGTCTCCTACTCTCTCTGCCCTTCCCCTGCTCATATTCTATCTCTCTCTCAAGAATAAATAAACATTTAAAAAGTTTTAAAAAAAGTTATAGAGAGGACTTAATGGTGTTCACTCACATATTCAGTCCAAATAGTTTCAACAATACCCTTACTCCCTTAAAGCTATGTACTCAGAACAGCTCCCATTGTGGGAGCAGTAGGCAGAACGTATATTCCAAGAACAGGAAAGGGGGTGAGGAGACTCCTACTGCCTGGGGCCAGCTTACAGGTGAACAAGCTAGCGTGTCCTCTCAATGACCTCCCTCAACATCATTAGATCCCTGAGCAGCTAGCCAGAGCTTCATAACAGAGTTATATATTTAAAAATGGTTTTAGAAGTCAATGTAATTTGAGTATTTATTAAATATTAACTGAAAAGCCAAGCTGTGGAAGCATTTTAACTGATCATTTCAAAATGTGTAAACAAATTTCTAAAGCAACTGTTCCCTAAACTGGCTTCAATCTCTATCTTCCAACATTTTTTACTAAGGTGTAAAATTCATAACAAGTTTCATGAGCTCTCACCCCATTAACAAATTATCATATTTCAAAATGGGTAGCAAGAACAGACGCATATAACCTAAATAGCACACTGAGGAGAGAACATTATTCTATAGCACGGCTGCTACAGTGTGTTCCACCCGATTCAGTTTTGTTTGTTAGTTGTACTCAATGTTAGTATCTGGAGGGTACTATAATATAGATGTTCATCAATCAACCAAAACAGTGTTGAAAAATTCAATTTATAAAAAAAGTAGGGTAACATGCAATTAGTCAGCATAGGCATACTTGCAAATAAAATACACATAACACTGAATGACATATAATGGGCTTCTTACCACAATGAATTTGGGAAACGCTTAAATTGTCTTTATTCTAGTTTAGCCAAAGATGTTTTAAAATATATTTGTAATGATGAAGGAATATGAAAGTTAATAGATGTGCAGATTTATAGCCAAAGATATAACTAAGGAGGCTAGTTCTGTACAGCTTGTTGTTCTAAGCTAGAATGCTAGTTATTTAGTAATGGTGTCAGTACTGAATATCACTAGCATAAGCAATACTGCATTCTACTATTAATGGTACTAAATAGTTCAAGTATTAGTACTAATACCAGTGCTTATCTTTTTGGGAACCTTCCTATATCAGGGCACCTGTATTAACTTTGGATACTACACAAAGGAGCCATATTTTAGGTAAATGCTTCCCTCAAGCTGACTTTCACAAAGGGAGCCTGCTTTGTTAGGAGGCTTCTGTCTCTTTAGAGCCAGGGAAGTAATAATGGGAGTAGCCTAGATGTAGAGAGGGTAGAATAAACACTTATTCTCTTGCCTTCCAAAAAGAGGAGAATCAGGTCAGCTGTCAGTTTCAAGCCTAAAGAGATGTCTTGTAGAAAGCAGAGAACAGAGCATGGACTGGATAGACTTCTGGACATTCTTTAGCATGTAGTTGGTGATCTGGAGAATTCTGCTAAGGTATCTGTAATTTGTGCCAACTGCCTTCTTGCTGAGCCAAGATGTCTCATTCCCCCCACCCCCCTGGGGAAGCAGATGAGGCTCAGGGCCTTGCTCCTTGGGAAATTCTCTTCTCTCTCTCCATCTTTTGGTATGTTGGCCATGGTACTATGCCAATAGTGTTTTAATTCCTGTTCCATCTATTCACAGGTGGCCTTGGACCCCACATAGGAATTGGGTGAGGGATGGAAAGGTATTATTCCTTGTAATTGATCCTGATATTGTATGCATATAAGGAGACCTTTCCCTTCATTTTTTGTTTTCCCTCCCTCTCATTTCCTTCATCTGTTTTTATGTGATGGGGTTATTAAAGTATGGAGGACAGGGGTGCCTGGGTGGCTCAGTAGGTTAAGTGTCCGACTTTGGCTCAGGTCATGATCTCGCGATCTGTGAGTTGAAGCCCTGTGTCGGGCTCTGTGCTGACAGCTCAGAGCCTGGAGCCTCTTTCAGATTTTGTGTCTCCCTCTCTCTCTGACACTCTCCCGTTCATGCTCTATCTCTCTGTCTCAAAAATAAATAAATGTCAAAAAAATAAAAAATAAAATAAAGTATGTAAGACAAAGAGAGGATTTTTTTCTACCATTAATTAAAGAAAATACCAAACTCTGTTGTTATTTCATCTTGCAGCAAGTTCAACTTAAGTAGAGTCTATAAATTTTAAATTTGAGACAACAGGTTTTAATATCATTTGCAAAATTGATTCACCCACTTGCTATTAATTTCAGTAATGAATTCTCTTTCTTTTGATATAATTCTTCAGTTTTATCATTTCTCTCTGACCTTTGCTGAACACATTCTGACTGCTATCTTAATATGAAAATTCTAATGTTTTTTTTTTCTTCTTCTATTGAATAGAAGAAAACTTTCCACATTGGTTTACTGTAATAAAATTTTTCTCATTCAGCAAAAACAATAAGTCTACTTATGAAAAACTAGTACATGTTTTATTTTATGGTAGCGTTCCCAGGTTTTCTGTTTAATAACATTATGTGTGATAACATGTAGGCTATAATAATTATAAAATTGATAATTGATAACATTTTTTGTGTTACACTAGGAGTTTTGAGTTACTTTTATTGAGTTTACTCTATGAAATGTTCTATGTCTGTGCCTGACACTCAATCTATCTTTTCTCATTTTCTGAAGTGCAAAATATAAAGTCTATCAAATCATTTAGTTTGGGGCATGTGGTAGTAACAGAGAGAAAATAAACAAATGGTAAAGGTGAGAGAAATATAATGGACATATTACGTTCAAGTTGTTGTGCTTCCACATGAAATAACCTAGAGTCCATGTTGTAGTTACACATTTCAGATTCAAAGCATGCTGATTTTAGTTGAACACGTTAGAATATTAGTTAATATTGCCAATTTGCGATCAATATAAACAAATAGTTTGCTATTTAATAAAATAAAGTGAATGCGTTATAAGAAGAAAAATGTTTGTTACAAAACACAAGGAAAAGAATCAGGACTTGAAGAGATATAAGAAACCTAAAAAGCATGGTCTATATTTCTATATCTCATCTTTGTTTCTTTCTTGGCATTTGCTAAAGTGCATCTAGTTCTGTTCACCAACTTTTGCTTTCTTTCCACCATCCAATCAGGGTTTGGTGACCTCATTATCTGTTTGGAAAAAAAAACAAAAATTAAGTTGCTGCCTCTAATCTCAGTCTCAATTCTGAAGAGAAAGAAAGAGAAGAGAGAAAAGAGAGAAGAGAGACAGAAATTTTTCCAAATCGGATGGGTATATATTTGTGGTCTCATTAGATATTAAAAAAGAGGAGTAAACAAGGTCACAGTTGTTGATGGCAGTAGCAGAAGGGACATAGAGAAGATGCCTAAGGAAGTGGGCAGATGCATCACACTGGAATTCAAACAGACATGAACTTCCCCACTTTGGGCCTGTGTGACCCCCTGAAAACATTCTCTATCAGGACACTTGAGTGGCTCAATTGGTTGATTATCTGACTTCGGGTCAGGTCATGATCTCATGGTTCCTAAGTTCAGAGCCCCATATTGGGCTCTCTGCTGTCAGCACAGAGCCAGCTTCGGATCCTCTGTCTCCCTCTCTCTCTGCACCTCACCTGCTCATGCTCATTCTCTCTCTCTCAAAAATAAATAAATAAACAAATAAATAAGTATTAAAAATGCATTCTCTATCAACTTCAGTTTATTCATCTGTAAAATGAATTTTGATGTTTATCTCTCAAGGTTTGCAATAGGAGGCCTCTAACACATAGTGGGCACTAAATACATGCTGTTGACCTGAAAAGAAGCAAAAGTCACCAAAACAGTAAATAAAATACATCTTTTTAATCATTTTATCCCACTCTGCATGTGACTTGTTAAACAAGGTGCAGGTGTTAGCTTTGATACAGCCAAATAAAACAGGAATTCATGGTATATTCTTGTGTGTGCTGAATATAATTTACAAGTAGTTTGGAGTTAGCCAAATCTTTCACAAGTGGTGAAAGAAAGGAAACAAAGTCTATCACAATGCCCTACAGGCTCAATACTGCATAGAAAATTATCAAGACAGCAATACCTACATGGTATTTTAAAAATAAACTCAGAATCTACAGAATGTATCAAAAGTAACAGCTGTGAAGCCTCATTGTTATTTAAAGCTTCAGTGTTTTTATTTCATTCACCTGCAAAATGATTCTACTCACCTTTTGCACAGGCTTTAAGAAACATAATATTCTGAAAAATGCTTTGGAAACCCATAATAATCATGATGGTCTGGGCAGTAGTATCATAAAATAGGGAAAAAATAACAGTGTTTCGAGGCTGGAAAAACTAGAATAAACAGAGAATGTAGCTTGAGGCTGGCTACAAATCTAACGGAAGTCATAAATAATACTGTCTTGCGTTAGTATTAGTATGGGTTAAGTTTGCCATTATGCCACCATAATATCATATAATTGTCACTGGGTTCAATGCTGTTTTGCTCCTGTACCTCTGTCCTACACAGCATAAATATGTCTTCCTGACCCGATTGACTTTGCATGATCATCCTTTTCTTTATTTCTAAATAGATGCAAGGTTAGAGTACTGTTGTGAAGTTGAAGTACTTTTGCATACTTTGCGGCTCACCACCAATTCGTTTTTCTTCCTTCCTTAGTCTTTATATGTCAGAATGTTAAGAAAATACAATAATTAAGACAGTACTTACTAATGTTATTGAGTCCTTGCTGTATACATCTACCCTATATTACCACATCTAATCTTCAATCCTATGAAATATAGCTAGTGACATTGTATCTTTTGAAATGAGAAATTTGAGTCTTTAAAGAAGTATTCAGTGAGTGAAAAGTTTACAAAACAGGGGCACCTGGGGGGCTCCATCAGTTAAGCATCAAACTTTTGATTTCAACTCAGATCACGATCTCACAGTTCATGAGTCCGAGCCCATGTTGGGCTCTGCCTGCTTGGGATTCTCTTTCTCCTCTCTCTGCCTCTCTCTCACTTGTGCTTGCTCTCTCTCTCTCAAAATAAATAAATAAACTTTTAAAAAAAGTTTACAAAATTGGTCACTCAACATCTGATACAACTCTTCCTCCAGTTACTCCTACTAGGAACTGGGCAGTGAGAGGAGCCACTCACCAGACTTTATTCTTGGATCACAAGCAGACATATGAGACAAGGAATTAAGATTCCCAAAGAATGGAGTCTTTATAGTGGGATCAAACCCACCAATCAGTTCCCTGCACCTTTCTTTTCTTTTAGAGACATTTCCCCAAATTTGGGAAAAGAATCATCATCACCATATGTATACCATATGCATTATATATGTTACAATTTTGAAACAGATCCTTTGGAACAGTACAACCTTAGAACAAGAATGTGTGAGATCACCTTGTCCATCTTTTCTCCAAAAATGTGTATTTCTGATTCAACAGCGTCAACTCAGCCACACACTTTTGTGATGAATATGGTTTCCATATGACTCAGGTTGTTAGAAACATAGAGTCTATCAAGCCCAAATTTGTAACTCTGCAAAGTCAGCCTTTTTTTCTTTCTTCTCATTCTACCCCTCTCTCTCTCTGTCTGTCTGTCTGTCTTCCTCTTCAATTTGGCTGTCTGGAAAAATAGTCCTGTAACTTATTAATAAGAGGCTGTCAATGCTACCAATGTTTTGAAATCTCTATGTATATCACTACTCCTTCTCATTCTATGCAACAATGTAAATGTTAGTGTTGAAAAAAAAATGCAGAGGAAGTTCTTAGCAAAACTTATTAGAAAACTTTCTGGAAGTGTCTCTTCCTTTTCTTAGCCTTCCTCATCTATGTTTAATAAACTTTGAAGAATTCCCCCTGAGAGTGTTCCTTTCTAATTTAATATATTTTTTAACATTTTAGCAAAGAACTTTAATAGTCTGAGGGTTACTTATCTACTTCTAATATATGTACTTGTAAATTTTATTCTCTCAAACATGTCTTGAGAGAATGTCAATCTTAAGGAAATTTTACAAATGCTTAAGAATAAAACCCTTAAATAAACAAAATCTAGTAGTATACATTGTTTGGCTCTGTAGTCAAGTGTTCCAGTGTTTTGTGCTGTTTCACATGCGTAAATTTTTGCAACATAACTTCATTCTTTCTGGGGTACCCTTCTGTTTTCCGTCTTCTTAAATCCTAGTCACCGTTCAAGTTCTTGTTCCAATGTACTTTGTCTGTCAAGCTTTATCTGAATCCTGGAATTCTTTCTTTTGTAATCAAATTTATTTTATTCATAGCTCCATTTACTCTACTCACTCCATCTTTTCCATATTTTACATGTTTGTTTCCCTGATTGATAATATTCTCTTGAAGGGCATGCAGTATTTCTATTCATTTTTACATCCAAGTGACTCACACACTGAAGGGAGAAAAAAGTTTTATGAAGAAGCATGAGTGATACTTTAAGGAAGAGTCTAGTAACTTTCTTGTAAAATATGTGTAAACTCCCATCTTCATGCGCTCCCTCAACAGGAGACAGAATAGAATCAGTCATCTGGTATTTTTTTTGTTTTTGTTTTTGTCTTGTTTTGTTTTTGAATTTTTTGATTATCAAGAATGGGTGAGTTATACTAGGGAATAATTTTCTTTGAATGGTCCATTTGCTAGTTTGTGAAGACAGGATCTTGAACATAATAGATGGCCTCTGAAAATATCTTCAAAATCAGGGTTTTTAAATAACTAAGCAAAGATAAAAGCTTTAGTGATTTTCATTCTTGAATATATAAAATCATTAAAATATCAAGTTTAATTAATTCTTTGGATTCTTAAAAGGATTCCAGAAATAATTATTTTAAGCTAGTTATAGATTTTCATTTTTAAATATCATAAAATACTTTCAAAGGACTGTCAGAAAAATCATGGAAAGAGTAAAAATATGTATAGTCATTAATTTTCTCCCAGCAAATCAAATTGATCCATGTACATAAATAATTAAAATCATGTCCCACAAAACCAAAAAGGACAATTAACAGTAGTGAGTATTTTATAATCCATTATGTGAATTGTTATTAACTGACTTTCTGTACATGAAAATGATGTTACCTAAGTAGTATTTACTAATTTGCTCACTATAAACTTCAAGATCAAGGAATATTTTATATTTGTTTCTCTTTTTTAAAAAGCAGTAAGGTCAATAGGTCCATCTATAGCCATTTGCATTATGTGTGATAGCTCTCTTCTGGTAGAAATATAATTTCAGTATAGAATCTCCCAGTAAATGGTTCATAATTTAGTACTATAGCTCTGATATAATTGTCTTAATCTCTTAAAATTATTGTAAATGTTTTAAATAATTCAGGTAAATGCAAGAAATAGACATTAGTTGTACTTGTGGGAGAATTCCTGGTCTCTATTTGTGTATCATGCATTAACATACAGGCTTTGCACAGCTAGCTAGGGGACTTCATCATAATACAAAGAGCTTACGAATTACACTAAGATTTTTGGCCGTCATCAAAGTTTTTACCATCTCTGAAACATATTGACATGCTTTAATATTGGTCCTGAGATTTGCTGATGTTACTTTCAATAAGATATTTTTGGTAAACTCAATTGGATTACTAACATAAATAAATGATAAGAGACATCTTAATTCAATGTTTAAATGATTGATTTTAGGGATTATGCTGTCAAAATTACTAAAAAGTCTTGGGAGTTTCTCAAAGATGTGTATGCTAAACTCTTCTTTACTCAACTAGATACAAGTTTGATGTGACTTTCCTCATTCCTTCAGTATATTTACCAGATTTAGTTTACATGTTTTCTACAAATACTTTCCAATCTAATTATAATTTCCTCAAAATATGAACTTCATTGCTTATTGTGGTTTTCTTCAAAACATTCTCATGATTTATTTGTCTCAAAAATACAAGTCTTACTCAGCATATTACCTCCTGATATTGTCATTATGTGTTCATTTTTCTAAGTAAAGAGACCTCAGGATACAGAAAATATCCTTTTTGTTCAAATCAATAAACATTTACTGATGTGTGGAATAGGGGCTCTATGTATACCCCTGCAGACACACATCCAGGCATGAATAGAACTTCTGAAATTTAAAGTTGATCATTCAAATGAATAAAAATATTCTGTAAAAGTTTAGTGTACTTAGAAGATGAGATATTCTCTGAACTTAGAAATTTCATGTTAGTTGATCTTACTTATATGTTCCAGAACTTAACTGCACTAAATGTCATTTCACTGCTACCCTTCTTGCTTTCCTCATTCTAAGAACCACAAAAATCTGAGTCCTTTGTCAACCTTGGGGATATATTGACTTTATTTACCCATTTCCCCTTCCTTAATAAGCAGGCAAAATCATCACTAGGCAAAGCATTGACTGGGGACATGTCCGCAGTGACAGGCTTTAATCCATTTTCTAATTTCATCTTGTCTTTGGTCGGCACATTGCTACTTTTCTCATGATGTTCTATCAGTCCACTACATACTGTATTTCCTTCCTTCCTTCCTTCCATCCTTCCTTCCTGCCTTCCTCCCTCTCTCCCTCCTTCCTTCTGTTCCTTTTTCTTCCTTCCTTCCTTCCTTCCTTCCTTCCTTCCTTCCTTCCTTCCTTCTCTTCTTTCTTTCTTTCTTTCTTTCTTTCTTTCTTTCTTTCTTTCTTTCTTTCTTTCTTTCCTTTTCTTTTCTTTTCTTTTTCTTTCTTTTCTTTCTTCCAAACAAAACCCATGTCTTATTTTTTCCCCACTTCAAAAACATGTTCATGAGCTTTTAGAGTTTTACATTTAGCATTTAGGTTGGCTGTCTCAGTGACTTAAAATTATGTCAAGAGCTGTTGTACAATAGGTGTTCCAGTCATTCAGCCAGAGTTTTGAATGTACATGTTAGCAACATGCTTTAATGTTAGCAGGAAAATAAATTTAACCTACAGGTTTCACAAGATACTTGGAAACTAAGCCTGGAAATATAGACAGTTCTGTCTCGAGTAAATAACCCTGTCTTTACTCAGACATACAAATACTGATACAAATACAAACACAAATAAATCCAAATGCTGTTCTCCCCACTCCATCACTAAGATTCTAATTTCATTTTCTCTTGATCTTGAGTCACGTGTCGAAGACTCAAAATCCTTGGTGGATACCTGGTGGAAACTAGCTACGTGTTCTCGTGCTTGGTGTCAAAGGATAAAGATGGTGTCTGTTCCCTCAGACTTCTTTCTGAAGAAAAATATTTTTCTCTTTCCAATAATCACACAAATATGCATTTCTCAAAACCGGGAAGGTGATTCAGACAGTGGGCATTTTGACTAAAAAGCGTCTATTATTAAAGCCCAGAGGCATATCCTGTCATCAACTTTCATAAATCATATATTCCAAGCAGAAATGAGAAACATGGATTAGTGAACGTGGACCTAATGTGCAGTCCCATCTAGTTAGTATACAGTATATAAGAAATAAATCATATTATATATAAGTGATATAAATCATACATACAACACGCTGTAAAGAAATCATGAAAGGATCTAAGAGTTTGGGTAACTTTTAAAGACTGCCGAGCTAGTAGCATGGCAGAATGGAGTTCCACATTAGCTATTTTTGTTCATTAGACTAGTAAACATGTCATAATTTTTCATACTATTGCCTGTGCTTTATCTCAACTATAAAGAAAGATAAAGCTGATTGTAACTAAAGAATATCTCTCATTTTTCAGTTATTGTATTTAGCAATAGGCAATTCAAAAGAACTTGGATAATATTTACCAGCAATCATTTTCAGGCTGTATTCTCAACTTCTTAAATTTGATACATTGCAGATTATGATACAGTTTGCCAATGTCATCACAGTTGAAAATTTTATTTTAAGACTGAGATTGCAATGCCCAATCTTATACATTAGAATAATATATGATAGAAAACTATTGGCTATTTACTTGAAACTGCTGTTGATATTTTAACTTCTGGATAATAAATGTGGTTTGTTATTACAATGGAATGTCTAGCTAGCTTTATGCAAGAGAAGCCCATTGTCACTAAAACTCAAAACAGGTTCCAATATTATTTTTTCTTAGTTGTACTGTAATATCAGTGAATATCAATGGCTTTCACACAGTCAGTGAAGGCAAATTTCGGAGTATTCACTATGGACAATATTGAAGATACTTGTCAATTTCAAGAGCTAGTTTGTTTACCGACCCGATTGGAAACACTACCAAATATAGTTTATGGCTTGAGAATGCAGAATGTGGTTTAAGCTAATAGAGAACATCTCTATGTTTAATTAAAGAGAATGCCACAGAAATAAGAGTAAAACACTCAAAACAGATTATTTGAATTAGAATTGGCTATGAAATGGGACGCCTGGGTGGCTCCGTTGGTTAAGCATCCGGCTTCGGCTCAGGTCATGATCTCAAGATTCCTGAGTTCAAGCCCCCTATCGAGATCTGTGCTGACAACTCAGAGCCTGGAGCCTGCTTCAAATTGTGTCTTCCTCTCTCTCTGCTCCTCCCCTGTTTGTGCTCTGTCTCTCTCTCTTTCTCAAAAATAAATAAACATTTATAAAAATTAAAAAAAGAATTGGCTATGAAACATAGGAGCACAATAGTCACTGGCAATTATTTGATGATGCTGAGGTTCAGTTCTTATTTACCTACAATAAAGATAATTGTACTATATACATGACTGGGTGACTGTGACAACTGAGTAAAATTAATGTATGTGAAGTATCTAGCATAGATCCTAACATATAGTAAGTACTTAGTATCATAACTCTGTTGTCATAAAATGTGCAGTTTTCTTTGAAAAATGGACCTTAAGTGTCTATTACAGTAAGTAAGGTGTATCTCAGGTTACACTAAGCCTGGGTCAGTTATCAACTGTATCATGTCATGTCCTTAGCTCTAATCTGTGCAGTAATGCCCTCATGGTGTCCTACTGCTAGGGAAACACAAGTTTATTCAGACACAAGCATAAGAATATGGAGTTATGACTCCTACAATGTGACTTGGCCTATATAAAAATATAAAGATGTATTCTATATAATGCATTGCATGTTTATTTGAGAGACAGGGAGACAGAGACAGAGAGAGAGAGGGAGAGGTACAGAAATTTGTATTTCTGGATTTTAGGGAAAAATATTTTATTGAAATTTTTGATATAGGATTTTTCAACCATGTCTGTTTCTAGTTCTAAATTTGTATTAATTTTTTTGTATTGAGGTAAAATTTATACACAATGAAATGCACAGATCTCAAGAGTACAATATGATATGTTTGACAAATGCACAGGTACCTTTTATGAACACATAAATCAAGACAGAGAAACTTTGTGTCAGATTATCACCTTGGAAAGCTATCTCTTACTCCTTTTCAATCAATTCTCCTTACCAGGAAGAAACCATCTCTTTCTACCACCTTTCTACCATCATAGATTATTTATTTCCCCCAAAGAGTCGCAAAAGTAAAACCATACACTATATATTTTTGTGCGTCTGGCTTATTTTATTCTACATAATGTTTTGGAGATCTTGCATGTGTTTTTGTGTTATATTTTACTGCTGATTATTGCTATCCCATTATGTTAATATACATATATAAGGCACTCTTTTGTTGGGACATTTAGGATATTTTTAGTTTGAGGGATTTATAAATAGAGACACCAGCAGTCTTCTTGTGCAAGATTTTTCATGGTTTTAAGTTTTCATTTATCTTGGATTAATAGCTAGGAATAGAAATCCTGTGTCATAGAATAGTTGCATGTTTAATTTATAAGGAAAATTCTGTACGTACATATTTACAAATTGGTTATGCCATTTTATACCTCCACTACCAACATTTGGTAGTGGTTGGTCTTTTTTAATTTGACCACTTGAGTGCACATAAAGGGGTTTCTTCTTATGATTACAATTTGCATTTCTCTGTGAGCTAATTGGTATTAAGTAGTTTTTTGTGTACTTATTGCTCATTACTATGCTTTTTATTGAAAAAAAACCTTAAAATTTTCTTGCAAAATTCTACTGACATGTATTTTTTATTTGTATGAGTTTAATATATTTTTGATATAATTCCTTTGTCAGAGGTAAACACTGTGAATATTTTCACCGAGTTTGTGGCTTATCTTTTCATTTAGTTTGCAGTGTCTCTTAATCAGAAGACATTTAATTTTGATGAATATCAAGTTTCCATTTGTTTTCCACAGAAAGTGCTTTTGAAGTTCACTTTGAGAAACCAATTGTGCAAAGATTTTTCTCTCATATTTTCATCTAGAATTTGTACAGTTTTAGCTTTTATATGTTTATGTCCATGGCCCATCTCAAACTAATTCTGGTGTGTTGTGTAGTATAGGAGTTGAGGGTCATATTTTTCTAGCATATTTATTCAAATTTCCCAGTTAACTTGATGAAGAGATTTTTCCTTCTTTATTGAGAAAGATCTATTTATTTTGTGGGTCAAATTCTCATTTATTTATTTGTTTATTCTAATGTAATACTATATACTATTGATTGCTGTGATTTTAAATTGACCTTGAAATCAGATGGCATATGTCCTCAAATTTTGTTTTTCATTTTCAAGATTGTGTTTGCTATCATAGTCCCCACATATTTCCATAATCGGGAAATTAACTTTAGAATCTACTTCTTTTAACTTCTATTAAAACAACAAGGTCTTAAAATTTTATTAATATTACATTGAAACTACAGAACACTTTGGGAATAGCTGATATCTTACAAAAACTATACCTTCCAAACTATGATTATGATATCATTTTCTATTTATGTTTCCTTTATATTCTCTCTGTAATGTCTAATAATTTTCATCAAAAAGCAAAATTTTTACTCTGTTTTAGTTAATTTTATTTCTAATTTATGTCTTTATGCAATTATAAATGAAATTGTAAATGTAATATCCTATGGTTTATATTGTCAGTATATTAAAAATCAACTTATTTCTATACAAAAATGTGTGTACTAGAATGTTGCTAAATTCATGTATTAATTTTTATAGATTTTTATTAGTTTTTAAATATTCTAGATAAGCAATTATGTGCTTTGTAAATATATTTTTATTTCTTCATTTACAGACTTTATGTCACGCATTGATTGATTGATTGTCGTATTTTCATTGACTAGGACTTTGAGGACAAGGTTGAATGGAAATGGAGAGTGGACTGCTTGCTCTGGTCTCAATCTTAGGAGAAATGAGTTCAGTATTTCACTACTATATATGTTAGCTAAGTGTATGATGATAGTTAAAGAAATTTATCAGATTGAATAATTCCCTTCATATTCCTGTTTGCTGAGAATTTTAAAATTAAACTTTGGGTTTCATCAAAAATTTTTCTGCATTGCTTGAAATAATATCCTTGTAACAATGACAAACATTTTCAAATTTAACCATTAATTATACTACTTGAATAAACCTCACTTAGTTATGATATATTATCTATTTTATATACTATAGATTCAATCTGCTAATGTAGTGTTATGGATTTTTTATCTGTTTATGAATAATTTTTGGATATTTTTGATAGAAATCATGAAATAATTTGGGTATAAACTTTCTGAGGAAGTTTATGGTTATAGACTCAACTTCTTCAGTATATATAAGGTTATTCAAATTTCCTTTTTTTTTGCAAGTTTTTAACTTGTAATTTTTCTATTTCATTTATTTTACAATTTATAATTTGGAATTTCAAATAATTTGTCTATTTCATCTAAGTCCTAAAATTATAAGCACAACTTAACTGATAATATACATATAATCTGTATTGAATATCCCCTTTTCATTGCTGACATTTTTATTAACTTTAGCGTCTCTTGATTGTGCTTGCAAGGAGTTCATCAATGATGTTAATTTTTCAAAGAACTAACTTAGCTTTTTAATATTTTCTATTTTTGATGTGTTTTCTATTTCATCAGTTTCTGTGCTTTTAAAAATGTTTACTCTGTTTACAAGAATTAAGATAAAACACTACTTTAAAGTATTTTTAGTATTTATTACCATGCTTACAATTTTTTATTCTTTTCAGTCTTTGTACATTTGAGCTTTCATTTAGTATCATTCCTCTTCCACCTGAAGGATGCTACTTTAGCAATGCTTATGTAATTTTGCTGGTTACTCAGCTTTTGGTACTCTGCTTTGTTTTCATTTATAAAAACCTATTCATTTTAATTTTTAAATAATATTTTACTGGATACTGTATTCTGGATTGTTAGATTTTAGCATTTTAGGAATATCACTCAATTATCTTCAATTTTCTGTTACTTTTGATGAGAATAGAATTTATCTTCTATGTTAGTTTGGGTCCTAGAGAAGCAGATGCCAGGAAGGAATAGATATATGATAGTCTTTGAGAGAAATGTCTACAGAGGATACTGCAAGAGGGAGTACGTCATAGATGAGGAGAGGCTACAGACTATAATGAAGGTTGGACATCTGTGAAAGGAGAAAGAATTGGGTAAGAAAAATGTTACCAGGAGATTTCTAAGAAAGTCTTGACCAGACTGACCAGAAGTCTCGGAGCAAAGTTTGCCTATTAGAGAAGCCTCACAATAGTCAAAAGTGGCCCAAACTATCATCTCACCTGTGTCAGGAGGGAGACGCCTAAAGGAAATAAAAGTCTTAAAGTCAATGGCATTGGGACTCTAAACGTATTGTGTCAGTCGCTGCAGTAAAATCCCTTTACGGAGATCTGAGGATATGTTTATATGGTGGATAGACCCTAGGCACAATGCACCCTTATCCTCTGGCTGAATTTAATAGTTTTTCAATTTAAATTCAAGTTAATTAACATATAATGTAGTAATGGTTTCAGAAATAGAATTTAGAGTGATTCATCATTTATATACAACACCCAGTGCTCATCCCAACAAGTGCCCTCCTTAAGGTCCATTACCCATTTAGCCCATCTCCCTACCTATCTGCCCTCCAGCAACCTTCAATTTGTTCTCTGTATTTAAGACTCTTATGCCTCCCTCTTTGTTTTTATCTTATTTTATTTTTCCTTCTCTTCCCCTATCTTTACCTGTTTTGTTTCTTAAATTCTACATATGGGTGAAATTATATGATATTTGTCTTTTTCTGAATGACTTATTTTGCTTAATATAATATGCTTTATTTCCTTCCACATTGGTGCAAATGGCAAAATTTAATTCTTTCTGATCACTGAGTAATATTCCATTGTGTGTGTGTGTGTGTGTGTGTGTGTATCTCACAATATATATACCACTATATATATAATATATTGTGAGATATAACATTATATATAGTATATAAATTTTACTTACATAAATTTATATATTATATATATAACATCTTTTTTACCCATTCATCAGTTAGAGTGGGTAAAATCAACAACTCAGGAAACAACAGATGTTGGTGAGGATGCAGAGAAAGGGGAACACTTTTGTACTGTTGGTGGGAATGCCAACTGCTGAAGCCACTCTGGGAAACAATATAGAGGTTCCTCAAAAAATTAAGCTAGAACTGTCCTATGACTCAGCAATTGAACTACTAGATATTAACCCAAAGGGTATAAAAAGGCAGACTCGAAGGGGCACATACACTCCAATGTTTATAGCAGCACTATCAACAATAGCCAAATTATGAATTTAATAATTTGAATTTACCTTTGGTATTTAGCAATTTTACTACGTCTAGATTTTGTTTGTGATTTTCTTTTTTTTAAATGCACTATTTGAATTAACTACTTTTCTTATATCTGTAGGTTGATGTCTTACCACATTTGGCAAATTTTCAGCATTTATTTATTTTTATTTTTATTATTTTTTAATGTTTATTTTTGACAGAGAGAGAGAGAGAGAGAGAGAGAGAGAGAGAGCAAGCAGGGGAGGAGCAGAGAAAGAGGGAGACACAGAATCTAAAGCAGGCTCCAGGCCCTGAGCTGTCAACACAGAGCTTCACACAGGGCTTGAACTTACACACCATGAGATCATGACCTGAAATGAAGTTGGATGTTTAACCAACTGAGCCACCCAGGCACGCCTCAGCATGTATTTTTTCAAAGAGATCAAAGGTACCATTCTTTTTCTTTCTTCTTTTGTAAAAACAATTACAGAAATGTCAGAAATGCTTCATATTGTTGCACATGCCTTTGAGGCTACCCCCTCTCTTTTTTTAAATTTTTAAGTTCAAATTATTTCTCTTGGCTCTTCAGGTTTTAAAATTTCCATTAGTTTGTCTTCAGATGTATCAGTCTCTTTTTTTTTCTGTTATCTTCATTCTGTTAAGTCCATCTTAAAATAATATTCATTTCAGATACTGCAATTTTTTATTTAAAATTTTCCATTCTTTTTAAGTTTCATGTTTTCTGCTGAGATAAAAATTTCTAATATGACAATGCATTCTCCCTATCTCTTTGTTAAATCTTTGAACATATCTCTATTGACTATAACATAATTTTTACCCATTAATTTCAACCTCTCATTTATGTTGGTTCTTATATTGACTATTTAATCCTGATTGTGGGTTATGTTGTTTTGCTTCTTCATTTGTCTAATAATATTTTTGTTGTATGTGGAACACATGGGTTGTCCACTATAAGGATTTGGGATGACTTTTGTTTGTCAGGGAGCTAATTATTAGCATAATCACTTGATCCACTAATGATGGTTTTATTCTTTGTTAAAGTTTGTCTATTTTGGTTTGATCTTAGTCTTCTATATCTGATCAGTTCTAGGGTCCCTAGCATTCCAGATTTTGTGAAATCTCACCCTGTATATGCAGTCAAGTTCTTAGCCAAAGACCCACAGCCAAACAACTCGGCATAACTTCTTTCTACCCATACCTACCCTCAAATATTCAGATGGTTTAGTGGCGTCAAATTCTAAGCCCGTACTTCCCAGCTTAGAAAGATTGCTGTACTCTGTCTCAGCTCCAGCTTCCTGTGCATGGTTCAGAAAATGCCCCAGGTAGAAGGCCAGATCAAATGTGAAACTTAGCTTTTTGTGCGGTTTAAAACAAACAAACAAACAAAAAAACAACAACAACTTTGCACTATCTATTGCCAGAAAACAAGTGTCTGATATATTTTTTTCTAGTTTCATCATTGTTTCCTGTGAATGGCAAGGCTGGTATGAGTTACTTTATCATGATGGAAAATATCAATTTGCCTCTATCATTGTGGAATGGAAATACTCTTCTCTTTTCTTTAAAAGAGGTAAATTAAAATCCTCAGGGCATTTTCCATGAACTGCTATCACTCTACAGTTCATAAGTGCTTTACTTCTTCAATTATTTGACTAAAATTGAGAAACACTTTAAACTCATTAAATTCCATATTTATAGTTTGACATGATTATTCTAGTTATGATGTATACCTTTGATACCTGATCTGTTCAGGTGATGCATGAATTTTCATTATAAGCTTTGGGTCATACTTTTGTTTTTGTTTTTGTTTTTATTTTTCACTATGTGCCTTTTTACCTTTATCCATGTACCAATAAGATATGAAAGGACAGAACCAAAAACAAAAAACAAAACAAAAAAATCTTTTCCAGAACACCAGTCTCCTAGGTTGAAACTGATCTATTACCATGAATCTTAACCAGTTTTGCCATAATTCCTCTAATACATATGTTATCTATTTTAAAAAGGAACACTATAATTTAATAATTATATGAAATACTTTAATGTATTCAGAAGATTTTTTAGATGTTTAGATGTATTCAAAAGATGTTTAGATTCAAAAGATGTCATTTAGATGTTTAGATGTTTAGATTGTCTATACTTACTAACCTTATATAGCCATCTTAAAAAAATAAGGGCCTGATTGCACGTTTGTACCAACTGCATGATGAAATACCATCAACTAATCATTTGTACTTATCTTCTTTCTCTAATGCAACCCTGTTTAATGATATAAAGACACATAAAATGTCATAGAGACAAAGAAAAGCATCCTTGGCCACTTCAGTCATGCCGGTCATAGATTTCTGAGGCCATGCCCATCTCCCCAAACCGACCCTTTCCATAGGAGACTCAAGTATTTCTCACTGGAAAAATTGAACAGGTCTGAGAAAACAAAAAACAAAAAAAGCTCCAAGAGAGTGTCATATGTGTTTCCATCATGGGTAGTAGGTCAGACCACCATCAGGTCAGCTATCAGTGTCCATCAGCTGATAAGCTTTCTCCATCTTACCAGCTGTTTAAAAATCTCACTATTAATTATTAATAGTAAGTTAAGGATCATGAAACCTCACCTCTAACATTAAAATGGAAAACTAAAGGGGAAAATGAAAAAATTGCATTATTTGTGAAAAAATGAGTTTTCTGATTAAAGGGCCCATTGAGTGACCAATATTCTAACATACTACTACTACTACTAGTGGGATTATGATGATTCAAACCAAGGCACATCATTATAGAACTTTAGAATACTGGGTAAAAATCAGATCTTAAATCTTACCTAAAGAAAGAGAAATATATATATATATATATATATATATATATATATATATATATATGGAATCACCATAGATCACCCACATGGAAATGGGAGTAAAAACAGTTTCATTTTACAATGGCAATATTTTGATGACAAAGTACAACACCTTTAAATTCTAAGGATATATATCAATTAAGTATTTAGGGGAAGAATCAAAGTGTTTTGAATCATATTTGAATTTATAATTTACCTCCCAAACATGTTTTTTTTTTTAATTCAGAAACTAATGAAAGGTTTTATCCAGAAAATGAAGAAGGGAATAATCCAAGAAAGAAGAAGACATGTAATCTCATATAGTAAAGTGTCAAAAAAAGGATCAGTACAAGAGCTATTTTACCCAACTCAGAAAGAACCTAGCGTGGCAGCAGGAGGCATGGCAGCCCCAGGAGGGAACTCACAAGATACAAAGAAAAAAACCTGATGTTTGCTAGCATGTGGACAAGATTCGTCTACAGAAGTATGCAAAATGTATCTCCTAATAAATACATAGACGGCAATGTGATGGAGAAAAGAGTCAATAATTATATTTAAGAAATTTGGGAATAACACTTTGTAATAAGATATTTACCCATCATTTGAGTCTAAAATTAACAATTTTAGACTCATTTTCAGAAGGGGATCCTTGGAAGATGGTGGCATAGGAGGGCGCTGGGCTCACCGCGCATCCTGCTGATCACTTAGATTCCACCTACACCTGCCTAAATAACCCAGAAAACCGCCAGAGGATTAGCAGAACGGAGTCGCTGGAGCCAGGCGCAGATGAGAGGCCCACGGAAGAGGGTAGGAAGGGCGGCGAGGCGGTGCGCGCTCCACGGACTGGCAGGAGGGAGCCGGGGCGGAGGGGCGGCTCCCCGGCCAAGCAGAGCCCCAGAGTCTGGCTGGCAAAAGCGGAGGGGCCTGACGGACTGTGTTCCGACAGTAAGTGCGACTTAGCATCTGGGAGGTCATAAGTTAACAGCTCTGCTCGGAAAGCGGGAAGGCTGGAAGACAAGGGGAGGGAGAGTTGCTGAGCCCCGGGACGTCAGAGCTCAGCTTGGTGGGGAACAAAGGCGATCGCCAGCGCCATCTCCCTCGCCCATCCCCCAGCCAAAATCCCAAAGGGAACCGGTTCCTGCCAGGGAATTTGCTTGTTCCGCACAAACACCCAACTCTGTGCTTCTGCAGAGCCACCCCTCCGGCAGCTGGTCTGACTCCCTCCCCCTGCCACAGGGCCCCTCCTGAAGTGGATCACCTAAGGAGAAGCGAACTAAGCCTGCCCCTCCTGCCCCCCTGCACCTTGCCTACCCACCCCAGCTAATACGCCAGATCCCCAGCACCACAAGCCTGGCAGTGTGCAAGTAGCCAGACAGGCCACGCCACCCCACAGTGAATCCCGCCCCTAGAAGAGGGGAAGAGAAGGCACACACCAGTCTGACTGTGGCCCCAGCAGTGGGCTGGGGGCAGACATCAGGTCTGACTGCGGCCCCGCCCACCAACTCCAGTTATACACCACAGCACAGGGGAAGTACCCTGCAGGTCCTCACCACGCCAGGGACTATCCAAAATGACCAAGCGGAAGAATTCCCCTCAGAAGAATCTCCAGGAAATAACAACAGCTAATGAGCTGATCAAAAAGGATTTAAATAATATAACAGAAAGTGAATTTAGAATAATAGTCATAAAATTAATCGCTGGGCTTGAAAACAGTATAGCTGACAGCAGAGAATCTCTTGCTACAGAGATCAAGGGACTAAGGAACAGTCACGAGGAGCTGAAAAACGCTTTAAACAAAATGCATAACAAAATGGAAACCAGCAAGGCTCGGATTGAAGAGGCAGAGGAGAGAATAGGTGAACTAGAAGATAAAGTTATGGAAAAAGAGGAAGCTGAGAAAAAGAGAGATAAAAAAATCCAGGAGTATGAGGGGAAAATTAGAGAACTAAGTGATACACTAAAAAGAAATAATATACGCATAATTGGTATCCCAGAGGAGGAAGAGAGAGGGAAAGGTGCTGAAGGGGTACTTGAAGAAATAATAGCTGAGAACTTCCCTGAACTGGGGAAGGAAAAAGGCATTGAAATCCAAGAGGCACAGAGAACTCCCTTCAGACGTAACTTGAATCGATCTTCTGCACGACATATCATAGTGAAACTGGCAAAATACAAGGATAAAGAGAAAATTCTGAAAGCAGAAAGGGGTAAACGTGCCCTCACATATAAAGGGAGACCTATAAGACTCGTGACTGATCTCTCTTTTGAAACTTGGCAGGCCAGAAAGAATTGGCACGAGATTTTCAGTGTGCTAGACAGAAAAAATATGCAGCCGAGAATCCTTTATCCAGCAAGTCTGTCATTTAGAATAGAAGGAGAGATAAAGGTCTTCCCAAACAAACAAAAACTGAAGGAATTTGTCACCACTAAACCAGCCCTACAAGAGATCCTAAGGGGGACCCTGTGAGACAAAGTACCAGAGACATCACTACAAGCATAAAACATACAGACATCACAATGACTCTAAACCCGTATCTTTCTATAATAACACTGAATGTAAATGGACTAAATGCGCCAACCAAAAGACATAGGGTATCAGAATGGATAAAAAAACAAGACCCATCTATTTGCTGTCTACAAGAGACTCATTTTAGACCTGAGGACACCTTTAGATTGAGAGTGAGGGGATGGAGAACTATTTATCATGCTACTGGAAGCCAAAAGAAAGCTGGAGTAGCCATACTTATATCAGACAAACTAGACTTTAAATTAAAGGCTGTAACAAGAGATGAAGAAGGACATTATATATAGTTACAGGGTCTATCCATCAGGAAGAGCTAACAATTATAAATGTCTATGCGCCGAATACCAGAGCCCCCAAATATATAAAACAATTACTCATAAACATAAGCAACCTTATTGATAAGAATGTGGTAATTGCAGGGGACTTTAACACCCCACTTACAGAAATGGATAGATCATCTAGACACACGGTCAATAAAGAAACAAGGGCCCTGAATGAGACATTGGATCAGATGGACTTGACAGATATATTTAGAACTCTGCATCCCAAAGCAACAGAATATACTTTCTTCTCGAGTGCACATGGAACATTCTCCAAGATAGATCATATACTGGGTCACAAAACAGCCCTTCATAAGTTTACAAGAATTGAAATTATACCATGCATACTTTCAGACCACAATGCTATGAAGCTTGAAATCAACCACAGAAAAAAGTCTGGAAAACCTCCAAAAGCATGGAGGTTAAAGAACACCCTACTAAAGAATGAGTGGGTCAACCAGGCAATTAGAGAAGAAATTAAAAAATATATGGAAACAAACGAAAATGAAAATACAACAATCCAAAAGCTTTGGGACGCGGCGAAGGCAGTCCTGAGAGGAAAATACATTGCAATCCAGGCCTATCTCAAGAAACAAGAAAAATCCCAATACAAAATCTAACAGCACACCTAAAGGAAATAGAAGCAGAACAGCAAAGGCAGCTTAAACCCAGCAGAAGAAGAGAAATAATAAAGATCAGAGCAGAAATAAACAATATAGAATCTAAAAAAACTGTAGAGCAGATCAACGAAACCAAGAGTTGGTTTGTTGAAAAAATAAACAAAATTGACAAACCTCTAGCCAGGCTTCTCAAAAAGAAAAGGGAGATGACCCAAATAATAAAATCATGAATGAAAATGGAATTATTACAACCAATCCCTCAGAGATACAAACAATTATCAGGGAATACTATGAAAATTTATATGCCAACAAATTGGACAACCTGGAAGAAATGGACAAATTCCTGAACACCCACACTTTTCCAAAACTCAATCAGGAGGAAATAGAAAGCTTGAACAGACCCATAACCAGCGAAGAAATTGAATGGGTTATCAAAAATCTCCAAACAAATAAGAGTCCAGGACCAGATGGCTTCCCAGGGGAGTCTACCAGACGTTTAAAGCAGAGATAATACCTATCCTTCTCAAGCTATTCCAAGAAATAGAAAGGGAAGGAAAACTTCCAGACTCATTCTATGAAGCCAGTATTACTTTGATTCCTAAACCAGACAGAGACCCAGTAAAAAAAGAGAACTACAGGCCAATATCCCTGAAGAATATGGATGCAAAAATTCTCAATAAGATACTAGCAAATCGAATTCAACGGCATATAAAAAGAATTATTCACCATGATCAAGTGGGATTCATTCCTGGGATGCAGGGCTGGTTCAACATTCGCAAATCAATCAACGTGATACATCACATTAACAAAAAAAAAGAGAAGAACCATATGATCCTGTCAATCGATGCAGAAAAGGCCTTTGACAAAATCCAGCACCCTTTCTTAATAAAAACCCTTGAGAAAGTTGGGATAGAAGGAACATACTTAAAGATCATAAAAGCCATTTATGAAAAGCCCACAGCTAACATCATCCTCAATGGGGAAAAACTGAGAGCTTTTTCCCTGAGATCAGGAACACGACAGGGATGCCCAACTCACCGCTGTTGTTTAACATAGTGCTGGAAGTTCTAGCATCAGCAATCAGACAACAAAAAGAAATCAAAGGCATCAAAATTGGCAAAGATGAAGTCAAGCTTTCGCTTTTTGCAGATGACATGATATTATACATGGAAAATCCGATAGACTCCACCAAAAGTCTGCTAGAACTGATACATGAATTCAGCAAAGTTGCAGGATACAAAATCAATGTACAGAAATCAGTTGCATTCTTATACACTAACAATGAAGCAACAGAAAGACAAATAAAGAAACTGATCCCATTCACAATTGCACCAAGAAGCATCAAATACCTAGGGATAAATCTAACCAAAGATGTAAAAGATCTGTATGCTGAAAACTATAGAAAGCTTATGAAGGAAATTGAAGAAGATTTAAAGAAATGGAAAGACATTCCCTGCTCATGGATTGGAAGAATAAATATTGTCAAAATGTCAATACTACCTAAAGCTATCTACACATTCAATGCAATCCCAATCAAAATTGCACCAGCATTCTTCTTGAAACTAGAACAAGCAATCCTAAAATTCATATGGAACCACAAAAGGCCCCGAATAGCCAAAGTAATTTTGAAGAAGAAGACCAAAGCAGGAGGCATCACAATCCCAGACTTTAGCCTCTACTACAAAGCTGTCATCATCAAGACAGCATGGTATTGGCACAAACACAGACACATAGACCAATGGAATAGAATAGAAACCCCAGAACTAGACCCACAAACATATGGTCAACTCATCTTTGACAAAGCAGGAAAGAACATCCAATGGAAAAAAGACAGTCTCTTTAACAAATGGTGGTGGGAGAACTGGACAGCAACATGCAGAAGGTTGAAACTAGACCACTTTCTCACACCATTCACAAAAACAAACTCAAAATGGATAAAGGACCTGAATGTGAGACAGGAAACCATCAAAACCCTAGAGGAGAAAGCAGGAAAAGACCTCTCTGACCTCAGCCGTAGCAATCTCTTGCTGGACACATGCCCAAAGGCAAGGGAATTAAAAGCAAAAGTGAATTACTGGGACCTTATGAAGATAAAAAGCTTCTGCACAGCAAAGGAAACAACCAACAAAACTAAAAGGCAACCAACGGAATGGGAAAAGATATTTGCAAATGACATATCGGACAAAGGGCTAGTATCCAAAATCTATAAAGAGCTCACCAAACTCCACACCCGAAAAGCAAATAACCCAGTGAAGAAATGGGCAGAAAACATGAATAGACACTTCTCTAAAGAAGATATCCGGATGGCCAACAGGCACATGAAAAGATGTTCAGCGTCACTCCTTATGAGGGAAATACAAATCAAAACCACACTCAGATATCACCTCACGCCAGTCAGAGTGGCCAAAATGAACAAATCAGGAGACTATAGATGCTGGCGAGGATGTGGAGAAACGGGAACCCTCTTGCACTGTTGGTGGGAATGCAAACTGCTGCAGCCGCTCTGGAAAACAGTGTGGAGGTTCCTCAGAAAATTAAAAATAGACCTACCCTATGACCCAGCAATAGCACTGCTAGGAATTTATCCAAGGGACACAGGAGTACTGATGCATAGGGGCACTTGTACCCCAATGTTCATAGCAGCACTCTCAACAATAGCCAAATTATGGAAAGAGCCTAAATGTCCATCAACTGATGAATGGATAAAGAAATTGTGGTTTATATACACAATGGAATACTACGTGGCAATGAGAAAAAATGAAATATGGCCTTTTGTAGCAACGTGGATGGAACTGGAGACTGTGATGCTAAGTGAAATAAGCCATACAGAGAAAGACAGATACCATATGGTTTCACTCTTATGTGGATCCTGAGAAACCTAACAGGAACCCATGGGGGAGGGGAAGGAAAAAAAAAAAAGAGGTTAGAGTGGGAGAGAGCCAAAGCATAAGAGACTGTTAAAAACTGAGAACAAACTGAGGGTTGATGGGGGGTGGGAGGGAGGAGAGGGTGGGTGACGGGTATTGAGGAGGGCACCTTTTGGGATGAGCACTGGGTGTTGTATGGAAACCAATTTGACAATAAATTTCATATATAAATAAAAAAAAATAAAAATAAAAAAACCACAAAAAAACAAAAAAAAATTAAAAAAAATAAAATATAATTAACAATTTTACATATCCACAAGTGCTACTAGTTTCATTTTAAAAAGTGATATAATTAGGTTGACAGGATAAAGTTAGGAGAAGGAGAGGATAAGGGAATATTGTCAACATATATAATCTAAAATTGGGTGGATTAAGAAATGAAACATACCTTTGTCGGATCTTTTTATATTTGATTGGCATAGGAGAACAATTTTACTTTTGTTTCATAGTTTTAATCTCTTCTACGACAAAAGCTGATCTTGAATTATTTTATTGTCTCTCTTTTCAGGCAGAGTTTACACTCAATAATTAATGCAGTTTACCAATGAATTACACCATTTTTTTTGTAATTTTGCATTTATGTTTGACTTGTATTTGTCTATTTAATTAAGTACAGTTTGTAACCATTACTTTTGTGAGGGTTTGTGATGGTAAACTTATATAGCCTTTTTCTAAAAATGTGTTTCTCTTAGCTGGCCTCAGTCTCTAAAGATATTTTATTAGTTTATAAAATTCCAAAATGATAGTATTCCTTGGCATTAAAAATACATATTCTATTGTTTTCTAGCTTCTATTGATGCAAATTGTGTGCTATTAGTCCAGCCACCACTGATTTTTAGCTAAAAATCTCAAAAATCTAAAGATTTTTTAGATAAAAATTAGCCTTTTCCTTGTTTTTCATGTCTCATTATGATACATATAGCTATAAATTTATCTTTCTTCTTCTTTTAGGTTCACACGGCAACTTTAATCTAAGAAGTCATATCTTTCCACAATCTAAACAATTCTCAGCTAATGACTGTTCAAATATTGCTTCTATGGCACATAATATTAACATTTGTTTTATTGAGAAACAATATTTATCTGTAGATCTTCATGTTCACAGATGGATAGATAGAGATAGACATACATTTATACATATTTAGAGAGTGAGAAATTTGATATTGGTAACTCATAAAAAGACATAATTAAAATATCTGTCTACTAAAACTAGGATATGTTGAAAAATTAGTATATTAATTTCCCAGAAAACTAAATTTAGGATTAATCATTGCATTATAATTTACAATGTTATCCCCCAAGTTGATGAGGTTCTAGTATTTCTATACTAATAATTTAAAAACTTGAGTTGTGGGGCACCTGGATGGCTCAGTTGGTAAAGCATCTGACTCTTGATCTCAGCTCAGGTCATGATCTCAGGGTTCATGGGATTGAGCCCTGCATCGGGCTCTGAACTGATAGTATGGAACCTGCTTGAGATTCTCACCCTCTCTCTCCACCTCTACCCATTCATGCTCTCTCTCTCTTTCTCTCAAAATAAATAAACATTAAAAGTAAATAAATAAAAATGAGTTGTTAGATATTGCAAATAGTCACTATCTGTATTATAATCATGAATTCCTAGACAATGAGGTTACAGAAATTTGTACTGGGAAAGAAGGGTATCTTCTCAAATTACCATATCACCAATATTAGACATTTTATAAGCCACAATAATTATATTTAATAATTGTGTTGAATGCCACATGAATAATGTGGTTTTATTCTCTGTTCAACCATAATTTACTATAGATGAATAATGAATAAGTAAAATAATTATTGATTGTCATAGCTCTTGATCCAAATATTTTTTCTTTCTTGTATATATGTGTGTGTGTCTATGTGCACCTATATACAAGATATGTATATATACAAAGTACATACATGTTTTTACACAATTATGCATATGTACATGTATGTTTGTATATGTAGCTATGTACAGTTGTGTGTGCATGTGCATATTTCTAATCAATGACTGAAAAGAGTAAACATTTAAATGTTAATCAACTCTGTCTTATGTACCATATAGTAATGTGTTGTGTTTGGGGTCACAAAATACATTCAGAACCATCTTTTAGTTTGAGACTACTTCATATTTACTTAAATTAATGTTAGCATAAGAAATCATGTTTAATTATGTAAACCATGACCCTGAAATTTAATAAAAAGTAAAACTGATATTAAGGATCTTTTAAAATTAACTGCATCTTTGGTTTTACTTCTCTTTCCATCCTAACATGAATAATAAAAGCTATCATTTATTAAGGTTTCTCTATACGTATGACCCATTATAGCCCTGGAAAAATGCCTAATATCAGTCTATGCCACTCTCCTCTCTAGTTGTTATTAAATAGAATGCTTATTTTTATTATCATTTATCTCCTTTCATCAAGTGCCTGATGCAAGTATACACATGGGCTAATAAATTCTTAGGTACACAGATGAATAAGGTAAAGTCTCTAGGCTAAAAATGCTGAGAGATTAATAGAGGATAGATAATTGTGTACAAATACCTGCGATGCAATAAATAGTTGAGGTCTTATCAAAAGGTTTGGGAGACTAGGTTATAACATGTCTCATATGGACCATTGCTATGGAGTGAATTGTGTTCCCCTCAAATCATGTTGAAACCCTAACTCTTAATGTGGTGGTATTTAGATATGAGGCCTCTGGGAGGTAATTAGGATTAGATGAGGTCATGAGCATGGAACTTTCATAATAGGATTAGTGTCCTTTTAAGAAAAGAAGCCAGGGGAGCCTCTGTGGCTCAGTTGGTTAAACATCAGACTTCAATTCAGGTCATGATCTCGCAGTTTGTGAGCTTGAGTTGAGCCCCACATTGGGCTCTGTGCTGACAGCTCAGAACCTGGAGCCTGCTTCACATTCTGTGTCTCCCTCTCTGCCTGCCCCTCTCCTGTTTGCACTGTCTCTCTCTCTCAAAAATAAATAAACTTAAAAAGAAAAAGAAAAAGAAAAAGAAAAAGAAAAAGAAAAAGAAAAGAAGCCAGGGAGCTAGCTCTCTCTCTTTCCCCTTGTACACTTATAGAAGAGGTCATGTGAACACCGAAGGAGATGGAGGCAGTCTGCATAACAGGAAAAGAGCCTTCACCAGCACCCAACCATACTGGCACTCTGATCTTGGACTTACAGCTTCCAGAACTGTGAGAAAATACATTTCTGCTGTTCAAGTCATCCAGTCTATGGTATTTTGTTATGGCAGCCCTCGCTGTCTAAGACAATCATTAACAAAAGTCATGTCACAAACATTATTGTTGAAGTTCACATAAGGAAACCTGGAGATTGATAAATCCTTTAAATAACCTCTCTCTCATCTCTAGGTACATTAATTATAAGTCTGTTTCTTATAGGTCTAATTACTTACCAGTCAAGAAAAATATCTCCTAGGATCTGAGATCTACAAATGCTTAAACAATCCTCTGCTTTTGTATCTCTACCATTTATCAAGCCTGTGACTGTTGTTCTCTGCTTTTCCCTGGAGCATTGCTTCTAGGTTTCCACTAATTGGTGCCTTACTTCAGTTACCCAGAAACCAGTATCTCAATCCCAGTCCATCACTCACTTAGGGTAAAGAAAATGTCCCAGTTTCTTCTTACAGTTGCAGCTGTCCCCTACTTTTTTTTTTTATTGAACTTGTTAACAGTAAGAGGGGCATTGCTCTCTGAAATAAAGATCCAGACTATTTCTTCCACTGTTTTATTCAGCTCTATAACCAGTATAGCTCTATACTGGTTATAGAGTACATAGCATACTCCCTATGCTGTGTATTTGGTCTTATTATCAATGCAACTGCAAAAATTTAGAGGTCACGGTCTCCCTGTTATCAACATTTGGCTGTCCAGGCAAATGAGTAACATATATAAGAGAGTAGAAAAGCATAGTGTATATCACATAGCAAAATAGTTCAGCAAGGCACAATATTATAAGATAAATAAAAGAAACCACATATTTTTAGTGTCACAATTTCCTAGAACTTAAATCAAGACAAGTGGACAATGGAAGATTTTACTCCACATCTGAGATAATTAGAACCTCTAGATTTTGAAGTGGGAACCTAATCTTTAAATGCTAGAACAACAAATATCTCTGAGAGAAAAAACTAGCCTGTGGGTAGGAGCACAGCTGCAGAATGCAATTGTAAATGTTAACTTGCAGGAGAGCAGTATTTTACTTGAGTACAAATTATAAGCAATCGTACTTAGTAAAATGATTAGCTGTTCTGATTTTTAACACCTACAGTTTGCTGGCCATCCACAGTCTCAATTCCTAGAGTTAGTTTTTATTGTCTGTGTTATCATTCTGTTGTAGATCAATGACTTTCTTTGGTTTTTACTGTTATGTCCAAAGACTCCCTAAACATTTTACTGAAATTCTTCCTAACCTATACAGTTTGGGTCATTATCTTTACACTTGGTTCAATATTTAGTTATATTATTTTCTTACTAATAGTGAAATATATGTTTGTGATAACATTCCTGTTGTAACGTGAAGCTGCCTTACCATTATTAGGATGCAAACCTGGCAAGCCAAAGTAACGTCTTTTTTCCCCCTAAATTAAGTAAGGTCATCAGAATACAATTTTTACATACAATTTTTATTGGTTGATTGAGACATTCAATTTGTTTTCTAAGAAAATATAAGGTATCACTATTCACTCAACAAAAATTTATTGAGTTGCAACTATGTGCAAGGCATTACTTTAGTGATTAGAAATACAGAAGTGAACCAAAGAAAACACATGCCTTCCTGGATTTTGTATCCTTATAAGGAGTGACAGACAATAAACAAAATGCCTGCCCACTTGTCCTATTGTGCCTCAAACACACTGACTTTCTTTTCCATCTTCCAATATCTGGCTTCATCAAAATCTTCAAGTAATTTCTCAAATAATACCCTTGGCAATTAGATCTTCCCTGTTGGCCCTATTTAAAATTCCACCCAGCTTCCACTATCCACATTGCCAATTCACTTTCCCTACTTTTTTCAAAAAGGTGCCATTGTAATCTTGCATAACAGTGTTTATGGTCTCTCCCACTTAAAATGTGAGTCCATAAGGAATTTCGTTGCTATTGTTGTTAATTGCTATAACCCCCAGTGCTTTGAATATGCCTGGCATATGATAGGTGATCACAAATATTTGGTGTATCATTAATAGACGAGGAGGCCCAAAGAGAATTGCATTCTGGCATTCTGGATCAGGAGCTTCAAAATGGTCAAAAACCTCCATCTTTTACTCCTATATTTATCTTTATTCCCATCCCTACCCCTATCTTTATTAATTGTCATGAAAATTCTCTTCCTCTGTATGCATCAAACTTCCCTCAAGAGAGTCAAGTCTAAATCTTCCTTTAGAGATTGAAATCCCACGGAAAAGACACATTCTATGCTCCTTAGTGTCAGTGTCAATTCCCTGAAAGACTCCAGGGACCCACTCCTGTGGTAAAGGAGAAAAGGGCAGTTCTTAAAGGAAAAAGCAGCTCAGAAGAGCAAAAAGAAAGAAATGCTATTACACCCAGAATCCCAGTCCTGTGGAGAAAGTTAAAATAACAGCCCAGTTGATTTTTATTATTTGCTTATTTCCTGTAGACAATGTCTATGTTTGTTCTCTAAATAACAGTGGTTATTGAATAGCATTATCAAACCAGAATATGATGTACTTCTTAACTAAAGCAGTTAAAATATTTAGATAAGGGCACTCACAATGTCAGCATTAAATCTATTCAAAAGTCTTTCATAATGGAGATCAGAATACTTGAATGAGAATTCAGAATAAGTTGCTTCATATTTTGGGGAGCCAATTTTTTTTAATTTTATTTTTTTAAATTTACATCCAAATTAGTTAGTGTACAGTGCAACAATGATTTCAGGAGTAGATTCCTTAATGTCCCTTAACCATTTAGCCCATCTGCCCTCCCACAACCCCTTCAGTAACCCTCTGTTCTCCATATTTATGAGTCTCTTCTGTTTTGTCTCCTTCCCTGTTTTTTATTATTTTTGTTTCCCTTCCCTTATGTTCATCTGGTTTGTGTCTTAAAGTCCTCATATGAGTGAAGTCATATGATATTTGTCTTTCTCTGACTGACTAATTTTGTTCAGCATAATACCCTCCACTTCCATCCACGTAGTTGCAGATGGCAAGATTTCATTCTTTTTGATAGCCAAGTAATACTCCATTGTGTGGAGAGACTCAGAGACAGTGTGAGTGGGGGAGGGGAAGAGAGAGAGGGAGAGAGAGAATCTCAAGCAGGCTCAGCACTGATAGTGCAGAACCTGACGCGGGGCTCGAACTCATGAAACCACGAGATTATGACCTGAGCCGAAACTGAGAGTTGGACGCTTAACCAACTGAGCCACCCAGGCGCCCCATATCTTTGTCAGTTTCTTAACAAACTCAAGAAATTTTATTCTTGTAGCCATTGTTTTCTTTCTTTTTGTTTTTGGATTTAAAAATATAAGAACACATTTTATTTTTTGTAAATGCTTATTAATTTTTTTGAGAGAGAGAGAAACAGAGAGAAAGAGAGAGAGAGAGAGAGAGAGAAACAGAGTGTGAGTGGAGGAAAGTCAGAGAGAGAAGGAGACACAGAATCTGAAGCAGGCTCTAGGCTCAAAGCTGTCAGCACAAAGCCCAACACAGGGCTCGAACTCACAAACCACAGGATCATGAGCAGAGCCAAAGTTGGATGCTTAACAAATTGAGCCACCCAGGTGCCCCTAAGAACACATTTTAAATGTTTCAATCTATACACAGAAGTAATGAACTTAAGTCGATATATAAATTAGGTGATATGTCGCACGTTACCAAAACAATTTAGTGTAACATCTCTCCCAAGTTAGAATTAAATTTAACCATTACTTTTACTAAAATGATACATTAAAAACAAATAAGGCCAAATAGGTTATTTTAGTATCTGATCATAAGGGACAAATCTAGTCAATAATTGTTACATGATTCTGAACAACATCTGCACATCGACACTCTCAAAGTTCTTCTCCTTTACTAGGCTGTCTGTCCAGTCACTTAATGACTTTAAGATACCTCCTAGCCAGTGCTCACCTGGCCTATTAAGTAACTCACCAAAACAAAGGCATGCTGTTTAGTAAAGTCTGTAGATTTATCTTCATTACTTTCTCTGTTACTGAAGAAGAAGATTTCATATTGAACTTCATTTGCCACTCTTAGCTTTATTACTGGGCTCTCCCTTGTACAATTTGGACAATTTTTTCTGCTAATCCACGTTGATACTCTATCTGAACTGCTCCCACAGTGTCTCAACTCTTAGAACATAGACATGTTGATTCTCTCATACCATCCTTTAACATCCCATGCCTCAAGGTGACTTTAGTTCCACAGGCTCTTGAAATCAAATCTTTTGGTTGGTTCCACTGATTTTTTAAGTTTTAACTTGGTAAATTTTAAATTTAGAAATCAATGGAAAAATAAGTGTTGTTAAACATATAAAATTTTCCCAATGCATTTGCCATTTTTTCTATAGCATTACAGACCTTGCTAAGCATTTATTATGCAACATGTGAAAAATTATTTCATTTTATAAAAGCAAAGAACATAAATCTTAGAGTTCACAGTTTCACACTTGCTGTAGATAAATGGTAGATGCTGATGCTTAACCTGCTCCAGGGGAGCTTAAAAATTTTTGAAATGCTGGTAAACACTAGTTATAGTTTAAAAACAATAAAACTCTAAAAGGTGTGTATTAATATGCACTGTGTATGTATGTGTGTATATATATACATATATTAGTGTATATATATGTATATATATCATATATATGATATAGTAATATATATAGGAATACATATATAAGAATGTATATATGTATGTATATATATGTATATGTATATTCTCAAATAATTAGTTATCATCTTCACTTGAAATTTACCTATAATTTCTGAAAGACAAGTAAAATGTGATGAATAGAATTGAAGATGCAAAAGATACATGCTGATGCCTGAAAAGAAGGAATTGCTGAAAGATTAGCAGAAACAAATAGTACTTTATAAACATAATCTCAAAGAAACAGGAAGAAAATTTTACCTGCACTTGATACCTATACTTGATGTTTAATATAGGGAAGAAGGAGTCAGTCTTTGACAGTGAAACAAAGTGGGTAAATAGGTAGGTTCTGAAAATAGATTGCAAGGTTCAAATACTACAATCAGCACTCACTGGTTCTGTGATATGGGGATGCCTCAGTATCTTTATGTGGAATCTGAGAATATTACCTGTCTCGTACTGGTGTGATCAAGATTCAATGAGAAAATCAGTGTAATTGTTTATTTAGCTTAGACATTAATTAATTAATTAATTAATTAATTAGAGAGAGAGAGAGCAAAAGAGAACACGAGCAGGGGAGGGGCAGAGAGAGAGAGAGAAAATCCCAAGCAGACTCCCTGCTGTTAGCACAGAGCCAGACTTGGGGCTCAATCTCAGGAACTGTGAGATCATGACTGAGCCACCCACGTGCCCCTCAGGCATCAATAATTTAGGTTACTGTTTAAAATAAACATTCTATTTACTATTTAAGTGGTTCCCAAAATTATGGATAATACTTTGAGATTATATGCCCTTTAGATTTTTTAGGACAAACTAAATTATTTTTTTAGAATTCCACGTATGTATCAGTATTTCTTTACTCCCACTGCATTTTGTAATATAAAAAACTCTGTTAATAACTTTTCCATCCAAAAATCTGTTAGCAGTGAAAATAAGTTGTAACTGTGACATATAACTATGCAGGCTTCTAATATTCATTCTCAAAGTGAGCTGTCCTAAAGAACTACTTGACTTAATTTAATTAATAATTTAAACCCTGGGGGCACCTGGGTGGCTCAGTTGGTTCAATGTCAGATTCGTGATTTCGGCTTTGGTAATGATCTCATGGTTCCTGAAATCAAGCCATGCATTGGGCTCTGTGCTGATAAGGCAGAGCCTGCTTGGGATTCCCTCTTTTCCCCTCTCTCTCCCATTACCTCGTTATGCTCTTTCTTTCTCTATCAAAATAAATAAATAAACTGGGGTGCCTGAGTAGCTCAGTAGGTTAATCATCTGACTTTGGCTCTGGTCATGATCTCACAGCTTGTGAATTCAAGCCCCGCATCAGGCTCTAAGCTGACAGCTCATAGCCTGGAGCCTGATTCGGATTCCGTCCTCCTCTCTCTCTGCCCTCCCCTGCTCGTGCTGTCTCTCTCAAAAATAAATAAACATTAAAAATAATAATAAAAATAAATAAACTAAAATAGTAATAATTTAAACGCTAAATTAGTAACTTGTCACCTGATGTATTTCAAACATTTGCAAACAACTAAAACATGCAAAAAACAGTCATAGTAGCAGTAGTATAACTAATATTTCCTGAGAAACTTAACAGGAACCCATGGGGGAGGGGAAGGAAAAAAAAAGAGGTTAGAGTGGGAGAGAGCCAAAGCATAAGAGACTCTTAAAAACTGAGAACAAACTGAGGGCTGATGGGGGGTGGGAGGGAGGGAAGGGTGAGTGATGGCTATTGAGGAGGGCACCTGTTGGGATGAGCACTGGGTGTTGTATGGAAACCAATTTGACAATAAATTTCATATATTTAAAAAAAATAAATAAAAATAAAAAAATAATAAAATAAAAATATGATAACTAAAATTGGTAATATTATTTATATTCAGTATTTTATAGCCTACAAATCTTTTGATAAATCCTTTAACTAAAATATTTGTTCCTCTATGCACTTTTCAAATTAAGGCAATAGCAATAATAGTATTCACAAATACAAAAGATAAAGTTTATTAAGTCAATTACTGAAATTCTGTTTGGTTTACAAATAATATACAGAAATGCCTACAAATTGGATTGAATATATTATTTGCTAGCTCAGGGGTCCTTTTTATTTTCGGAGCATATAAAAGAAAGGGGCACATTTATAGTAGCATGCAACTTCACTAAGGAATCTATAAAATACAATTATTTCATACATATTTGTTTCTAATTCCAGAATTTGGTTCTAACGTAGGGGAGATTACACGGCCAAGTGAAAACACAAACTACTTGGAAATTTGTGACTAGCTCATCTCAGAGGATAAATGTCATGGAAAAAATGTTGTTTTCAGGTAAAGTACTGGAAGAATAGTCAATTAAATATTCATTGGTGATATAGAAATATATAAGGATCATCATGCTCTCTTTTAAGACTTCAGAAGCACAATTTTCAAGCACTGGTTTCCTAGTTTCCAAGACAGAAGTCTCAACTTGTTTAAAAATAATCTAACCCTATTAATGAATGTTCATTTTGTATCCCTCCACCCACTGATCCAATAAGAATGCTTGTAGGTTACTATATACTGTGCCTTTGAACAGGATTGCAAATATAAAAGTCTAACAGTTTCTTCATGTGATGCAAAATTAAGGAAACATTTGGCTGATTCTTTCCCTCTAGAAGGTAGTAATATAAATAGTTTGGCAAAAATTACTTCTTTTCAATGCTTTGATATCTGCAAGCTTACATCATACTCTGTGAAACATTATAACCCACAATCTTGCCTCAAAACATAAAGGTAGGAAACAAGTTATTCTTACATTACAAAAAAAGTAATGAGAATGTAAATATCTTATGCATTTCAAAAATCTCATTTTTAGACATTAGTTTTATATTTTACATTCCACTTCATTTTGCTTAAAATGAATTCTGTTGTAATTTGTGTTGGTTTCTCATTCTTATTGTTTGAAATCTTACTTAGCGAAAAGCCAGCACAAAAACCACAAATATCCATGCAAAGAATTCATGCATAATTTGAAAATGATCATCATATTTATATTCACGAATTTTTATTCAGAAAGCTGTCAAAGTGAAACCATTTAAGAAAATGTAAGACAACATATTTTTTCTATCAGGGAACTTAATCTACATGGATGTAAAGGAAGGAATCTGAGGTAGTCATGTTTCTATTAAGTGATGTTGATATATACGGTATAAGTGAACACTATCTGAAAAATTTTATTTGAATATGTTCATTTAATTTAACGGTTGTTTTTAATAGATTGGAAAATTGACATCTATCAGCTGTACCCAACCCCATATTTGTATGGGTTTAATTTTTTTAATCTATTTTAAGAATCGACTATATTATTCTCTACTATTTCTTATTATTTCACAGTTAGCCTGAGCCCCAAATTAACTACATGTCTGGCCCTTACATAAATGAGCTGAATAAATTTAAAATAAAGTTTTCCAGCACGTACTATAGATAAGAGTTTGTGCATTAGTATTTTCTTTTACCACATATTTTAGGTGACTATTAACTTTTTAAGTCCGTTTTCACAGTGATAGGTAGGCTACATCCTCATAAGCACCAGCTTCTTCAGCCCACATCTATCTTGAATCCCTTCCTATTAGTTTTAAAGAAAAAGTGTCTTGTCTTGTGCTGCCAGGCTAACTTTCTTTCCATGTTATCAAACTTCTACCCTGTGCTTTCTCTCTCCTCCAGGGCTTTCTCTCGTCATGATTGCACTTCTTACATATTTAGCCTTCTCTCTCCGTTGTCTCTTTTTTTCAGCAAAAAAACATGATTATATGTCTCCCATCTTATAAAACTCCTTAGGCTCTGGCTTTCACTTTACTTCTACATTTTTTTCTTTCCTTAGTTAACAGCTCATTCTTTTTTAATGTTTGTTTGTTTGTTTGTTTGTTTGTTTAGGGAGAGAGAGAGAGAAAGAGAGAGTATGTGTACACGAGCAGGGGAGAGGCAGAGAGAGGGGGAGAAAGAGAATCTCAAGCAGGTTCCCCACTGTCTGTGTGGACCCCAGTGCAGGGCTTGATCTCACGAACTGTGAGATCATGACCTGAGCTAAAATCAGGACTCAGACCTCAACCAACTGAGCCACCGAGGTGCCCCCTAACAGTTAATCTTTAAAGAATATTTCCTAATTTCAATAAGAATGCATGTATATTATTTTGGAAAAACACCCCAGAAAAGCTCGAGGAAGAAAAGCAAATACTCCTAACTCCACCAAGAATTGCTGTTCTTCACATTTACATATAACAATCACATATCACTGCCCATGTGCATAAATAACTCTGAACAGAAATGGGACCATGCCACACATACTGTTTGAAACAGTTAATGTATCTATAACATTAAATATTGTTTGAGAACAGCAGAAATTCTCTACTATACACAGCACAATCTGGGTTCTGTCAGCAACATTCCAGTGAAATTAATTTAGCAATGTCACTACTGTTTGTTAAATTTACCAGTGGAAATGGTACTTTTAAGAATTCCTATCACTCACTCTCTTGAGGTTCCTCTTTGCTACTGGACTAACTCTTCTCTTCTGGATTCTCTATACCTCCCAGGCCATTCTGTACGCTCCCTGCTTAGATAATCCCATCTACATTCACGGTTCCAGTTACCATTTTATGATTACTTCCAGAATGGTTCTCTGGTACAGCCTCCCTGGATCATCAATCATCTCACCTTGCATGTGTGTAAATGTCTAACAGATCAGGCAACTGAGATTTAGTCTAACAAAAACCAGATTTATCATCTTACTCAGAAAAATGCTTTCCTGGGAGTGTCAGGCCAAGCTGCTAGGTGCCATTTCCAACTTGGTTCCCTCCCGTGTCACTACATGGTGTCTGGGTTAGATTCTGTTTCATAAATATACAATGATTTATTCTCTCTTCTCATTTCTTTGTTTAGTACAGGTCAGCAACATATTGCACTGGGGTCATTGCAAAATTTATCCACGTAGTCTATTTACCTTTTGCATTTTCACATCCACATCGACTCTAGGTACCACTGCCATTTCCTAAAACGCAAATTAAATCACTAAATTAAATCATTAAATTAAAATAAATTGTCCTGCTTATACTCTTTAAGGACTCAGCTAACCACCCCTTACAGAGCTGTGGAATCTTTATGTTTTCCTGAACTTATCTTCATTTTCATTTTGCCCCATCTCAGTCCACTTTCTTTCCTTGATGATACTGCCCTTGATTATACTCACCTACCTCATAAAACCTTACATATTCTGTTCCTTCTGCTTGGAATACCCTTCGCTTCTTATTCACCTCATGACTTTCAAGTTTTCAGGCTTCATCTGACATCTTCCCAGTCTTCACAGTAAAGTAAGTTTATTTCTTATTTCCCAATATCTACATGTCTATATATATATATATAAATCATAGATATTTATATCATTGTTATGACATCCTTAATATCTCTATCATCTCTATGTATCTCTATCATCTCTATGTATCTCTATCATCTCTATGTGTCTATCTATATATATAACAATATATTAAGATTGATTCCACGTCTCCCCTCAAACTCCATGATTTGCATGTCTTTGAGTTTTTCTTGAACACCTAATATTTTGTCATCTCCATTTTTGTATGTACAGTTCCTGGCATATAATAAAACCACTAATGGTGAGTAGTATTGACTAAGTAGTAATTCTTTGTACGTATTATGAATATATTCTTACAACATATTTGAGAGTTAAGAAGACCTATAATTTAGAAGTCTCACCCCCTACAAAGAATTTTACTTGCACAAGATTATAAACGGCTAACGTGTGGCAAATATGGATTTTGAACCCTAGCATTCCAATTTTAGACCCTCTTTCTTTACGGATGTGAGTAATGAATAAATGAGTGAATAAGAATGTAAGTTTTACACAAATGTAAAAGGTTTTGTTTTGTTTTCTTTTAACTGTCTCATCCAGGGCCATTTAATGAGTCCAGATTTGCTCTTTACTATATGATTACCTACATCTCTAGTAAAGGTAGTTTTATAATTAAGTCATAAATGCCTATCTGAAATTGGAGGCCTTTGTGCAATTTTCATCTAAGAACACAAAAGAGAATTCTGTGAGGGTAGGAAGGCAATAAGGGTCTTATGTCGTATAAGCCATGACTATCTCTTGCCAGCGTATTCTGCATTTCAAGCAATCATAGAAGTGGAGCTCCTCAACGGGTCTACACAGTGTACAAATATGATCCTACTAATTCCAGCCCAAATTATTTTCTGTTTTGATGCAAACCTCTAACATCAAATTTAAAAAAAGTAAAAAAAAAAAAGACAAAACAAAGCAGCAATAAAGATATAATGCACAACTGTCTGGAGGAATTATCATTTTCTCCACTTACATAAAAGCATTCTTTCTCCATATAAAGCATAGAACATTGTGCCCAGTACTAGAGCAGAGTAATCACATTTTTACACTAAAGATGTGATATGGGAAACAAATGACAGAATCTTCATAATGGAAACCTATTGGTCTTTTCCAAAATCTATGCATCATGATTTCTTAAGTAACAGAAGCAACAATATAATCTAGTATTTTAATGACAATGTCAAGCTGGTAGCAACAAAATTTTAGAAAAAGCAAGAAGTGTGATGTCTCTTCAGATAAAGTGTATTATCCCCTCATGATGTCTTATGCCTACCATCTACAGCTGAAAGAAATGTTTTTTTCTAGAAGAAAAGTTTGTTATGCCCCGAGGTAGGTGATTTCCTCTTGGAAAAAGAAAGGTACAGAGAAAAGAATATGAAAAGAGAATATTTTAGATTTTAAGCAGCAATGGCCTGAGTAAGAATATCATATGGAATCTTCCTAACACAAGTGGGAAAAAAATCATCCTACAGGACAGATGATAATAGGAGTATTTAGAATAGAGAACATAATCTTGCAAAATTAGTTATCAATGCCAGTTATACAGTTTAGAAAAGCAAAATATTATGCACCATTAAAGGAAAATATTAAATTAGCTGGAAAAAAAGCTGTGCCCATATGTCTCATCAGCACATTTATTTTAGTAAGCACCTACATGTTCAGTCACCAATATGCAATCAAGAAATGAATTTGGCTATGTAGGAGGCTGTGTGGGCAATAAAGAAAAATAAAACAACCAGAGAAAATTATTTACAATGTCATTAAAACAGAGGGAAATAAACTAATGCTTTGGATTCTCTTCAATTCACATTTTCACTAATAATATATGCAATATTCTACTTTAGAGCTGGAGCCAAATAGCCTGGCCATACTGTTGATATTATCAACAATTAAGCTGTAGACAAGATTGATATAAGAAATTTGGATATTCACAAAAATATGAGACTGTAATACAAGCTGGGTCAGGCAAGATTAATTTAGCAGTTTCGCATCAGCAGGATATATCAAGGACACGCAGGAAAACTACACAGTTAGGTGACATTTAATGTAAGTATTTGCCCTACTTCTTGATACCCCTCTTTTAATAAACCTGTACTGAAACTCCCTATATAAACATGTACTTCTCTTTGACTATCAACTACCCCCATATAGTTAACCTGTCTTTCGTTTCCTTCACAGCATCTCAAATTTAAAAAAAAATAGTCATAATTATAATTTCCTATTTATCATTCAAGACCTATATTTAATTAATTAAGCCTGCTGGTTCTGGAAAATAAAAAAGTATGATTTTATTAAGCTAATTTATAAGAATAAAATGTGAATGACTGATGGATTACTTCCCTAAGTAACTTTCTGAGGTAGAAGATTGAAATCCTGAAAAGCACAATCAAATACATGTATATGAATATTTGTAAAATGTATGGGGCAGAGATTTTGAATTATAGCATCATTTAAATTCCCTTGCAGTAATGTTAGTTTCTTTTCTCCTCCGTCCATTGTTATTCTGTAATTACCAGAATCAATGATTTCGTGAACACATACTTAAAGCAAAATATGAAAATTAGGAATGAATCCAAGGTCGCAAAATCAGATACCTCCAAAGATCAGGAAGATGAGGTAAATAAAAAAGGGAAGCAGATTTGATAACACATGCCTCATCTAAGCAGTGGAAATTATTGCCAAATGGAAATACAGATCTTGTGTTGCAAACGTTCCAACTTTCAAGAGAAGTTGGTATTTAGACCCTTATGAGAAATGTGCTAATGTTTAAACATTGGCAACTAATTCTTTCTTTTTTTTTTAATTTTATGTGAGACAAAAATAAAACTTCAATGAGCCCAAATTCTGGGACGGCCATTATAATGGAGTAGAAATGTATAGAGTGGTGTATTTTGCAACCCACCCTTGTTGTGTACTAGGCAAACCTCTCTGGGTCTCAGTTTTCTTGGTGGTAAAATGAAAGGCTTGTGCTAGACCAAAATGTTCCTTTCCAAACCTTTAATTCTTTTCATATTATTTGTTTTTTAATGCTTATAAATCTTTGAGAGAGATATACAGACAGATAGAGTGTGAGTAGAGGAAGGGGAGAGAGAGACACACACACAGAATCCAAAGCAGGCTCCAGGCTCTGAGCTGTCAGCACAGAGGCCGATGTGGGGCTTGAATTCACCAACTGCAAGATCATGACCTGAGCTGCAGTTGGACACCTAACCGACTGAGCACCCAGGCATCCCTGTATTTTATTTCATAAATGACTCTAATATACATTTTGTTTAGTCACAGAGTATGTGGATTTTAGATCCACCACTGGATTCGAGAAATAGTATTTAATTATGTATTCATTTTTCATTCAACAACACGGACAAGGGCTGTTCTAAGCACTGGCAGATATGACTGGGAATGAAACTTATGAGTCCCTCACCCATGTCATTTATATCTTAGTGCATGGAAAGAAATAATAAACAATTAGACAAGTAAAATACATAGGGAGGGTGTAGGATGATAATTAAAACCAAGTAAAATTCAGGATGAATGGAGAGTAGAAGGTGCTGGCAGAAGTGCTTGATGTTTTAAATTTGATGGGCAGAAGAAGCCTCAATAAGAGTATGAATTTGAATAAAGACCTAACAGATGAGTTTATAAACCATGTACTACCTGGATGAAGGCTGTTCTAGACAGAAAAGAAGAAAAATCCTGAAACCCTGAAACAGAAGCCTGATGGAGGCTTTGTGCTATAGCAAAATGGACAGGGTAACTAAAGTACTTTAAAGGAAAGGGAAAGTCAGAGGAGGTATAATGAGAGGGGATGCTATATAGGGTTTTGAGGACAGAGTAAAGATTTTAGCTTTTATTCTGAGTGAGTTGTTAAAATTGGAGGGACTTCAGACACTGAGTAAATTTTCTCATTTAGGTTTTAAAATTACTAGGAAGAGAGTTGAAATTAAAAAAAATTAATGTTTATTCATTTTTGAGAGACAGAGAGAGACAGAGCATGAACAGGGAAGGGGCAGAGACAAGGAGAAACAGAATCCAAAGCAGGCTCCAGTCTCTGAGCTGTCAGTGCAGAGCCTGATGCGGGGCTCGAGCTCACAGATGGCGAGATCATGACCTGAGCTGAAGTCAGACGCTCAACCGACTGAGCCCCCCCAGGTGCCCCGAAGAGTTGAAATTTTTACATGAAACTGTAGGTAGGCTTATCTATTTTTCCTTTTATTTCCGCCAGTTTTTCATGCATTTTTAAGATTAATATGCTAATTGACTCAGATATAAGAATAGTCCCCCCTTGTCTCTGGTATTATCTATTGTTTTGTAGCCTGCAGCTTTCCTATGATGATTACTTGCATAATATATCTTTTAACATACATTTAGCATCTTTTTTAGACAGCATATGGCTGTCTTGATTTTCTTATTGTTATACAATTTTGAAATTTAATCCATCCTCATTTAATGTAATTAGTAATAAGATGTTTTTCTGTCTCCTATCCTATTCATTTTTTATTTGTCCTTTCTGTTTTCTATCCAATTGTTACATTTTTCTATTATCATTTTGGTTAAAATACATATATTTTGTTTATACCTTGATATGTCTTTTTCATATTTTCAGCTCTATCTCTGCATACTTTTAGTGTTTGCTCTAGAGAAGTAAATGTCTCTTTAATTAATCACTAATTGATTTGAATTAGTATATTATTTTATATACAATAACAATGTGAATGTGTATACATATGTAAAACAATATAATTCTAAAAACACCCTTACCATTTTTTGTAAAATATTTTCTATGTGTCCTATACACCCCAAATTATACTGTTATTTTCACCTTTAATAAGCAGTTGATTTTTTTTAATTATAAAAGAAAAGAAAAAGAAGAAGAACATTTTATGTTTATTCATTCATTTCTTGTGTTTTGTCTTCCTATCTGGACATCTGAAATTTCATCTCTTGTCATTCCTTCTCATTCTTTTTTAAAGTTTTTATTTTAATGCCAGTTAGTTAACATAAAGTGTTATATTAGTTTTAGGTGTACAATATAGTGATGCAACACTTCCGTGCATCACTCAGTGCTCATCACAAGTGCACTCCTTAATCCCCATCACCTACCTATTTCACCCAGTCCCCCATCCACCTCCCCTCTGGTAACCATCAGTTTGTTCTCTATAATTAAGAGTCTGTTTCTTGGTTTCTCTCTCTCTCTCTTTTTCCTTTATTTGTTTGGTTTCTTAAATTCCACATGAGTAAACTCATGGTATTTGTCTTTGATTTATTTTATTTAGCATTATATTTTCTTAAACTTTTTAAATGTTTATTCATTTTTGAGAGACAGAGAGCCAGAGTGCAAGTGGGAGAGGGGCAGACAGAGAGGGAGACAGAATCTGAAGCAGGCTCCACCCTCTGAGCTGTCAGAACAGAGCCCAATGTAGGGCTCAAACCCAGGAACCATTAATCATGACCTAAGCCAAAGTCAGATGCTCAACAGACTGAGCCACCCAGGCACCCCTAGCATTATATTTTCTAGCTCCATCCATGCCATTGCAAATAATGAGATTTTTTTATTTTTTATTCTTTTTTATTTTTATGGCTGAATTATATTCCATGGTATACATATATGACCTTTTTATCCTTTCATCTAACAATGGACACTTGGGCTGCTTCCACATCTTGGCTATTGTAAATAATGCTGCTATAAATATCAGGGTGCATGTATCCCTTCGACTTAGTGTTTTCATATTCTTTGGGTAAATACCCAGTAACGTGATTGCTGGATGGTAGGGTAGTTCTAAATTTAACTTTTTGAGGAACCTCCATATTGTCTTCCACATTGGCTGCACCAGTTTGCACTCCTGTCAATAGAGCAAGAGGGTTCCTTTATCTCCACATCCTCAACGACACCTGTTGTTCCTTGTGAAGTTTATTTCACCCATTCTCACAGGTGTCAGGTGATATTTCCTTGCAGTTCTAATTTGAATTTCCATGATGTTAAGTGGTGATAAACATCTATTCACATGTCTGTTGGATATCTATTCTGTAAACTGCCTTTTAGTTTTGTGGATTATTTCAGTTCATTCCATTCTAAAGATATATCTTCAGTATTTTTTTTTTGATGCAGGTCTGCTGGACACAAATTCATTTTCTTTAATCTGAAGTATTTTATTAAGTTTCCATTTGTGAAAAACATTTTCATTGGATATAGCATTCTAAATTAACAATATCTTTTCTTTTTTAAGTTTTGCCTCCTTAATGATTATAATTCATTATATTCTTGCCTCTGTGTTTCTGCTAAGCCAACTGAAATTCCTGTTGTTTTTCCTTGTATGTATTGAAGGTTTTTTTTCCTTCATAGTTACTTTTAAGATTTTATTAATTCGGAGGTTCAGTATTTGGATTTTGGAAGGTGTTACATTCATAGTTTCAGTCCTCCCCTCTCTGCCTTTCTTCTCCAGAATTTTTTCTTCCTTTGATTTCCAGATGTTCTGGCATTCCTAATCCTTTTGTCTGACTTCCTCATAGTATGACTGGAACATTCTGTTTGTGTTTTAATCTCCTTTAATATGGATTGGGGCATGACATCAGGAAATAAGTCTTTTAAATGTGTGCTTCACCCAGTGATGACCTATTTGAAAGGTCCAATCACCTATATTTCCTTGTCGATAAATTGTTGGTTTATTAGTTGGTGATTTTCTTTTATTTGATTCCAAGGTTATAATTGTTTCCTGTGTGAGAGTTATTTTGATATAAGCTATTTTGTCATTACTAGAAACAGAACTCAGTTTCTAGATACTCTGATGAAGCCAATGGGTCCAGTGGCTACAAATCTCAAAGAGTTTTGCTCCTTTACATGTCATAATTGAAATGGTTCTATTTCATTGCTTTATGTTTCTAGTGTTCTGGCACTCTTGATTGCTGGTAACTAATCAGTGGTGATTGTGTGCTACAATTTGCTTAAAAGATCCAGGGTGAATATCATAGCATACGAAATAGATGAAGTTTTCTCTCTTAGGATCATGCTACAGGCTTCAATCTTATCAAACACTCCTTATCAGTGAGTATGGAATAGAATTCAAAGCTTAAAATGGTATTTCTGTAATGGAAAATCATGAGTTTGAAGAGAATTAGGGACTGATCAAGAAAAAGGTCTGACCATGAGATGGCAATAATACACAAATAACTCTAGGTGGGTGGTGCTTTGACAGATTTGCATGTGGGATATCCCTCCCAGTCTGAGAACCTTCAGAGGAAATGGTCAGCCAGAGTGTGGCCATTACCCAGAAGTTCGAAAGAGGGCAAAGGAGAAAGGTGGATTCAGAGAAAGGGCTTTAGTAGCTAGATGATGTCACCCAGCAGAATTTGAGGAGTCTGAGTCAGAGCTCTCCAAAGGACAGCAGAAGCTTGGGGTAATTTATAGCTCAACGGCTTATTGTATTTATGGCTAGCAGATGTTAGGTGCATTTTTGTGGGGAATGCAAAGCCAATAGCCTCTACATTGCTAAAAATCAGCTTATTGGAACTATAATGAAAACAACTACTGGGGTGTCTGAGTGGCTCAGCTGGCTGAGCGTCTGACTCTTGATTTGGGCTCAGGTCATGATGCCAGGGTCGTGGGCTCGAGCTCCATGTTGGGCTCTGTGCTGAGCATGAGGATTTTTCTCTCCCTCTGCCCCTCTCCCCTACTAATGCTCTATCTCTAATAAAAACAAATAAAGAAAAAGAAACAAACATACAAAGAAAAAACAACAACAAAAAAACTAACTGCATGTGTAAAAATTTGACTTTGGCTGAACTAATGGGTATAAGTCTATTCTGAAGAAGTAAATGACGTAAGACCAATATACAGAGGCCGACTGTAACCCATTTATCTAACATGGATACATCAATGTAGGGATTGTAGTTATATGAAGTGTTCCATGGTACTAAACAAAGGGGAACTTATGACTACTCAAGTGTTTGCAAAGATGGCCCATCTGCTAATGCTCCCTACTTTTCTGACCTGTCTCTGATCCTTGTTCTTCCTATCTCTGTGCAGCATCATCTGCAAACCATTCAGTCCAGTAACTACACCCCTTCCTCAAAAAACTGCCATCCTCAACACATTCTATCAAACTGCTCATTCTTTATCTTGTTAAATCGAGAAACACTTCAGGATCTGGCTGAATGACAGGAAAACACTGATTTATAGTTCACACGAACCACGGAAACAACAGAGCTCTACTTTAGGAAGTGTGCACACTCACACAAGTTGAGTGAATGCTACTTACGGTCCTTTGATTTCACTTCTGAAATAAATTGTATACATTCTGTTTTATTTTAGAATTATACATTTTTCTCTAGAATGAATGTGGTATCCCCCAAAATTTGTATATTGAAACCTAATCCTTAGTTGTTAGGGTATACAGAAGTGGGGCTTTTGAAAAGGTGAGTAGCACCCTCATAAATGAGATAGGTGCCCTTATAAAAGGGACCCTAAAGAGATACCTCACCTTTTCCACCATTTGAGCATATAGAGAAAAGATGGCTGACTGTGAACCAGGAAAAGTAGGTCCTCACAAGACACTGAATCTGGCTTAATAAAAATTACTGAATTTGTAAATTAACAGAATTTCAGCTGGAAAAACTTTAATGTTATTTCTGATATCCTCTATTAAGATAACTGACTTTTATTCTTCAGAAGAACCACTTGGAATGCCTGTGTCTCAGTTGGTTAAGTGTCTTGATTTCAGCTCAGGTCATGATCTCAATGGTCCTGAGATCAATCCCCGAGTCAGGATCAGCACTGAGGGTGCAGAGCCTGCTTGGGATTCTCTCTCTCCCTCTCTCTGTACCCCTCCCCTGCTCATGTGTGCATATGTGGGTACACTCTCTCTCTCTCAAAATAAATAAATAAATAAACTTCAAAAAATAAAAATGAAATAAAAGGGGGCTAGTTGATTATGAAGCAACAGATTCATGAACAAATATGATTTCATGTTTAAAGTTGAAATACATTTTCATTTAATTTGTCTATTGTTTTTTTTTATTTATCATTTTAACACAAGTCTTCCTTGAATCACCTATTATAGATCCTAATCATATTAACTAAGAGAACTTCTGTTTCATGCTGAAAAAATTTCTTTCTCTCCTGCTCTATGATGGTTTGGTTGCATATACTAGAGAAACTACATTTTTTTACCAAAGGTTACCTGGTATTTGTTTCAAAAGAATGCAGCTAATCTTCAGGAGCCAGTTTCTACAATATCAATTTGATATCACAAGAAATCTTTGATTTCACAAGAGCAATATGAGGATGGTGGAAAGTCAGAGGCTATATTCAGCTTATTACATCACAGTTGCTTCTATTACTACTTTTGACCGTAGTGCTGTCAAAGTGCCACCAGTTCCACTTTTCATACATTTTTCTGCCAAAGTAACTCTAATTTCATTTTTAAAAAATTATTTGGCCTTCACTAAAAATTTTTAGATGTCAGAATTTTGTTTGAAAAACATAAATGATTTGATAAAGCAACACATACCTAATTCAAAATTCAAAATTACCTGCCTAAATTGGTTAACTATATAAATTATCCTTACAACTGAGTAAGCAATTTTATTGGAGAAATTATAAACGGAAAAAAAGGACACTTATATCTGGAGCAATGACTCATATAACTGAGTTTACATGGAGTGACTTGTTTAAACAGCATTAACCTGGTTAGCATAAAAATTTGTACCGATTAATGTTACATAATTTACAGGTACGACCTTTGGTTTAATTATGTGAGAGTCTCTTTCTATAGTTATAGTCTTCCCTGTGTACATGTTGTTGGTGACATATTGCTGTAGAAAGAATGAGTGGTTGTTACATCTTGCAGATCTCTGTGCTGAAATAAAATCAATTGTCAGATCTCTGTGCTGAAATAAAATCAGGCCTTAAAAATACTTAAAAAAGGCATTCTTTTTTTGTGAGGTAGGGACAGATCTAATGCAAGCCTCAGCTTATTCTTCCAGCTAAGATAGAGTAGTTGAGACTAATTTTAGAAATCTGGCTTCAGGGGGCACCTGGGTGGCTCAGTTCGTTAAGGGACCAAATTTGGCTCAGGTCATGACCTCGCAGTTTGTGAGTTCGAGCCCCACGTCAGGCTCTGTGCTGACAGGTCAGAGCCTGGAGCCTGCTTCAGATTCTGTCTTCCTCTCTCTCTCTGCCCCTCCCTGACTTGCACACGTGCACCTCAAAAAATAAACTTTAAAAAGAAAGAAAGAAAGAAAAAATTGGCGTACAAAATATCAGAGACCAAGGAAGCCAAGATCTTAGGGGCAAAGGTTAGGGAGAGAAAGTAAGACTTCATTCAAGCAACCTTTCCCTTTAGGGTGTTTGCTGAATTTTGACATGGGGCAAGAAGCCAAGAATCAAGAAAAATGACCATGGCTAAACATAGAAAATCTTGCATTACTTTTGGTAGACTCATGGGACTGGCAAGAAAAAATATTGGAGTTTGAACTCCTAAGGCTATCGGGAGATAAGAGAGCCACAAAGAAGTGATTCTTCCACTTTATGGTTTCTCCTCCTGGCATTTTAAAAATTCTTGACTTGCATACAGCAAGAAGCTAAAAAGCTAAATAAAACTTCTTAAAGGCACAGAGACTGAGGTAGACTCATGGTACTAAGAAGGTTGTCTTATTAATTACAAAACACTCTCACTTGTGATGCCTGGAGATCTATATCCTAGCAGAGCATGTAAAAGAAATAGATAAAGCCTTAGCAGAAGGCAAACCAGTCTTGACTCAAGTCAAACCTTTATTGGATTAAAGTAATTTACACTTTCTACCTATGAGAGGATGGGCTGAAATCCTACTAAAGATTAATGACAACATATGATGCTGTAAAAATTTTTGCTTAAGATATCAAAAAATCAGTTTTAGAAAAATGAGGCTAACCAAGAAATAGGAAGAAGAATGAAACAGACAACAGAAACAGGACCACAGATGACCTTATTAATATTGACAGAGATGGGATGTTGCATGGCTCAGTTGGTTAAGCCTCTGACTTTGGCTCAGGTCATGATCTTGCGGTTTGTGAGTTCAAGCCCTGTGTCGGGTTCTGTGCTGACAGCTCGGAGCCTGGAGGCTGCTTTGGATTCCGTGTTTTCCTCTCTCTCTGACCCTCCCTCACTCACACACTGTGTGTGTATGTGTCTCTCTCTGTCTCAAGAATAAATAAATGTTAATTTAAAAACAAAATGATGGAGAAAGACTATAAATAATATGCTGAGGAAAACAGACCAAAAGTGCTTTATAGGATAACTAGATGCCCTGAAAAAAAACTCTAGTGAAGTTTCTTAAACCATAAGATACAAAAACCATGTCTTTGAAAGACTAACAGCAGACTGGACATTGTAAAGACTGGGTTTGGTAAATAGGGAAATAGTTTATCAGAAAATAATAATGCTAAAAATGGGAAGAAAAAAATAGAAAAGTCATGAGACTAGAAGAAAAACATGAAGCTAGATGTAAAGTTCTAATGTGTGAAGCTAAAGTCCCAAAAATTGAGTAAAGAGAGCATAGTGGTGCAGAAGGATGGGGAGAGAAAAATATTTGAGAATGTACCAAAGCTGATCCATGTCCAAGATACAGATCATAGAAGTTTCCATGAAAGCTAAAAGAAAAATAGTAAAACGCATCTTATGCACATTACAATTATTGAAAACCAAGGTTGGATATGATCTTAAAGGCAGTCAGAAGAAAACAGATGCATCACTTTAAAGGAGCAACAAATAAGACTGATAATGTGATGACATCTTTCAAGTTTTGAAATGAAATAACTGTCAACAAAAAAATAATTCATAAATTAAGGGGAAAAATTAGACAAACTGGGAGAATTTGTTACCGCTACAAATCAGCAATTTTAGTAAATCTTTCTCACCCAGGGTTATTGGTCTATTTGTCTTTTTTGAGTTACTAATTTCTTATAAATTATTGCAACATGTCATATTAGTTTCTCTGGTAATATTAAGTAACCATCCTGAGAACACAAGAGGTTATTCTTATTAAATTTGTAATCAGATTTCATCCCAGAACTCTTTCTTATTTAATTGCTGGCATTGTCCAATAGCCTCCTTGAAACTCTCCAAAGATTTGGTCTTGAGGTTTAGAAGTGCTGGGACCTATATGAAGGAAGATCTGCCTGAGTAGTATACTTTTTGGTCTGGAAATTGTTGTTAGATTCCATTTTATCCCACTTTACATGCGTTCCTACCTTTAAAATCTTCATGTCTTTAATAATTAGGGAATTTGAACATTCTTTACTTTGCTAACCATCCTTAATTGGAGTTCCTATGTGCATTATCTCCAAAGCATTCTAAAAGTATGGACTATCCCAAAACATATCTATTACCAGTGTATACATATTAACCCTCTTATGTCTATCTAATTGACAAGGTTTGGTCTGCATAATTATTTCCATCCTGATGTATTCTATTTGCATTTTAAGATCTGATCCATCAACCAAAGAATAATTCAGCTTTTCAAGAGAAAATTCCAATAAATCTTTCTGAGGTGTATAAAGCTTGTGAATAGACGCTAGTGTGTCATGAGTTCCCCTACCTTCAAGTAATGGAAAAGGAGTAGCAGTATTACAATAATGAATGGAAATGCAAGAGGGAGAAAACAATATTTTACAGGAGGCAAACCTACTTACAAAAAAACATGTATTTTTGGTGAGCAAAATAGATTTTACAGAATGAAGACTATCATGTTTAAAGAAGACCGTAAACCAAGATGGCAGAGGCCTCCACTAGTTTAGCTTCCTACTTCTAGATAGGGTGAGAGGCTGTAGCATATTACTGGTATGTGGTAATCCCCTTCCTTCTGAGTCAGAATTTAAGAGTGCATCCAGACCCATCCTGAATAAAATGGCAGAAAGATTTATGATAACCAATTAGGCTACACTGTGAGATTGCCAAAGAGCTAACTTTAAATCACAAAGGACTGTGTTAATGTTTAGGCATCTGAGGAAGAGATTAGGTTATAGAGTACTTAGTTTAAGTCATATATTGAGTGGTTTGGAGATTACAGAAATGCCTGTGTTAGCCACAGAGACCCTGAAGTACTCCCAGTTACTCTTAATTACTGTCCTTGGAAAATTTTGAACGGATTTTCGCATGTCTGGAGTAAGGGATTTAACTCTTTTGTATAAATCATATCTTAGGTAATACAATTTACTTTGACAAATTGTTCTTTTTTTTGGCAAACTTATATCCTTTTTGACAAAAAGTATGAATAGATGAATGGAATCAATCTTAGCTATCCCTACTCTTTAGGGGATAAAAAGGTCATCCAAATATTGAGTAAAAGAATCATGTGAAAATTTAAAGTTTTTTTAAAATGTTTATTTATTTTGAGAGAGAGGGAGAGAGAGAGAGGGAGGAGGGGAGGTGCAGAGAGTGAGGAGAGAGAGAATCTCAAGTAGGCTCCATACTGTTAGCATAGTCCCATGCAGTGTTCACCAACCTTGAGATCATGACCTGAGCTGAAATCAAGAGTCGATGCTTAACTCACTGAGCCACCCAGGCACCCAAGAAAATTTAAAGTTCTTTGGGACTGGTTAGAGACATGAATAGTACACTGTCTTCCTTAACCAGGGGAAAATAATGACGAAGATACATTGCTGATTTTCCCAGGATAAAGCAGGAAAGTATTAGCTAGTTTGTTCTAAAGGGACACTAAAGAAAGTATGTAGTCTCTTAGGGGATTCCAACATAAGACTGTATTCAGGTTTGATACTGTTACAGTTGGCAGTTAGTTAGACATGAGTGGGAAGGGAGAGAAGAAGAAGGCAGATGGGAAACTGCCAGATACCACCCCTCTCCCTTAGACCACCCCCATGTGCTGTTTAGCAGAGACTGATAAGCAGAAATACTCACTGCAGGGGACTGTCCCAACTGTGAACTATGTGCATTTAGAGAAACCCTTGTCTGCTAGTAACCCCAAGGATGTTGTAATATCATTATAATATCATTTACATTTGGGTTGTAGCCCCCTGTGTTTCCCTTAGGTGTTTATGGGAAGATGGTGGACACAAGCCTGCACAAAAAGTTGGAAGGGAGGAAACCAGGGTGGGTCCAGAGGGAAGTGTGATATTGACAGGATGGGGAGGAAGAGACCAAATAGGCCCCTATTAAAACAAAAACAAACACAAAAACACAAGGCAGAACCCAGCAGGCTGTAACCCACCCTCTGGTCAGCCCTCCCCTACTTCTCTGGAGTGTACTTTAACGTGGCTAAATAAAACCTTTGCTGCTTTAACTCTCTTACCCAGTTTCTTGACTGAACTGTTTCCTTGGAGAAGACAAGAAAAGGGGAATCTTATAATCCACTACCCAGTTACAATACAACAGAGAAACTGGGAAACCAGAAATGATTATTCCAACTATGGCTCTGAAACTGAACAAATCTATTTCCTGACCTGGAGACTAAGGGGTTAACAGGGACGTGTACAAGGTAAAGGGAGTCCTTTTTAGGCTTTTTGTCCTTTAGATTCCAGTTTTAGAGAATATTACATAGATTTGAGTACAAGTTAGATAGGCTCAACCCTAATAATTCTGTCTACATAAGTAGAAGTTGTTTTTCACAAAAAATCTAACACTTATGTGATCTTCAGTTGGGGCTTGTTTTAGTCTAGCTGGGTAAATTATGGCCTGTGGGTCAAATCCAGCAGGTTTCCTCTTTTTGTAAGTAGTTTTATTGAAACACTGCCACACTCATTCATTTACATATTGTTTTTGGCTGCTCTTACACTACAAAGGTAGAATTAAATAGCTTTTAGGGACCTTATGGCCCACAAAATTAAAATGTTTTACTACCTGGTCCTTCACAGAAAAAAGTTTGCCGATCTCTACCAAGAATAATGGGAGAAAGACTCGTTAATTCAAGTTAATTAGTAACTCATTAAAGTACAGTCAAGTGTTAAATGTTTTTATACTCAAATATTTTCAAGTTAGAAAAACAATGTAAACCCAAAAGTAATCTGGCCTTTATAATTACCAGGAGGTTTCTAGCTGAACTCCCAGAGAGGTAGAAGGAATTGGAAGAAAAATCGTCACACTCAGAGAATTGAATTTAAGGGTTCAGGCTTTATTAGAAATATAAACAATTTATTCTTCTCGTAGAAAGACTGACACAGAAAGTATGATTAAATGTGATTGTAATTCTTCTAAGGATTGCTGGATGCATTGTTTTGGTAGCCTCAGAATACTAGGAACTACTTTTAGTACTCTTGCAAAATATGTAATAAACTTCACAGTAAGGTCAACATTATCTTAGGAAGCATGCATTACCTAGTGACTTACTGGTCATATGGTTTTGTTCTCTACTGATTTATGCTATTACCTAAAATTAAGTAAATATTTTTAATGTAAAGATTTATTGGGCTCTGTTAGCCAAATAGACAACAATCATTGCACACTCATAATTTAAAATTCTTCATGCTAAAATAAACTCAGTTTTCCCTCCACTAAATGAATAAATAACAAATAGACAAATTTAAAAAAATCCACTTGTCTAAAAATTACTGGGGACTGTCCATTCGCCAGGTACTATAATACTATACATATAAAAATATCATTTATTTATTAAGCATCTGATCTAATTGATGTAGGTTTTCCCTTTTATAGATGAATAAGCAGACTTGAGGAGATTATAGAATGTATCCAAAGTTCAATAACTTCTCACTAGTAGATCTCACATTCAAACCCACAAAAATCAACTCTAAAGTCTGGGCACTGAACCCGCAGTTCTACTGTCTCCCAAGCAAAATGAGGGTAAGAGAACCTTATTTAGGCAAGTACGTATCAAAATATTTTAAAAAGATTGCACAGGTTTCCACGAACAAATGGGAAAAAGAAAGAAGCTGATTTTATTGGGAAATTGGGAAGGGTAAGAACACAAAACAAAGTAATCAATTCATGCATTTGTAACAAAATCAGCAATTGTATCATGAGCCCTTCAACTCTATTAATAGTATTGGATCAGTGAGATACTGGTGGGTGGAAACTTACCATTTTAGGAATCACCAGAAGAAACAATCTATTTATTAAGGTATATGCCAAAAAAGTACTTCTAGACTAGTGACAGTCAAGGAGATGGGATGGATTTATGATTAATCCTTTCCATCTCATATTTTCTAACAAAATTATGCAACAATATTGAAAATCATCCCACCTCTAGGTTGTGTGTGTGTGTGTGTGTAGGATACAAAGAATGAAGGTGTATGAGATTTCCTATTTCATTCATACATCCTAGAAGCAGGTGTCAAGAATTTACACTTGACTACCTTAATAGAGAGATTAAATATAAAATGCAAACCAGATTCTGATCATCTCATATGTTTCTATTTTAAAGATGCAGTTTAGGGACTACATGTATGCAGACCACCATGGCTATTTTTGGATAAATAAAGCAAATATAAAATTTCCAATTACTATGCCATTTTTACCCGAAAGACATAAGGAATTGGTCTCATTGACCTTCTCATTAACTAGCAGGTCAACTTGCTAGGGACCCTAAAATTACTTTTTTCCTGAAATAAAAGCCCCAAATTTAGAAAATGTCTGGAGGACAGAATAAAATCAATTCTCTTCTTCCTTAACCCTTGGCTCCAGTCTGTCTCCCTGATTCTCAAAAGCAAAGAAAAAATGGTATCCAAATACAAATGACACTCCTCAACTAAATGGCATGCACTTAAGCCTGTACTATTATAGGCACTTATTGTTTTGTTCTTCATTCTATTCAACAAAAAATCTTGACCCCAGAATAATTGCAACCCTAGCCAAAACACTTTGGAGTATTGAATTTGTGTCTGGATAGCTTGATATTAGAAGGATGTGGATTAGAGTTGTGTGCCAAGGCATACCAGATGAGGATAGTGAGGTGACCAGAAGTCAGATCTAATGTAAAAGGGAAGATAGATGTGAAGGAGAAAAAATGCAATGGGACTTGTTTTTAATTGTTGAAGATTTGTCACACACAAAAAAAGAAGAGATAGTCTTGTTTATAATTCTGGAAGATGGAATTTTAAAAGATGAATACATTTTAAAATTATAAGGACAAATTTTAAACTGCAATAAGCTACATTAGGAGTAAGTGAATGCCTTACCACTAAACACATTTATATAACTCTAAGTTCTGTGATAACTTGTCTTGAGCTCTTGGGTTTGGAGTTTGTAGCACAGGAGTTTATTATTCCTTCCAAGTCTGAGTATCTCAGTAGATTAGGTTAATGTACTGTCCCTATAAACATACAGTTATTAGGAATATGACATGATAACTTGGAAAAAAAATCAGATCTTTCTCTTTTTTTTTTTAAGATTGGGTAGTTATTCTGTTCTCCTAATCCTTGAAGCAGTGTAAGACATGAAGAAGACAAATTTTATAGTCAGGCTCACCAGTGATTAAATAACTCAAATATAAACTGTGTGATTACTTAAAAAATTGCAGAATTTTCACGAACTCATGTTACTTACCATATAAAATAAGAAGAACATCCTTATAAGGTTTGGAGAGAATTCAAAAAGATAGTGAATCAAAATCATGATTCAGAATACAAACACAATAAATGTAGCTGTTGTGATTACTTGGCCATATGCATTTGATGTGCATACGGTTAGTTCTTACACTGCTGATTCAATAGCCAGGGCACTGAGGAGGTAAAGTAACTGATATTCTGTCATATGTAAATATATAAATGAGTCCACATTCTCATCATTTTTTAACACGTAAAAAGCTATAAGGTTTATATCCATAATAATCTCATGGCAAGTGTATTTGAACAAACTGGAACAGCCTGACCTGAATATATCTATTTTTATAAGACAAATCTCAAATCCTACTTGATTCTTTCACACATTATTTCACATAGTCTAACATTCTACAGATATTTGCTTGGAGACCATTATCTACACTTGAAAATAAGTACATAAACTAGATAAGGCACTGCATTATATATCCATTATAATATAGTAGACATTTCTTTTACTAAGGTGAGCTATAAGACCCAAATATGATTTTGTTTCACTTTTACCCTTCTTAAATCCTCAGTGCTGTTTTCCAAATGTGACACCAATTTTTATTTATTATTATTATTATTTTTACTTTTCAAAGAAATGCCAAGTCACATATCCTAATTTTCTAATTATAGCAAATGTAGGCATTGAAGCACATAGGGGGGTGGTACTGAAGAGGAAGCATAATGCAAGCTGGGGGCAAAGTACAAGCTAGCAACCCCCACCAGGGTAGAATATGCATGATATTCCTCAAACACTCCTGGCTACCCGTGAACAAATGAAAGAGGTTTAAGTGCTTGCCATGGTGATGTGGGGAACAAATGCAAATGAAAAACTGAATTCTCTTACTGCCTAAAGCCCATTGACAAGTCCTTGAAACTGGTAGAGTGACCTCCCTCTAGGATCTCAGCTCCCTCTGTGATGAAGACACACTTTGCCAGGGGCAGAAAGGAATCTTGGTTTAACCTTATCCTGACCCACAAGGATCCTGTAAGTCTACTTTAACATATACAAATTCCTTTGGAAACTTCCTTTATCTCAACTCCCCCAAGATACATGCTGGTAATCATACTCCAAGCTTATGGCCCCTTGATATACATCTGAAGGATCTCATGACTGAGATTTTACTAATGGGCAATAAATGGCATTTCCCCAGCAATAGCTAGCCCCTCAAGGTCCTGGAAACCCTGCTTCCAAAATTCCTTAGAGACTTACACTGTCCCTAACTCCCTTCCAAACTGAAGGTGTATAATCAGTTACCTGTCACAACCCCAGCACAGCTCTTTCTGCCCACAGGTCCTGTCCCTGTGCTTTAATAAAATCACCTTTTTGCATCAAAGACATCTTCAGGAGTTCTTTCTTGGCCATCAGCCCTGAACACCCATCACCCCAAAACCTCATCAGTATGAAATGAGTCTCTAAAGAACAGAAGTGCATATATAATTACTAACAAATAGAAATCAATAGAATTTACACATAAATGATCTTTATATCAGAAATTATTTAGGGCAGTGTGGTCTTTAGAAAAGCTATATCAGAAACATCCAGGGTGTTTGTTATTAGATTTGTATGGCCAGCTCTTACCCCCAAATCAAAATACCTTGTATATGGATAGGAAATAATACTCAAAACAAGAAATTGGAGAAGTTCTTCTATACTGATTTTGGAGTATTAATGTCTTACCGGAAATGAGAAAAAAAATTCTCAGTCTAACTTCAATGTCTGGTCTCATTCAAAGAGAAGATAAGTTTACAGCCACCACCACAGCCACCTATTTCAATAGATTTTATTGTGGTTATTGTAATTTTTAATTATAAATTTCCATCTGGTACTTCTTTACATCTTCTGTCTCTTCACTGACATTCTCTATTTTCCTATTTGTTTCAAGAGTGTTCATAATTGCTTGTTGGGGTATTTAAAGTCTTTGTCAGAAAATTCCAACACCTGTACCATCTCAGTGTAGGCATCTGTTTACTGTGTTTTCCTATGTGAATCGAGATTTTCCTGGATCTTCATATGATAAATATTTTGAATTGCTTCCTAGAAGTTTTCAGTATTGTATCTTGAGGATTAAGAATGTGGTGAATGTTGATGCTTTTATATTTATCAGACATTTAACTTGGTATATTCAGGCACTAAGTTACACTGGCCTTTTGTGGGCTATAGTTCCGATGAGTTCAGTTTTCAAAGCCTTTGCAATGCTATTTGGATTTTATAATGAATTTATAATAGCTTTTAAATTATTAAAGATACAAACAAGTACAGGCTTGCAATACCAGATATTTGAATATTTGTATTATAAGGTTACCACAATCAAGTCACAGTGCAGAAATCGTTAGCAAACTTGAAAAACAACAACTAGTATATAGGACCCATTAGAGCAGGGTGTAACAATCTTTTTTTCTGTAAAGAGTCAGATAATATATTTTAGTTTTTGTGGGCCAAGAATAAAAAGTGAGGATATTATTTAGAGACATTTAGAGAAATAACAAATATCCAAATATTTTATTGATTCAATTTAAAATATAATAACAATTTTCAAAAATACAAATATATTAAATATCAGAATGGAATTCTTTTTTAAAGAAAAACTTTTTTTTCTAATTGGGGTTCAAAATCTATATTCCCTATCTTAACAATTGATTGCTCATCTGCTGATGCTGATCTACAGAGAGATTTTATATATCTTTGAAAATTGTTTTGTTTGTTTTTTTCACACAGACAGGTGATACATGGGACACTCACAATGCTGTCATGTCATAGCATTCTCACCACAGTTTCTAGTGCCAGGGGCAGCAATGTAGAGAAAGCACTACATATGGCCTCTGTCTCAAATACTCAATTCTGCTGCTTTGGTGGTGAAGAAGTCTTAGATGTAACTAAAATGAATAATGTGTCCGGATTCCAATAAAATTATATTTATGGATAATGACCTTTTAATTTAATATAATGTTCATGTACCCTAAAGTATTATTCTTACTTTATTTTCCAACATAAAACATATATGAACAGTTCTTAATCTTTAAACTACCAAAACCTGATGGAGAAGTGATGAAGGATAGTGGATTTAGACAGTAGGCAGGAGTTTGCCAAACCCTGCATTAGAGGAAATATTAAGATAGACATTTGTTGAAAACCCAGGAGGGTCAGAAATGCCAGCGGGGACTGAGAATCTGTGCAAAGCTTACAGGACAACCAGGTGTTAGTATGGCCCTGAAGGGAGACCCACCTGCAGAATACAATAGGCTTGATGTATGAAAACACTAAAGAGACACCAATGAAGCAGAGGTTAACTGAACCTTACTAGAGGTACAATCTAGCCTCAAATAAAATAGTTCTTAGTTAGAATAAATTGATTAATCCTCTTGATGGGAAAAAAATTGATCAAACAACAGTATTAATGCCTAGTAGTAGAAACTAAGAACTCTCTTTAGAGAAAGATAATTTCATTTGAGTCTTCTACATATTTCATACACAATGTCTGTCATTAAATAAAAATTATTAGGTAGGGTACATAATGGCATTGTATTACTGAACATCAAGGGAAAATGACAGTGGAAACAAATACACGGGTGGATCAGATATTGGAATTAGATGGCAAGGACTTTAAGTGACTATGATAAGTATGTTCTAAAATACGGAAAGAAAAAAAGTTCAAAAATAGCTGAAAAGCTGGAGATTTTCTACAGTGAATTGAATTTTTATTAAGAATTGAATTGTTTTAAAATTACTGAAGAGTACAATATAGCAACAATAAGGCAAACAATGATGAGGAATAAATTAAGTGTATTATGAATTAATGATTCAATGTATTTAAATCAAAATCCCAGGTTTATTCTGTGTGTACTAAACCAAGCCGCTGATTTAAAACTCATGTGAAAATGGAAAAGGTAAATAAGAGCCAAGGAAATTTTGAAGAAATAAAAATAGGAAGACTTACATTTCAAATAGTATGTCTATTGTAATGCTCTAATAATTAAGATGGTATAGTATTGGTACAAAGAAACCAGAAAAGTTCAGTTGAACAGAACAAAATTTTTCATAGATATACACATATAAAGTTACCTGATTTATTACAACATGAAACTTCAATGCAGTAAGGAAAAGATGGACTTTTCAATTATAATACTAAGCCATTGGACAATATATGGAAAAGAAGAACTTTTAGCTAATGCTATTTCATCTACATACACACACATACATATATTCTATGTATATAGATATGTGTGTACATAGAGCATATATACATTCTATGTTATTGTTGATTGAAATATAAAAAAGTAAAGCAAGAGTTGTGTCTTTTTCTCCCCTTAGGAGATAATGGGTTAGTATCTTTAAGACCCTATTATATGCAAAGTTTTGTAGTTTAAGATTCAAAAATTAGTGGCAGTGAAGGGAAAGAAAAAAAAAAAAGAAAATTACCACACTAAAATTAGGAACTTTTTTGTCATAAAAAACATACTACAGAATTATGAGAATGAATAGGCATAAACTTCCTTAGCAGCATTAATTAAAGCTAACTTTATACTCAGTGGAGAAAGACTGAAAGTTTCTCACTCAAGATCAGGAATGAGGTAAGGCTGCCTGTTTTTCACCACTGCCATTCAACAATGTACTGGAAGTCTTTGCCAGAACAATTAGGAAAGAAAGAAATATAAAAGACATTTAGATTGGAAAGGAAAAAGGAGATTATGCCTATTTACAGGTGACATGATTTCATACAAGATCAACATATAAAAATTACTTGTATTATTACATAACCACAGTGAAAAATCCAAAAAGGAAATTAATAAAACAAATCCAATTGTAATAGCATCCAAAAAATATCTTGGAAGAAATTTAACCATGGAGGGGAAAGACTAGTACACTGAAACCTACAAACCAGTACTAAAAGAAATTACCTAAAAGGTACAGAATGTTCTTCTGAGATGATGAATAAGTTTTAAAACTAGACTTGTGCATTTCAAAATGGTTAATTGATTAATTGTATGCTATGTGAATTTCACCTCAAGTATAAGAAGAAAAAAAAAACGGGCTAGGGTCTACATAGGGAGTGGGAAGTCAGATAGTAGAAAGGTAACTAACTAGTGGTGTTTGTGGATTCCATTAGTGTTTCATTTCTTGATTTGGGCACTGACTTTAAATGTGGTTTCACCATGAGAAAATTTTGGGGCTATATGCCTTTTATTTTATACTTTTACATATGTATTTTGTATTTTAATAAAATTCATAAAAATGTAATTGAACTCTCCAACCCAACTAAAACAGTTTTAAATATGCTTTTACAACATATCATTCACAAATTTAATTTTAACAAGATAATTGTTACTCAGAAACAATTGTTACAAAAAATTGTTCAAGACCAAGAAAAAAATATATAATTAATTGTACATAAGAATGAATACTAAAGTAAAATAGTCATATGTCACATTTAGAAGTTATGAGAATATGATATCATAAAGGGCCAGTTTATCCTATATGTACATATTAATATAAATGCAATGAATACAATCAGAGGGTTTTTGTTAAATTTTATAAGATGATTTTAAAATTTATACGAAAAACATGGATTTTAAACAATAAAGGGATGGTTGAATTAGAACAATGAGACAGGAAGAATTCTAAGATTGCCCTCAAAGCCTCCTCCCCTTGATATAGCTGTCCTATTCTCTGGAATTTGTGACTATGATTATCTAGCCATTCTTCTGTTTAGAATATGTGATAATGTCATGTAGCCCAGTTTCCTTAAAGAAAGGAAGATTAAAATGAATGAATTTGAATTCTGTATATTAACAAGTTATATCTCACTGTATAACATCTAAGAAAAATCAAATTATAGAATAATACAGGTAGCATAACACATTCTATTCAACAAAATCAAAACATGCAAGATAATATTTATGGGAAAATGCATATGTACTACAAGCACAGGGAAAACCAAAATAATGATGAATGTCAAATTAGACCTGCAGTTATTTGCATATGGGTGTGGAGGGTGGTAAGTGATAGGGGTGGTGACAGGAAAGACACGTGTGGTTTTCATTACATTAAGTAAATTTTTATTTTTAAAGGTGGACTGTAGAAATATAGATACTTCACATTTTATAAAATGGTATGCTTTACATATTTTATATCTGTAACATTCCATTATTTTAGGAGAGTAACTTACATTGCGTTTATCCTTTATAGGTTTTGAAAACATTAAAACTTTTTATCTTAATTAACCATCAAAATCTTTCTGCTTTTGGTCAGGCAGGCATTTTTACTACCAAATTTGTGGGTAGAGAAAAACAGTTTAGAAAATGGCAGTATCCAACAAAGTTTTCAGATAGCACATTTAGAGTAGCATTCAATACACTGAGCTACTTCTTAAAAAAAGGGAAGGAAATGAATGTTTATTGAATATCTGCAAAATGCCAGGACACTGACATATTATCTCAATAAATCCAGTGAAGTAGGTATCCTTATGCCATTATAAAAATAAGAAACTTGATATTAGAGAGGCTGTCACTTGCCCAAAAATTCTCCCCCAGAAGCAAAGCTAGGCTATTTGTATGACCACAACAGCCCTGTTTATTTCATATCTTACTGACTCCCCAAGTACCTGGCTTCTTGGTTAGTAAGGACATAAGTATTAATTGAAGAATGTATATCATAAAATAAAAATATCCAGTAATTTGCCTTCCTGCAAAGAATTTCTAAATTCATATGAGACTGCTTTCAAAATTGTTCTAAATATTGTCTAAAATGAGGAAATATCTTAATACTTTTCTAACTTCAAAATTAATACTCTTGGAGTTTTTTGGTTGTTTTTTTTTCCCTCCCAATTTTGCTATTCTTTGAAGTGGGTAACACTTAATGTTGAAAATTTCCACACTGAAAGTCATTTCCTCACAGATCATAAATCCACAGTACTGGAAAGTAATTCCCTTTTCTTACTTATGCAACAACATCACACTCCATGGTGAGTGCTGGCTACTCTTTTGGTTCCGTAATGCTGCAGACTGAATCCTAAGTTTAGTTTCCTTGAAAGTTAGACCTTTCATGTCTGATTTAGTAATTGATCCAAGTACTTTAAAAAGAATGTTTTTAGGCATTTGCATATTAGTAAAATTAAGGCTGCCAAACACCTCCTGTCTATTGACCTTCATTCTTCCTCACTGAGGAGCCCTCACCTTGATTTATAGAACAGGTCGAAAGAAATATCAAAGTCATTATTTGGACTTCAGCTATTCAACTTTGAGTCTTAATCCTTATAAGCCTGCCATTCACAAGCTTCCTGGAAATTTTCTTTTGAACCTAATAACTGAAGTTCTAACATCATAACGTCCTTGAAAAACTGGAGAAAGAAACAGAAAAGACTTCCCTCAAATTATTACCTACTGTTCTAGATATTCTTAGATTTTAGTGAGAAGAAAAATATATTTGAACAGTTACCAAGCATTCAAATTGGTGGTATTTTTCACAAAAGGTTCTTCTATTCCTAGTGTATTATCTATTTTCTTTAATGAACTCTGTTATTTTGTTCATCTTCATGGAGCACCTATTTAAGCTATAAGATTGAGCATTACCACTAATAAACACTGAATTCAAGCTAAATTACTTCTTCACTTTTTGAAATGTATTTTTATGAAGCAACAACAATGAATATTAAGCAATGGAGTAATAATATTAAATCATAATATATTATGTAACATTTCTTTATGCATATAAGGGGAAACCCTGAAAATACTGCTTTCTCTAAATTTGTGTAAAGTCAAGGAGGATTATTCACTTGCAAATATTTAATAACATCCCTGTAATTATATACTACAAGAATGAAATGTATGATTTATTTAATTTAATCTCCCTGGAGTTATCTTAACATTATGTGAAAGGTAAAATTTCAGGTCCCAGTGGTGTGTTTTTACTACTGTTCCTCCACATAGAAAAGTTGATCACATATTTTAATATACTTTTGCATATCCACTACAAAGGCATAATGAAGTTCTGCAAATACTTCAGAATTTTAAATACAATAATTTTACACATAAACCATGGAGGTTGAGTAATTAGTTACTTAGTAATGAGTCCCCGAGTGAAAGGCTGCTTCAACAGCTGGATCTTCTGAATATGGACAATAGTGACACCATAGACCCAGCAGTAAGTACAATTTATTATTGTATTTTGAGAGTAGTTTCAGAGCCCCTGTCAACCAGAATTTTAAAGATATAGCTTAGAGAATGAAGAGACATCATTAAATATTTAAAAAATATAGAGAGATTCTAAATGCCACCAAGTTGTTTTGGGATTTGGAAAAATAATATTTAAAAAAATAAACTCTGGGTATTTAAAGCCAATAATATAAATAAGTATACTTATTGCATTTAGGATTACCCTTAGATAAGATCTTGTCCAATGCCACTCAAATCTAGGATACATTTTCAAGGAGCCATATCTTTCTTATAATTTTATAATAATTTGTTAACTGCCATTTATTCTAAATCCTCTGGATGGCAACTCCATAATTTTACAGTACTAGTCAATTATAGAGCCAAAGTTTGGGTTTAGCACTGAAAAGTTGTTAAGTATTTAAAGTGACAACATTTAATTTATACTCTTTTGATAAGTATATCTCATTAAACTAATTTTGGCTTGTCTTAATGTGAAAATACAAACAATTGTGTTCATTATCAAATCTGAAACTTAGGTTGACTTTATTAAAAAAAAGCATAGTAACACCAATGGAAAGCCATGACATCACATAATACTTTATGAGTTAAGGTATAATAAAAAGGTATAATAGAATTACACACTTCACATGGTAGAATAATTATGCCAAATGTAAAGGAACCTTCAATTTTAGGAAGGTCCAGTTTTGTACATATCAAGTTCTAACAGCTAATTTATAGTAAATGTAATAGCAAAGTTGCTAATAGGTAGCTAATTTAAAATTATTTAACTATAATCAATTGTAATTGTGAAGACATTAATAGTTATAAAATATATTCCATTTACTATTCAATTGTTTAATAGTCATTCAATAGTTAATAATGTAAATATTTTGATGTGTGTTGTTATTTCTTTGGTTCATTAAAAATAAGCCAATATTTAAAATTATTTATCTTCTTCAAAACAACATAATTGATCCCACTAAAATTATTAACTGGAATTTTATTTGTTTTGTATTACTGCTTATATTTAATTTGTGTATGTTTGATTTTATAATTAAATTAGATATATATGCACTATAAGTAATATTATATCATTAATATAAATGAACACTGATATCGCCAGAGGTATTTTCTTCTATTGAATAGATTTGATTTGAGAAATACTAATTAAATTTTGTTTTAATTTTATAACCAAAAAAAAAAAGAATAGGAACTGAGTTTGAATTATTACATTATGAAATTGATTATATATATATACACACACACACAAGGAATTATTATATAAGAAAACATAAAAGGAAAATATAAATGTGTTAAATATTTTGATCTTCAGAAATTCATAATTCAATAAGATAACATTGAATTATAGTTTTGTTTTCTAATTTATAATAAAAATTATTTCATAAGATATAAATATGATGTTCCTTATGTTTTATTGGGATCATAGCATACATTGTGATCTTTTAGTATACTCTTTGAAGATCTTTTCCATTGTTGTTTGCTTCTCCTTCCTCCTAATACCATTCATTGAAAACTTCTCACATGAGCTATATTTATGAATATCTCATATTTTTCTCTCCTTTCCTTCTTTTCCTAATATTTTGTTAGATCATTTCTACAGTTCCATAGCTTAAATTGTTAACATCCTCTTATATCATCATAATTCTATTTGCTTCATATTTCACTTTAATTTTATTCCATGCTGATCCTTAGTCTTTACATAGACTAATTTTCTATCATTTCTTGATTGGTTGAGTGCTACATTCTAGTAGTTGCCTAAGAAGGACTCTAGGAAAATTATTTCTCATGTTCAATATTTTGGTAGCCATTTTATAATGATGGGCAGTTTGGCTAGGTATAAACCATTTAGCAAGCTTTTCTTAAGCATAAAAGTCACACCATTGTTTTCACGTGCTGAATATTGAGGTGGAAAAATCTGAGTGAACTCTGATTTTTCTCTAAGAAAAAAAAATAAATCTTTCACTTGAATGCCCAAATGATTTTTATCTTTCTTATCTTATCATCTTACTTTAATTTTTTAATGTTTGTTTACTTTTTTTGAGAGAGACAGAGATAGGCAGAGGTACTAACAGTGGAAGGGCAGAGAGAGAGGGAGACACAGAATCTGAAGCAGGCTCCAGGCTCTTAGCTGTCAGCACAGAGCCTGACCCGAGGCTTGAAATCACAGACCAAGAGATCATGACTTGCGTGGAAGTCAGACGCTTAACAGACTGAGCCACCCAGGCGCCCCAAAATGATTTTTTATTTTAATTAGATTAATATTAACTAGAAGGTTACTTCTTTATTTATACAAATCTTTGGGATTTGGGTTTTTTGGGGGGGAGAGTCAATTATTCCTTGCATGTGGTATCTTAGTGATCTCTATTTGCTGTGATAATTTGCTTTTTCTAGAATGTCATAAAAATAGATATTTTATAACCCCGTACTTCTTTCACTTGGCATATCTTTTAAATTGGTCCATTGGATCCACTGGATCCAATTGATCCAGTGGATCCATTGATCCATTTTCAGCTGCAAATGTCAATTTCTGCTGACAATTAGTATTATATTGTATCAACATACAGAATACATTTCTGAGAGTATCTGCTCCTTTTGAGGTTGTTTCCAGTTTGGGGATATTACAAATGAAGCTGCTATAAATATTAACTTCATAGTACATAAACATTAATCTCCTTTAAGTAAATACCTAGAAGTAAAGTTGGTAAATTGTATGGTAAGTATATGTTTAATTTTGTAAGACACTGATACATTTTTTGAATGTGGCCTTACCATTTTGCATTGCCACTAGCAACACATTAGACTTCCATTTATTTCATCTTCTTGTCAACACCTCCTGTTGTCCAACATTTACTTTTTATTTTTAAACAGCTTTACTAAGTATAGTTGATATAAAAAATTATACCTATTTAATGTATACAATTTGAAGAGTTTGGATGCATGCCTATACCCATAAAAGCATCACCACAATCAAGGTAATGGACATAGATATTACCTCCGAAACTTCCTTTGTGTCCTTGTTTTGTTTTGTTTTAGTTTGGTTTGGTTTTTTTGCATATGTTAAGAACAATTAACAGGAGATTTAACCTCATGACAAAATTTTAAGTGCAAAACACGGTATTGTTGATTATAGGCAATATGCTATACAGACCTCTAGAATTAATTCAAGTTGCATAACTGAAACATTTTATGCCTTTTATTTATTTTTTATGTTTATGCCAGATTATTTAAGCAATAATTGGAAAATATAATTGTAAGTATTTAAAATGTACAATATGATGATTTGATATATACATACATGGTAAAAATGTTTAAAGTAAGATAATTAACACACCCATTATCTCACATAGTTTTTTGTTTGTGTATGTTTGTTTTTCAGTAGTAAGAATGTTTAAGATCTGCTCTTACAAAATTTAAAATGCACAATATTATATTATTAACTATAGTCTCCATGCTGTATATTAGATCTTCAAAAATGGTAACTAAAAGTTTGTACCTTTTGACCTAAATTTCCCCATTTCCCTTTTCCACCCCCTTAGACCCTGGCAACCACCATTCTATTCTCTGTTTCCCATGTACTGGGGATGATGATGATGATCATAATTATTATTCCACAAATGAGTTATATAGTATTTGTTCTTTGCTGTCTGGCTTATTTCATTTAGGATAATGCCTTCCAGATTCATCCGTGATGTCACAATTGGCAGTATTGCCTTTTTTTAATGGTTGAATAATAATTCATTGTGTGTGTGTGTGTGTGTGTGTGTGTGTGTACACATGTTTTCCTTATCCATTCACCCATTAAAAGACATTTAGGTTGTATCCATATTTTGGCTATTGTGAATAACTGCAATGAACATAAGAGTCTGGATATCTCTTTGAGATGCTGATTTTATTTCCTTAGGATATATATCCAAGAGTAGGATTGCTGAATCACATGGTAGTTCTATTTTTGGGGGGTGGGGGTGGGGGGAGAACTACATAGAGTTTTGCATAATGGCTGTAACATTTGCATTCCTACGAACAGTTTACAAGGGTTCTAATTTCTCCATATTCTCGTCAATATTTGTTATCTCTTGTCTTTTGATACGAGATATTTGAGGTGATATCTCATTGTGGTTTGATTTGCATTTGATATTTAGTGATGTTTAGCATCTTTTCATGTACCTGTTGGCTATTTGGATATTTTCTTTGGAAAAATCTCTATTCAGGTCCTTTGTCTACTTTTTATTTCAATTGTTTTTTGTTTGTTTGTTGCTGTTGAGTTGTATGAGTCTCTTATATATTTTGGATATTAACCCTTGTCACATATATAGTTTGCAAATATTTTCTCCTATTCAATAGGTTGACTTTTCAATTTGTTTCCTTTGCTGTGTAGAAGCTTTTAAATTTGATGAGTCTCATATGTTTATTTTAGCTGTTGTTTTCTGTGCTTTTAATGTCTTACCCAAGAAATCACTGCTAAGACCAATACCAAGGAAATTTCTCCTATGTTTTCTATTAGGACATTTATGCTTTCAGTTTTTACATTTAAGTTTTTAATCTATTTGGAGTTAATATTTTTGAGTGGTGTAAGATTGGGGTCCAATTTCATTCTTTTGCATATGCACCCGTCTTTCCCAATACCACTTATTGAAGAAACTATGTTCTCGAACCCTTGACAAAGATTAGTTGACACCATATGTATAGGTTTATTTCTGGGCTCTCTATTCTGTTCCATTTGTTTATATGCCTGTTTTATGCCTTTACCATGCTATTTAACTATCATTGTCATTTTTGCTGGCATTTCCCTGATGACTAATGGTATTGATGATCTTTTACTGTGCTTATTTTCCAATTTACCCTCATGTGTTTTTAATGATAGAAACAGTTGCTCCACATCAGCCCCAGCAATTAGAATGATCAGTATTTAACTATTCCAGTGGGTATGTAGTGGCATCTCATTGTGAATTTAATTTCCTCAATGACCAATGAGATTGGCCAATATTTCACATATTCATTGGCTTTCTGTGAAGCACTGTTTGTTCAGGCCTCTTCCTCATTTTTTAAATTTAATTATCTTTGTTCTTATTGGAATGAATGAGTTATTTTCATATCCTGGAAAATTCAGCTTATGTGTTGGAAGTATCTTACCCCAGTCTGTGGCTTGGCAGTTCCTAAATCAAAGCTGTCTTTAGATACACCTTTTAATTTTTTTTAACTTAGAACTTCATATATCCTGTTTAAGAAGTATTGCCATATGTCAAGGTTTTTTTTTCCTATATTTTTTCTATAAGCTATAATGTTAAACACTTTATATCTACAATTTATTATGAACTAGTTGTGGATGCTTTGAGAAAAGAGTCAAGTTTCATTTCACTTTTTCTATGGTATAGCCAGTTGACTCAGGACCATATTTTGGAAAGCCTAACTTTTTTTTCTTCCTATTCCACAGTGGAACTTTAGTCATAAACCAGTACGCATTATATTTGCTTATCTCTTTGTTTATCCTTTCCCAAATACCCCACAGTTTACATTACCATAGCCCCAAATTTCAGAATGTAGTGGATAAAGATGGAAGGGGCCTTAGTATCTTCAAATTAGCAGATTCAATTTGATTTTTCTGTTTCTGAAAATATCCCAACAACTTGACACTGACTACAATATTCCTCTCTTTTTCTTTTATTTTCTGCTTTGCTCTATCATGTCCCTTTTTCTTGTTCCTTTTCCTCCAAAGGATCCCTGGAATCAACCTTTCTAAATCAGCAACAAATGGTAAGTATATTTTTTTAATTTATATTTTTAATATGTTTATTTGTGTGGGAGAGTCTAGTGACATGATGGCAAAGAATAAAACTCTTACTCTTCTTGCTGCTTGAGGAAGATTATAAGTATAAAAAAGATAAGAGACTAAAAACAGCATTCTGGCGATTCAGGCAAATTGATTCCTTACCTTCAGAGCTATGGGACATACATTCTCAGAGAAAAGACAGTAAATTGTTCAAAGCCATCTAATAACCTGATACCAACAAAACAAATAAGGTGATAAATTTATGGAGTAATGGAAATAAATATTCTAATTGATATTTTATGACTAAGCTATATATTCTGATTACCTCCTGCACATTTTTGGACTTATAATTACTAGAATTTCAACTGAAAACTATAATGGCAAAGGAAGGCATGCTATGATAAAATTATAGTATTTAGAATAATCCAACATTTATAAAGGTGAACTGTAGTTTTTACTGTATCAATGCAGACCTAAGGCTTTAAAACTCTAATTTTAAGATCATCTCCTAGTCCTAAAATCAGTCACCTTTAGTGGCCATTTGTTTTCTTAAGACACAGCAATGAGTGATAAGGTTGCATAGTAACATGGAAATTGCATACCATATTTCACTTTACAACTCTATTGATTTTATGCAGGATGTAGGAAAGGGAGACACATACCAGCATAGGAGGATATGATCTTATAACCCAGAAAAAGTTAAGATGCCTTGCCATAAAAATAGCATTGCCTGTTGTGACAAGTTGAAATGTTGGAAGAGTACAATGTGCCTAGGTTTACTATGAAATAACTGCAAAATTTTCAGTATTATCCCTACAGCAAGACACTTTCAAAAGTATAAAATAACACAACTGAATAAAGCAATCTTGGCTTTGCATGGTATCGTCAACCCAGTTCAAATAACACCAGTATCTCAATAATACTAATTAAATGTCAGTTACTGGTCTATATTAATTGTAGATAATTGTTGAAAGATAAACTTTGCTACTAACTCCTCTGTCCATAAATCATTATGTATATCACTGATGTCCATCATGATCAGTGACCAATTATACCACTTCTGAAGTCTGTCTATAATTGGGTACTGTCTTATTACTGAGTTCATGCAAGAAAAAAAAAAGAGTTGTATTTGTATTGCCTCCTTATCTCCATGTGATAAACCCACATGACAGTTTACCAGAACGAATCATCAAAAGAGGGATATGAAGGGTGCCTGGGTGGCTCAGTCGGTTAAGTGTCTGGCACTTGATTCCCGCTCTGGTCATGATCTTACAGTCTTGGGATTGAGCCCAAGGACTCTGTGCCTTGGACTCTGTGCAGACAATGCAGAGCCTTTTTGAGATTCTATCGCTCTGCCCCTCTCCTCCTCTCTCTCTCTCTCTCTCTCTCTCTCTCTCTCAAAATAAATAAATAAACATTTTTTAAAGAGGGATTTGGCCAAAACCCGAAAGGTGATAATTCTGGATATGAAATTTGAGTGGAATTTAAGTGGAGTTACAGAAGAAAGAGCAGATGGTGGTGATGTTGGCATTGCTAAAGTTTGAGAGACTCTAGTCTTCACCGAAGGAATGTATTGAGGGTGAGCTTATCAACCTAAATGAAAAAAGTTGTTGTGAATAAAAAATTATGAAGTCTCAGAGGTTGCGAAGCCTAAAACAAAACAAAACAAAACAAACAAAACATACACACACACACACACACACACACACACACACACACACTAATGGAACTCTTGGAGATATTTTGTGACATTTGAAGCTCTAAGTATAAAATTTTGAAAGCTGATCTCAGAACTTAGAAATTCTCATGACAATTTCCAATATATATAAAGGATATACTGTATTGTAAGGCATAAAATGAGAAGACAAGTATTGTTCAAACTATTGTTGGTAAATTTTTATGAAGAAATAAACATTTTAATTTTTAACACTTCTAATATTTTAAGTTACACTAAACTAAATAAATATTAACTTTGCTTTTTCACTTCACTATGCATGTATACCAATAAAAGTGTTTTTAATGTTGTAGTAATTTTTTTTAAATTTATGGACAATTGTATTTTTCCCATTGATTATTATGATCACTATTCATAGCTTTAGCTTGCATTTTAATTTTTCTGCACTACTGTGCAAAGTGAGGGTGGTATGTATCATCCTCAGGTGATTTATTTGTTGGTAGAATTTGTGTCCACAATAAAAACTATAGGCAGAAATGCAAAATATTTACATTCAACTAAGAGGGAATTGTTCAAGAAGACTAATGCACACTATTCCCTTTTATTTCTGGCTTAAAACTATATTGGTAGCCTTCCTAAAAGTGAGGACCTGAAAGTTTGGAAAATTTTGTTTCCTCTTCCAAAGATTAGTTGCTTTTTGAAGAAAAAAAGAGTAGAAGGAATGGGAGACAGGTGACAAAATTATCTTCACAATTATGAAGAAAATAGAGGTAGACTCCTGGGAGCCATTAATTAAGTCATTCACTCATTTAACAAGTATTTTCATGAAGTGCATAAAAATTAGTTAAATATGAGGGACATTACAGCATAGATATATCCAAAGGTTTAGCCAGTGTCAAAATTTAAAGATGCAAGGAAAAATTTGGAGAGCAATTACCTTGAATAGGTGAGAGGAAAATGGAAGGTTTAGCTTTAGATCAAAGTAGAGGTAGTTCATGCATAGTAATGAGGAGAGAAAAGAGAATAGAAGACTCTAGATAGAGCCAGTTTGTCTTTTTTGGAAGTAGGAAACTAAGGCAGTTCTCTCTATATATCTTTTCTTCTTTTTTTGCAGTGAAATCATAAGGATGGTCATTAGTGAAGACGAACAGAGAGTAGGGACTGCTTGTAATTGAAAAGGTAAAAAGATATGAAATAGCCATCACAGACTGATAAATTAGACTGACTCTGAAAATATGAAAGGGTTTCTGGGAAATTGCAAGGGGTCTTTTGGGGTCATAAATTCAAAGTAAAGTGATTTGCACGAGATCCCTTCCTTTTTCCCTTCCAGTCATGTTCATTTCTTTTAATATATGAAAAACAGAAGAAGGCATCATTTTACTGGTTTACACTTTTTAAAATAAGTTCTTTGATGGAAACTAAGGGAGGGAAAGGAAATAATGAAGGTATGCATATGGATAAAAGCATGGACCATGAGATCTAAATAAGATAAAAGGGAATCATGACTTGGAGAATGATGATATGGGGTAAAGTTAAGGAACTAGCTATCCCCATTATTTGAAATCTTATCAAACTGAATAGTACTAAGAGGAAATCTGCTAGAATTGGGGAAGTAGTGGTGAAATGATGAGAGTATTGAAATACATGTTTTAATAGTTAAGTAACAGGTAATGACGAATTTTATTTTATTGTTTTTTAAATTTTTTAAATGTTTATTTATCTTTGAGAGAGAGAGAGAGAGAGAGAGAGAGAGAGAGAGAGAGCACAAGCAGGGGAGGGACAGAGAGAGAGAGGGAGGCAGAGGATGCGAAGCAAACTCTGCTGACAGCAGACAGCCCCATGTAGGGCTCGAACGCACAGAGAGATCATGGCCTAAGCTAAAGTCAGACACTTAACTGGCTGAGCCACCCAGGTGCCCCAAGTAATGACAAATTTCAGTGCATGGCCACAGAAGTGGGCTGGTAAATTTGGACAGAAAACAAGATCTTAGGGAAGGGTTTAGAGAAGTGAGTGGTTGGATCCAGTACTAGATGAGTTATCTCTGTGTATATTGAATATAGTCTTAATAATAATTAGAAATGTGGTAGAGAGAAGTGCAGTGAGGTGGTGGTAAAACAGGACATAACCTAGCAGGTTAAAGAAGTGTGTGTATTGAATTGATTAGATTAAAAATGATAATCTATTGATAATAAGTTATATTTAATACTTTATTCTTTGAACTGATCTTTTTGTGTCTTTGTGTAATGAATTATGCAATGTCGTGTTAGGAGGGTGTAGAGAGATATCTTTGCAGATATGAACTGGGGTCTGTGGACCACCATTAAATTTTCTTTCCTTAATGTTCAACTTAGGGTTACAACTACGTTGCAAACAAGTGAGAGACAACTTAATTTAACAAGGAATTATGACTGTATGAAATATGGAGGTTTCTTTCAACCTAAATAAATTATCTTCATTTAGTTTTTAATAAACCCTATTTCTGTTATTAGTTGACAGCCCAGTACCTTAACAAGGACAGACAACATTGGAACTTGTGTTTAGAAATAATTAGGAAGTTCTAGGTTGAAACTATTTGCGGTGAGAGGCAATTTGAAAAATAGAGGAAACTGTAAAAATATCAAAGGCAAAAAGCAGTCTTAACTAATGAAACAAGTGAAAGGCACTTAAAGAATAAACACACTTTTTTCTTGATGTGAATAACTGATCTCAGGTATTACTCAAAGAAGCTCATTGCATTTCCCCAGTATTATTTTTAAACTCATTTTCCAAATAAGAGCAGTTTGCATAAAAATATATTTATTTTATTAAGTTTATTAATTTATTTTGAGACAGGGAGGGGAGGGAGGGGCCAGAGAAAGGATAGGAGGAGAAGAGGGGCCAGAGAAAGAGAGAATCCCGCACTGACAGAGGAGAGCCTGATGTGGGGATCTATCTCAGGAACTGATGAAGACCTGAGCTGAAGCCAAGAGTCGGACACTTAACCAACTGAGCCGCTCAGGCACCCCATAAAAATGTGTTTAAAACCAAAACGTACCTGACTATAATTGGCTCTTTGATGTTCTAAATACATTTGAGATTTAGGCAACTAAGACTTTTCTTAAATGCATCATTCCCCATTGTGGTAGCAATGGAAAGGACTGTGGGGTGGGATCTTCTCTGTTCCATCTTGGTCTCTTCTGTGCAGAACCAGTATTATAAGATTCCTATAAGAACTTCTAATTTAGTGAATTGGACAAATGACTAATCAGTCACTGCCAGGATCATTCAAATATTTTATTTTATTTGTCCTTTTCTAAAGAAATGTTTTCTCCCGTTCAATTAGTTGTCTTTGTGTCATGCACTAATAGATGGAATATATTAACCATGTGATTTTAAAACCATGTCTTTGCTCATTTGTGTATGGTGTTTTTGCACACTAGCTAGTAAGGTAGCTAATCCAAATATTTAAAAAATTCTCAATTTTAATTATTCCAAACATGTGCAAATTTATTTGGATGAAATACCTCAAAGAATGAAACTGGAGTAAGGGAAAAGTGGCAATTCTGTGAGGTTTCACAGAACATAGAATAACCATTCCATTTTGTATGGTTATCTATATCATTGTGACATGTAGAGATTAAGGGCTGAAACCCTGGGGATTTAAATACAAAAATCAATGCTTTGAATTTTATTTTGGGAGAAAATTGGTAGTATCATTTCCTAAAGATAAAATAACATAAATTTAACATTCCTGTCATTAAAATAGGACCAATAATTTAAAAAATCACACAAAATCACATAATGATATCTTCTTACTATATCTCATATTTTAAAAGACTCCATAAGGGAGGAGATTCTATAAACTAAATACAAATATTTCATTTTGGCATAAGACATAGATATTGGCTAAAAATGGGGTCCTTTGTCTAGTTGCTCTTTAAAAGTTGATAAATGAAAGGTAACTTCCAGTAGTGCTACAACATGTATTGAGTCATGTGGTTTTCAAATTCTCAGAAATAACAACATTCACTGCTTTTGTTAAACATATATTAGCTTTAGTGCCAACCTTTCTTTAAGACTCCAGGATTTGTATATTTTTAAATTCTTTTTATTTAAGTGAACCTGTAGAGTATACATAGGATGCATAGCCAAAATCTACCATTCATAGACTGACATTATAAGATGTAATTTATATTTGGGAATACTTTACATAATTGTATTTGGCCTATCAAATAATAAACATTGATTAATTGTACTTAATCATAAAATAAAAGATATGTACCTGGCACATATTACTTTATTATATCCCAAACAAATAATCCCTGTTCTAAATTTAATGAAGTCATGTATTTTCATTTTGGGATAACAACAGCCAAAAAAAATCAGTAACTGATCAAAATAATGTATATACCTGTTAGTAATATTGTGGATACTAGTAAAAATTTTTAAAATTTAGATTTCTATAAAATTTGTTATGAATTTGTTTTTTAGTTTTTATTTTCATTCAAGTTAGTTAACATACAATGTAATATTAGTTTCAGGTGTACAATATAGTGATTCAATATTTTCATAAAACACCAGGTGCACATCACAAATGCATTTATTAATTCCCATCACCTATTGAACCCATCTCTGCTCTCACCATCCCTCTCATAAACATTGGTTTGTTATCTGTAGTTAAGAGTCTGTTCCTTTTCTTTTTCTTTCTTTCTTTCTTTCTTTCTTTCTTTCTTTCTTTCTTTCTTTCTTTCTTTCTTTCTTTCTTTTTGAGTTTCAACTTTTAATTTAAATTCCAGTTAGTTAACATACAATGTAATACTAGTTTCAAGAGTAGATTGTAGTGATTCATCACTTATATATAACAGCCAGTGCTCATCACAGCTAGTGCCCTCCTTAATACCAATCACCAATTCAACCCATCACCCTGCCCATCTCCCCTCCAGACACCCTCAGTTTGTTCTCTATAGTTAAGAGCCTGTTTCATGGCTTAGCTCTCTTTTCCCCCCATGTGCATCTGTTTCATTTCTTAAATTCCACATATGAATGAAATCATATGGTATTTGTCTTTCTCTGACTAATTTATTTCTCTTAGCATAATACTGTGTAGCTTCATCCACGTTGTTGTAAATGGCAAATTTACATTCTTTTTTATGGCTAAGTAATATTCCTGTGTGTGTGTGTGTGTGTGTGTGTGTGTGTGTGTGTGTGTATACATATACCACATCATCTTTATCCACTCATCAGTGGATGGACATTTGGGCTTTTTCTATAATTGGCTATTTGATAATGCTGCTATAAACATCAGGGTGCATGCATCCCTTAAATTAGTATTTTTGTATCCTTTGGGTAAATACATAGTACTGCAATTTGCTGGATCATAGAGTAGCTATATTTTTAACTTACTGTTTTCCAGAGTGGCCGAACTTGTTTGCATTCCCACCAACAATGCATGAGTTCCCCTTTCTCCACATCCTCACCAATACCTGTTGTTTCCTACGTTATTTTTATCCATTCTGACAGATTGAGGTGATACTGTAGTTTAGTTTGTATTTCCTTGATGATCAGTGGTGTTGAGCATCTTTCCATGTGTCTGGTGGCCATCTGTATGTCTTCTTTGAAAAATGTCTATTCATGTCTTCTGCCCATTTTTAAATGGATTATTTTGTTTTGGGTGTTGATGTTATGAATATGTTTCAAATGAGCTAGATATTTGCACAGTTGTTTTCTATGGTTCTATGGCCACTAACAAAATGTTTCCATAGGTTCAGGTAATATGAACCAATATATTTGACCAGAATAAAGCAAATTAAGGTAGTATTATATAAGTGAAAATGATACTAATACATACTGACATTTGACTTTTAATCAGTATTTCATACTTAGTCATACTGGGACTTGCGTTTTATACAGATTTTTAAATTCAGTATTAATAACAATCATCCAAAGTACTCATTCTACCCACATTTTATAAATGAGAAAGTTAAGGCCTAGTTAACTAATTTGAGCAAAATAACCCAGTTGATAAATAATGAGCAAAAGTTTTATTCAAACTATCTGAATTCCAAGTTTTACTATTCTCCTTACTGTCTCCAAGTAAATGTCATATTGCTTACTTATCCTGATAATTCTGAGATGCTATGGTAACATCTTATATTTTATAACAATAAAATGGCATTATTTTCTAATCAAAGAGACAATAAATACTCATTTTAGAAGCAATAAAATACAAAAATATAGAAGAAAAATCATCCACATTAGCCAATCTAACTTTGAACAGTGTTCAATTTTGAGAGACAATCTTCAGATATTTGTCTCTGGTTGTATTTGTAATACTTATATATGTGTCCACTGATCATATTTGTCTGTACAGGTGCATTGGTTTGATAGGGCTGGCATAACAAAGCACCATAAACTAAATAGCTTAAACAATGGATATTTATCATACCTCAGTTCTGGAGGCTAAAAGTGTCAGAATAAGGTGTTAGGAGGGCCATGCTACCTCTGAAGGCACTAGTGAAAGGTATGTTCAGAACTCCTAGCCTCTGGTAGTCCTTTGGTTTATTAAAGTACAATTCCAACATTCATATGGCATTTGTGTGTGTGTGTGTGTGTGTGTGTGTCTCTGTGTGTGTGTGTGTGTGTGTCCAAATTTCCCTCTTTAAAAGGCATTAGTTATATTACATTAGGGATCCACCCAACTCCAGTATGACCTCATCTTAACTAAATGCAATTGTAATGACCCTATTTCCATTAAGGTCACAGTCCACATTTAGTCTTTCTGGAATTAATTTCAATATTTTTTCCCAGTGACTATTTTTTGTTTCTCAAGCTAGTTATGGATTTTGTAATATGTATGTTACATATATATTAATTTGCAGTATATATGTTGCATATATTAATATTTAGTATATATATGTATATATGTATATAACTGTGACAAATAAAGAGTTTTTGTGAGTATATATGCAAGTTCATGTACATGTGACACATATGTACATGTCAATTTTAGGAATTTGAAGTAAAGTGCAATAAGGCAAGTCTGCTCCATTGTTTTATTGATCTGTTCTCTCTTACCAGTTCTGAATTAGCTCACATATGCCTCATTACAGCTATTTACCAAATAAAAATAGAGTATAGTTAAACAAAATGAAATCATTCATGTATGTAAACACCAATGCTAACTATGGAATACAGAAATTGAATAACTTTAAATGATTTAAATACTCAGTCTATCGAAATGATTGACAAATAGAAGACAGTTGCAGGTGGTTTTTGAAACATATTCAGTCACTTAATTAATCAGGCAATTCTAAATTGGTTCAACTAAAGTTTAATAAGCATTGGATTAGTCTCTACGGTGGAAATTTCAGTTTCTTACAGTGAAGGTTCATGGCTTCATTCACACACACAGACTATTATAGTCCTATTCAATGTGCATCCAGCAAATCTCAATGTTGATAAGGGACTGTTCCATAGCCATTAACTGATCAATTAATTAAAGCATTTGAGGAGACAATGGCTTACTCCAAATATGCTTAAAAACAATTATGCACATTTTACATCTTATAAACTCTAATTTCCTTGTTAAATTATGAATACTGCATATAGTACGCTTACTTTAATAAACACATAAAAACAGTGTTAAGGTGTTACTCTTGTAGAATTATTCAATATTAGATTCAGAATATTTTAGCTTTTGCTAGACCCAAATATTTAAGTCTGTTTAGAAAAAGGGCAAAGCATCAATTAGCAGAGGGCTGTGTAGCCTGTAAAATATTTTCAAAAGCTACCAGGAGCCCCAATCTCCATAAAGAAAGCAAATTCAGAGTAAATGAAACCATTCCTGAGAAAGGCCTAGGGAGTGTAACAGAAAAAAAAATGCATAGAAATAAAGAATATGAATTACCAAATTAGAAACTTAATCACTTGGGTAGGCAACGAATCCCTCATTGGATCAGAAATAACTACCATGCGGTGGGACAAAGCTCATGTAGAAATAGCTTTCTGCAATATTTTTTTCTTTATCCTTAGGAGAGACAACCACAGTAAAAGCCTAATAGGAATTCGCCTAAAATACTTTATCATCCTCCATGCTGCATTTAATAGAAAGTACTGTCTGTAAAAGCTCTAGGCTGTATCATTAGGGTAAAAATTTATGTCAAGCCTTGATATCCAAAGGAAACAACTGAGGCAAATTCAGAGACCTTTCAGCAAACACAGCTAACCCAGAATTATGCTATGGATCTGAGTCCAACGAGATGATGCCAGAACCCATCTTAATCAGTTTAATTTTTATATATATTTTTGGAAAAAGTACAGTGCCAGTCTTCAGACTATAGAGGAATGAGACAGATTAAAATAGTAAAAAGATTGGCAATTATTATGTCCATTACAGTAACAGATTCAAGGGGTGCCTGGGTGGCTTCAGTTAAGCATTTGACTCTTGATTTTGGCTCAGGTCATGATCTCATAGTTCATGAATTCAAGCCCCCTGTCTGGCTCCATGCTGACAGCACAGCACAGAGATTGTTGGGGATTCTCTCTCTGCTCCTCCTCCCCCCACCCAACCCCACCACTCACGTGCATACATGCTCTCTCTCTCCCAAAATAAGTAAACATTTAAAAAAAATTGAAACACTGATACAGGTTTGTGCTTAGTATTTCTTCTATCTTGCTTTAAAAAGATAACTTGTCTGCTTTTCAAAGCAGTGGTTTTATATATGTACTCCTTTGAGCACTGTTGTGTATTAAGTAAGATACTTATATAGTGCCAATCGCCCACCACCAATCCACCACTATTCTACAAGAACTACTCTAGGGTTGTAGTTTTACTTATCAAGTGTTTAATCACTTCAGCTGAAGATACAGATTTGAGGCTTAAAGAAGTTCGGAAGTTAGCTAATGTATACTTTTATTAATAACTATAATTTATCAAGCAAACACTATGTATTAGGCCATGGGTTAAGTATTTTCTATGCACTGTATGTTTTAATCTTTTGAGTAAAAGAACTTCTCAATTGGGTACATAAAGATGAGAGGAAGCTGTGGAAGGTGGAGATATTGAAAATAGGGAAGGAAAATTAAAAATATAACCACAAAAAACACACATTATTTTTAATGTTTAATATATAATAACTTTTAAAATTATTTCCTAAATTTTAAATTAAAGGTTATTTCCTAAAATAATAAGATAAAATTAAAAGTTATTAGAACTATTTCTTAAAATAATATGATAAAAGCTAGATTCTCAACTTATGAATATATTTTACTTTTAACTTATAAATGAACATATACTACCCTATACATAGAAACAGACAGGTATAGATATAGATATCAATTTGTAATAGATGTTGTTCTTTGAGGCAAGATAAATTTTTATAGTTTAATACTTCCTTATTTTCACCATAGAATTTAAATCCTAAATTTATCTCAAATTTAGCAAAAGAAAAATTATCTGTTTAAATAGATTACAAAATCAGTCTAACAGTTATTAATTAGTTGGAATCCCATAATTGGATTCTTTTTGCCCTCTTTTCCCTTTTTCTTTTCATTTAACCTTTTTTTCACTTTAGTTGTTTGTATTAATTTTAGCATCCTTCTTCCTTCAGATACTTTATTTAAAATTTTTATTTTTATTTATATTTATTGTTGTGAGAGAGAGAGGGAGAGAGAGCAAGCAGGGGAGGGGCAGAGAGAAAAGGAGACATAGAATCCGAAGCAGGCTCCAGGCTGAGCTGTTAGCACAGAGACCGAAGCAGGGCTCGAACTCATGGACTGCGAAATCACGACCTGAGCTGAAGTTGGATGCTTAACCAACTGAGCCACTCAAGCATCCCCTTCAGATACTTTATAATTCCATTGTTTATTGACAATGCTCAAATTCAGGAAGATACCACTAAAATATTTCACAAGAAAAGGACACACTACAATGACCTATACCTGAGTACATGATTCAGCTGTTAGATTTCAGCTCAAATATAAACATAAGCTTAATTTTTTACTCCTACATAGCCTGAAAAAGTAATTTTCCATTGCTAATGTTTGTGCCCAGCCATGCATCAGTGATTGCTTCTTTATCCTAAAGGTAGACTCTTGCTATTTTTTGTAGCACAATAATCATAGCTAACACCTTAAACTTAGAAATCCAGAATCATTTTTCACATTGTTCTCAGAATAGGTCTCCTTTCTTTTGTGCTCACATCTGTTATTTATTCTAGAAGAAGCCTGGCCCACAAAGTATATGGGTTACATCATGGAAATAACACATATAGAGAACCATACAGATTGGCTTGATAAACAATTTGATCAGCTGGCATATTTTGAACTGTTCTAAAGAAATTTTTATTACTTATTCTAAGTCCAATTGTAGTCTAATACATTAAAGAACAATCAAAAACTGGAATGGTGATAGTAAGTTTTCTTCAAATCGCACAGGGAAGTGGGAAGTCAGAAAAGCCACCTTTGTTGGTTTCGACATAAGCTAAAAATCTAGGTGGCACTAATTCATTTATCCTACAATGAAACTACAAAGTGATGGGATTTGCAGATAGATACTTCAGCAAAGGCTACAGATGACTTGACATATTTTTTAAAAATTCCTCTGTGGTACATTTGAAAAGAGAAAATTCAAGCCCCACATTTCTAAAACGTCTCATTTGCTTAAATTCCTGGAATTCTATCCAGTGATGATGGAATTCACAGTTTCACTCATTTGGGTTTAAAAGATTATCTTGTAGAGTCCCCTACTAAGTTTTAATCAACCCCTGGAATCTGATTATCAGATCATATCTCAAGGCTCTGAGGGATGAAATGCAGGAAAACTCAGATGGAGGGCGGGATCCAAACAACCCCCACCAGCTGCGGATGAGGTATCCCAGAGGAATCAGCCTGGCCACCAGGAGACAGGGGCATGTGGTCTCTATTGCTTGGCATGTACCTGAGCACATGACTCAGCTGTTAGATTTAAGCTTAAATATAAACTTATGCTTGATATTTTGAGGACAAAACACATGGCCAAGTGGCCAAAAAAAGTATATGTGCCTAATAATTCTACTGAGTGGTGGCTCGCAAGATGCATTCCCAAAACTGAGGAAGGATGGGGAATAGATTAGAAGCTTAAAAAAAAAAAAACACTGTGTTTTTAAACATGCACACCCCTTTCTAATGTTTTTACATTTGGGGAAGTATAATATAAGGCTATGTCATACGTGAGAATTGTGTGTAATCCAGACCTATGTTAACACTCTAATATGAACCTTATTATATGCGTTATCTTTGCTAAATTACTTCTACTTTTTTCATATGCAGTTTCCTAAACGGCAAAAGTGAGGATAATAACATTGGTTTGCCAAATAAAAATAAACCTGCTGAATATAAACTGAATATATTTGTATGCCAAAAAATAATAAAACAAAAAAATAAACAGACCTGGACTTTAGTAAGAATAAACTTTTTTGGAAAGACTGTCATAGTAGGAAGAATACTCTGACTACAAGATTTGAAAGCATCTCAAAATTAACCACAAAAAGTTTTTTTTTTCCTATAAGGAGAGGTAAGTAGAACTAACAGAAACTTTATTGTAGAAGAAGCAACTAGTGGGGGTGAACAGAAAGCTTAATTAGACACTTAAGAGAAAATGTTTCTCTCTGTGGTCAGCCAATCCTTGGAATGAGTTGTTAAAGGGGAATGATACATACACTTAGGAACAAACCAAAGTTCAAGGCTCTGGGGAGGAGATAAACCTGACTAATATCTGGTCAAGGCAAATAAGTGGGTAAGTAATGGGCAACTATACGTGCTTGGTCAAGTAGGTGGGAAGACCAAATGAGGTATTTTGCTACATAACATCATTTGGCTATTATTGTCTGATACATACTTATGGATATCATGGGAATATAAAGATATCATTAACCCAGTTTTAAATAATAAAAAAATTAAAATAGGATGAGAATCAACAAGTTTATACATTATGCTGTGCTCACCACAGGTGTAGCTACCATCTGTTACTATACAACACTCTTACGATATCATTGACTGCATTCTCTATGTATGACTTACTCATTTCATAACTGAAAACCTGTATCTCCTTCTCGTCTTATCCATTTTGCCCATCTCCCATCCCCTGCCCCTCTGGAACCACCAGTTTGTTCTCTGTATTTACATCGTACTTTTTGTTTCTTTATTCTTTTGACTTCTTTTTTTTTTTTTTTTTTTAGATTCCACATATTAGTGAAATCAATGGTGTATGTCTTTCTCAGTCTCACTTATTTCTTTTCTTTTTTCTTTGTACATCTGAAACGAATGTAACATTGTGTATAAACTTCCCTCAAACAAAAAATAATAATTTTAAATGAAAACAAGAAAACCCCATAACATTAACCAAAAGAGCATCTGAATTAAAAAGAGAATATTGGAAATAAAACGCTTTAAGATTCTAATTTTACAAAAAATAAATAAGTATGTTTAAATTTGAAAAAAAAATAAAAAAGGTGAAAAGTCTATAATTTTTATTATTTATGTTTTTTTCTTATACTGGTGTACACAGAATCAAAGTTCCTGTTTTTTTTTTTCTTTTTCTTATGGCACAAACACAGTGATTCAGTTGAGCTAACTGTAGCATAATCCAAGGGAAAAAAGTTATCAAAATTATTTTAGGTACTTGGTTTGACTGTAGTATAGACTGTTTAAGAATGATGGGGCACCTGGGTGGCTCAGTTGGTTGAGCATCTGACTTCGGCTCAAGTCATTATCTCACGGTTCCTGAGTTTGAGCACCCGATGGGGCTGGCTGCTATCAGCACAGAGCCTGCTTCAGATCCTCTGTCCTCTTCTCTGTCTGCCCCTCCCCTGCTCATGCTTTCTCTCTTAAAAATAAATAAATCATTACAAAAAAGAATGAATTATACAAGTCGTTTGAAACCTGAGCTTTTATTAAGTCCATAATAATACCATTCCTTTCCAGTGCCACATATGAGACGTGATTTTTAGTGTGTCCTCTACAAAATATGTTTTTCTTAACTTTCAGTTATAAAATATCTTCATATTTAAAATGAAGGTATCACAACAATTTCCTAACTTGGAGGAAAGACTGATATTTCCTTTTGTGTATAAACACTATCCCTCTATATATGCATTCTGCATCCCTAGTACCCTAAGAGAAAGCAATTATTGTCTTCCAAATAGAATATCCTCTGACTACTGTGTTTATGTAATTATAGTCTTTGAAATGAAACATTACAGATAAAAGAAGACATCATTTGTTTGAAATTTCAAGAACAATATTAACAAGAACACAAATATATATGCCAAATGTAGTAGAGGAACTATAGTAGCAACAAAATAAAACAACTTGAAAAAGTGTGTAGTTAGAATATATTTGGTTCTTAGACGGACAAAATGTGGTTCTGAAATAATATATAAACATAATATGGCACATACAATATTTAAAAAAGAGAGTTCTCAAAATGAGTGTCATCATTTCAGCACTAATGCCATTCAAAATATATTTGCTATATATTTATAGGATTATTGAGAATTTACAAATTATGAGATTTATGAAATTAGTTTATGAATACCACTTGTATCAAAGCAAGTCCCTACTCTGTGAAGAGCCACCTCTGAAAAGTTCTATCTATAGACGTGTTGAGATGAGATTGTATAATGTTGAAACTCTTCAACTGCTAAAGTAGAGGAGCTCATTTAACTTGTCACTTGAAAAGTTCCATGGATTCCAAGGTTCTATCAGATACAAGACCAATTTTTAGTAAAACCATTCTGAAAGTTACCATTTTCTCCAAAATTAGTGAAGGGAAAAATAATTGCGCATTATTAGAGTAGAATAGAGTCAGCAGGAACACAAAAGGAGGGAGAACCCAAAAACACACCATGCAAGATTCTTCTAATAGGAAAAAAAGTCAGTAAAGTAGATAATCGGTGGAAAACATTTTTCTTTGAATAGGGAGAAGGTAAATATTCCTTGAGATATTTTGATGAAGAGACTATTACTTAAAATCTAATTAATGGCCAATTATAGATTGATACTGCAAATATTTCCTTTCAGAAATAGTTTATCCCCTTAAAATTTTAAACAACTCTTTGGTTAATTTAATCAGATATAAAAGAATGAAGTCACAAATGGAGTGAAAAGTAGGAAAAGAAATGTAACACTATTATATAAAAATACAAAATCATAACAGATCATGAAATTTAATAATGCTATATTTACAAGTTTATAGTAAAAGTAAGGTTGAGAAGCCAAGATGTCTAATAGCATCCTACTAAATAGTACTAAAGCATTTAAGCAACTTAATTTCCAACCTAGCTGATGGGTTAAGTAAAATATCTCTGGCATCTTTCAGAACTTTTAAATTCTTCTCATAGACTTTGAGAGGTATAATTATAACCAATTACTATGATATCTGTAATTTACTTTTAAATAAACACTGGGATATTATATATGTCTTAATTTAGGCTAGTTCATGGAACAGTTAATCATCCTAAAATTAATAATTAATCCATATTAATAATTAATACATATTCCAAGAATGGACATTTAGCATTACATTGGAAAAGCAATACTCCAGAAGTGTTCACTACAAGTTGATTCAGTGTCCTATACCTTCCAAAAATATACAATTATAATTACAATATAAATTGTCTCCTTTTGGTGAATGTTAGTGGCTTGTTAATCCACAAAATGTATATTAGAAACACATTCTCATTGGTGAGATAATTTATAGTCAAGATTATATGACACGGCTAATATCTTTAAGATATATTCCCTTTTCTTGATCAATATTTCCTTTTCTTGATATATTTCCCTTTCTTGATCAATAGGGTGTAACACTGGTGAGTATTCCACTATTCCCCTTTGAGAACGTGCCTGAGGCATGATATTGTGTCTAGATAAAATTCCAAAAGATTTCTTTTTCCTGATGTGGTACATAAAGTTGATTGAATCCTGTATTCAGTGGTTCTTAACCTTGGGTAATTTTGCCCCCTAGGGGATATTTGGCAATAACAGGAGACTTGAGGTTGTCCATCGTGGGGGCACGGAGAAGACAAGTATTATTGGCATCTAGTGGTAGAGGTCAAGGATGCTGCTACATACCCTACAGTGCCCAGCTCAGCCCCCTACAGTGAAGAATTGCCTATCTTAAACTTTTTAATAAAACCATATTACCAGAATACATATAAGAACAATGATCTGGTACTTACTTTCTACCTTTAACCATGGATCTGGGGATTATCTCTCTTCATGCTTGCTAATAAGTACTTTTCAATGACATTTTACAACCAACAGAATACCTATAATTAAAGAATTCACAATAACCACTATTAGAATGTTTAGGAACTGGAATTCATATACTGATGTGGGAATACTAACATCTGCTCAAGAAGTTCAGATAATTAGCCACACCAGAAACAACCCATATATATCCATCAATAGAACACCCAAATAAATTATGACATATTCATGTAAAGAATACCATGCAGCAATGAAAAGGAATGAACTTTTGCTATATGCACATGAATGCCAGAATTCTGTGGATAAAATAGTAAACAAAACTAGACAAAGAAGATAGGACATTATATCACTGCATACTATCCAATCTAGATGACTGGTTAAGTAAAACACCTCTGGTATAGTTTACAACCTTTAAATTCACCTCATAAACTTTGAAAGGTATAATAATAAGCAACTATTATGATATCTTTAATTTACTTTTATTTTTTAATGTTTTATCTATTTTTGAGAGAGAGAGAGAGAGAGAGAGAGAGAGAGAGAGAGAGAGAGAGAGAAAGTGAGCACAGGAGGGGCAGAGGGAGAGGGAGAAAACCTTAAGCAAGCTCCACACCTAGCGCAGAGCCCATCTCAGGGCTCCATGTGGGGTTCCCATCTCCCGAGCAAGTGTGAGATCATGACCCGAGCTAAAATCAAGAATCAGATGCTTAAATTGACTGAGCTACCCAGGTACCCCTACCTTTACAGGTTTTGAATTACATACTGATGGTGTGTACCAATGAAATATAGTTTGAAAACACACCTAATTCTACTAAGCTGCAAAGCTCTCCTAGGAAGTAGACTTCATTGCCTTTTAGTTATGCTATAAAAATTTTTTGTTTGAGTTTTATCACCTATATGCATGATGAACTCAATGATACTGTGTGGGAAAACACAGCTATCAATTGTTGATTTAAAAAGTGATCAGAAGAATTTTACTGTAAACACAAAAACAATTTTAGGAATAAATCAACTAACTTATTTCCCTTACAATTTTACTTTTTGTATGACAAGTATATGATAAAATATTTTCAATAATGTAATAAATATTAAAGATGAATACAATAAATAGGCATTAAATAACTGTTTAATTGGAAAATATTCTTTTATTATTTTAATGTTTATTTATTTACTTTTGAGAAAGAGAGAGAGAGAGAAAGAGAGAGCAGGGGAGGGGCAGAGAAAGAGGGAGACAGAATCCCAAGCAGGCTCCTTGCTGCCAGCATAGAGCCCTATGCGGGGCTATAACCCACGAACTGTGAGATGATGACCTGAGCCAAAACTAAGAATCAGACACTTAACTGACTGAGCCACCCAGGTGCCCCTTTTTTTCCTTAATAGTACATGTAGTATCTGTTTACTAGGCAGCTCATTAGATCAGTATGCCTCTAGTGGCCAAATTTGTAAATTGTCCTCATTAGATATCCAGAAAAGATGGAATGTTAGATATGATAAAATTCTACCTTTAGGAAAGTGAGAGAGCTATGAATGCACCTTTCCTTCATGGCAGATTAGCTTAGGTAGAGTTGGAAAATTTGTACATGGGATGAACTTATGTCCCAGTTTACTTAGAACAGCACTGGTTTACACTTCCTATCTTTGCTTAATTATCAAAAGCACTTTTGAGTCTCAAGAGTGGCTCAGCTTGAACAAAAATCATGCAGTCAACCTATCACATATGACTTTGAACTAGATGTCCGTAGCATCTATCTTTGAGTAAGCATAGAAATAACTAAATTCATTGTGGATAGGGGATAGTGTAATAAAATCCTTTTTGAGAAAGGGAAGGGGAAAGAAGACAAGGATTCCACAAGTGAAACTTAAATGTATGGACAGAAACCTAAATGTATAAACCTAAATGAATGTACAAAAGATTTTAATATACCTTATACCTAGATTTAAATTCATGTTACTGTGTTATGAAATCTTTGGAAGAAAATAAAAACCTCCAGGTAAAGAATATCATACTATATTTAATGGTAATTTAATAAGTTTAAAAATTGAATCAAATATTTTAATACAATATAGTATTTATATTTTTATAGAGTAAGTTTTAAATTCTCTCACTGTTATTACCTAAAAGGAAGTGCTACTATAGTACTTTTGATTATACTATAGTAACATTGAGACAAAAGGTAATCTTTTTAATTCAAGAAGAATATTATGCTGGGTGCCTGGGTGGCTCAGTGGGTTAAGCATCCGACTCTTGATATCAACTCAGGTCATGATCCCACAGTTCATGAGATTGAGCCTCATGTTCAGCACTGCCCTGACAACACGGGGATGCATGGGATTTTCTCTCTCCTTCTTTCTCTGCCCCTCCCCTACTTGCTCTCTCTCTCTCTCAAAATAAATAAGTAAACATTTAAAAAAAAATAAAATCTTAAAAAGGAGAAGAATATTATGCTTAAATAGTGTTACTACATCTTACAGCCCAGTAAGGGGCTCTATGAATAAGAGATACTATCTCTATATGAGAAAAGGCCTCAGAAGATATTCATATTTAGTCTTAGAAATATGCTATCACTATACACACATGGAGAAATCAACACGACTTTGGATAAAAACAGAAAAGGTGAAAAAACATAGCACAAAAAGATTTGAATGTACTCATATACATATGTACTAGATTCCTAGTCCTACATTGTGAAACCCTAGAGAAGAGAGATTATATTTGTATTTTTCATATTTATGCATGTATATAGTCATTCATTTCTAAAAATGTAAGCATTCCCCACAAATTATGTAAAAGAGACAGTTGTTAACTAACTATAATGTGCTAGTGGATATTGCATTATATTGTGGTTAAAAGCATGGACTTAAAATCCAGATACTGGAATTGAAGTCAGGTTTTATTAAAGATACCACCTCATGTGATAGTTATGAGTGTCATTAATGTTTGTAAAATGCTTCAACAAATGCATACAACATAGTGTTCATAGGTTTTTTTAATTATTGTTGATTTTGTTATTATTATTGGTACAGAAGACCTAGGCTTTATCTTTAATTTCTTCTTTGAATAGTGGAGGCAATAGACAAACAGATAAACCTATTAGGATAAATTAGAAAAATTTCAGAGCTATAAATATTTCTATGTAGAATTTAGTGATAAATGCAGGGACAGTTGCTCAATAAATGCTACATTGCTAAAAACATAACTGACTTAATTTCATGAGGGTTTTTCCTATTGTTTTCCACATCATTCAAATAACTCTATTAACTTAAGTAAACATTTTTTATTAGAACCTCAAGATTCAGAGTTTCACTGGTACTTTGATTTTTTTTTAACTTCTTGCTAATAAAAGAGGCCCTTTATGACTATGGTTTGATGGCAATGACTAAAGTAGTGGACATTATGAGTTACTCAACTCTTAATAGCATCAAGGAGGTCTGGAGACCTTGCCTATGTATCCTGTGAGCATAATTTGTACAGAATGCCTACACCTTTAAGAAGATGGTAGCATTCTAGAAGCACTCCTCTCTTAAGGGACAATTCTGAATTGGCTTTCAGGTATAGCAACTTACTGGTAAATAGCTCTTCTCAATAAATGGCAACCACGACTTTTTAAAAAATATAATTTATTGTCCAATTGGTTTCCATACAACACCCAGTGCTCATCCCCACAAGTGCCCTCCTCCCTGTCCATCACCCCCTTTTTCCCTGTCCCCCTCCCCCCATCTACCCTTAGTTTGTTCTGTCCTTAAAAGTCTCTTACAGTTTGCCTCCCTCCCTCTATGTAACTTTTTTCCCCCTTCCCCTCCCCCATGGTCTTCTGTTAAGTTTCTCAAGATTCACATATGAGTGAAAATATATGGTATCTGTCTTTCTCTGCCTGGCTTATTTCACTTAGCATAATACCCTCCAGTTTCATCCATGTTGCTGCAAATGGCCAGATTTCATTCCTTCCCATTGTCAAGTAGTATTCCATTGTATATATAAACCGCATCATCTTTATCTATTCATCACTTGATGGACTTACCTACTTTAAATGTACACTGTCAAATCTTGTAACTGCCTTCTAATGGGACAAAGTAATATACACCCTATTTTTGAATATAATGGCTAAACTTCACATGAAACTTTCTTTTGAAAAAAAAAAAGTTCATAAAGATGAAGCATATTGCCTGCTTTGCTTACTATGGATTTTCAGCACCTAGGACAATCCTGCCACATATAAGCACACAATTATCACTAATTAGACTTTTTTTTCTTTTAATTTAGAAACTAATCTCATAGGACATTGTGTCACTATTTAGGGATTACAAACTTCTAATTTACAGTAGGTAGTAGTATTCAACCTTATTCATTCATTTATTCAAAGTGAAAAATATGTATGGAGCAACAACAGTGCACTTATGCACTACACACAGTATTAGGCAGTGAGAATTACTGGAGGCTTGGTTACTACATTCACGGAATTTTGTGTATAGCAGGGATAAAATCACCGTGAGCTCTTGATCATAAAAGTAGTTTCTATATCAAGTTCTCCAAGATCCAAGCAATATTACATTTCTGTAAAATTTGAATAAGGGGGAGAGAGGAAAAGAAAACTCTGTTTTTGGTCTTTAATATTTTTAGAAAACAACTATTTTGACTACAGTCTCTTGTGTTTGTCCATATTATATTAAAAAGTCAGAAGTCTAATAAAATAGTAGGAAAGGTGTATAGTGTTTAAAATTTATGTCTTTAACTTCTATCTTCTGAGACATTCTTTTTGGTAACGCATTTCTGTTTGTGATTCTATTGAATGTTATATAGCCAAATCACTGATGACATTTGCTAACCTCAAATCCAAGAATGTCCTATGAATGCTATCACTTGGGTTATTTAGCCTCAGTAAGTTGTATTTTAGTGCTTAAAATAATGCTGATCTCACTACTACAAAGTACTTTTCATTCCCATAAGTACTTGTCCTGATGGAATTATACCACAGGGAGACTCATAATTGTTTGTCTCTTTAATGTAATTGCCATAAGAACTGCCGTGCTTGGAACATTGAGAGGATAGCTTCAGAACATGTTGGTCTCAATGGGTAAGGGGTCTGTATAGTTCGTTATTTAGATACTCTTCACTACTCTATGTTTTTACTTAGGATTGAAAATATGGACAGTCCAGTAGAAGATGGATGAAAATTGCTGGGCAAGCATTACCAAAAAAAAAAGAAAAAGAAAAAATCTAGTTCAAAATATTATCATCAAGTAAGTTTGTATATAAGATAAATTTATTAAATGACACTACGAGAGGGTACTATAAAATGACAAAAGATGAAATCCACAGTGAAGATTAGAAATGACATAATCCTTAAAAACCTACCTACTGTTATAAAATATAGGAAATATAAAAACAAAACTTGCAGTAATACAATAGAAATAAAAATTAACCTGTTTCTGTCAGTTTATGTGAGGGAATGTACCTTAAAGAAAGAAAGGATATTGGGGCAGCTGGATGGCTCAGTGGGTTAAGTGTTCGACTTTGGCTCAGGTCATGATCTCACGGGTCATGAGTTTGAGCCCCACATCAGGGCCTGTGCTAACAGCTCAGAGCCTGAAGCCTGCTTTGGATTCTGTCTCTGTCTCTCTCTGTCAAAAATAAGTAAATATTAACAAAATTAAACATTAAAAAAGTACCAAATAATATGGATCATGTACTTTGAGCAATACAAATAAATGTAGTAAAAATAATGAAAGATAAAGAAAAAATACAAAAAATTAGAAAATCTATTAATAATGTTCTGTCAAAAATAGAAAATATAACCAAAATTGCTAAATATTAAAAAATAGTTTTAATGTAAAGAATAAATGTATAGACTTTTGGTTATTTAAATTTGCTTTTAGAGAAAAAGTATCAGTTTTTATCTGTTTCAATGCTACATGAGAGAATAAAATTGAATTAATCATCTATTTGGACATAATATAAAAGAAAAACTAGATTAGGAAATGGTGAACACGTATAATAATAAAGTATACAAGAAACAATTCTATCTAAAAAGAAGACAGGGAGAAGCCACACATGCACTGAATAAGAATGAGAAAAGTCACAGCACATACAGAGTACATGGAAACAGTCAAAAACTATTTTGGAAAACTCATGCAAATAATTTGAAGCACTAGATAAAATATAAAATACAAATTTTAAAAATATCACTGTCTATTTGGAAAACCTAAACAACTAAATACCTTGAAAAAAATGGTAAAACTGTCAAAGTCCTATTATTAATAAAACTAACATTTATTGAATGTCAAACAATTCCAAGCTCTGATTAAAGATTCACAAACCTTACAGCATTTGCTTCTGATAGAGTTTCTATGAGGAAGTTGCATGAATTTTTAAAGTTTTAATGAAGGAAATAATATACAATATAACTTTTAAGATTTGAAAAATAGAAAACTTTGCCATTTATCTTGTTATTTAGCCAATTTAGCATTGATAACAAATCTGAGAAAGATACAACAAAGTGCAAAAATTTCCACTTACTTAACTTAACTGAAAAGTGCCAATACAAAAAAACCCACAAAAACTGAAAGTATTAGCTCATTAAATTTAGCGTATTGCACATTTTATGTAAATGAGATTTTTCTCTATGTAACAGTCTTATCTCAAAATTTGATTGGGAAGGGATCTTACTGAAAATCATTTGGTGTTGGCAGAATTCAGTTTTGGGGGGGTTGTTGGACTAAAGTCCTCAGCTTCTTGCTGTCTATCAGTCAGAGGTCATATACAGTTCCTTCCATATGGGCCCCTACATAGAATACTGCACAAAACAATGTGTTTTATCACAGCCAACACGAAAGAGGTTCTTCCTACAAGGTGAAAGTTACAATCTTATGAAGCATAATCCTGAAGTGACATTCCAACTCTTGTGAAACATTCTATTGGTTAGAAGCAAGTGGAAGGTCCTACCCATGCTAAAGAAGAGGGGATTAGAGAAGAATATAAATACCAGAAGATGGAGATCATGGGAGGTACATCTTACTGCTTCCCATTAAATACTGAAAAACCGTATTTAAATGTTTTTGGGTTAAAATACTAAATATATGAGTATCAATCCTCCCCGAATTACATATTTTTGGACTTAATCCCAATTAAAATAGACTTCTGGGTTTTTTTGTTGGAAATTGACAAAGATATAGTAAAGTTTGTCTGGAAATTAAGCATGTAGAATCAGGATACAATCAGGATAAAGAAAAATAGAGTATTAACAGACTTGCTGGTTACTAAAACATTATTATTGACAAAAAAAGTTTGTCACTAGATAACAAATAGAGAGTTTATAATCAATCCTAAATATATTCCTGGTTTTGCTATCTAATTAAGACACTATTTAAATACCAACATAAATTCCAGGTGCCCGAAAGATCTATGTCGGAAATATGACACAGAAATAAAATGTTAGAAGAAAATCTGGTTAAATAAGTTTATCAATTTAAAGTATAGAAGGACTATGTAAGCTGACCTAAAATAAGACCTAGAGTAAAAGGCTAAAAAATAGAGTCTATTAATTTTATTAAAATATATGTTTTTAATGCCATTAACAAAGCAAAAACATCTAACAAAGTAGGGGGAAGTGTTTGCAAAGCAGATGATAAGTGAAGTACTCATTTCTTTAATTACCAATAGTTTCATTAAAAAGAAAAAAAAGAAAGTAAAAAACAAGGAGGGTCCACTGCATGGCTCAGTTGATTAAGCATCCGACCCTTGATTTCGGAGGTCAAGAACTCATGGTTCCTGGGCTGGATCCATGTGCTGACAGGGCAGAGCCTGCTTGGGATTCTCTCTCTCCCTCTGTATCCCTCTTTCTCTCTCACTCACTCTCTCTCTCTTTCTCACTCTCTTCTCCTCCTCCATGAGCGTGTGTGTGTGCACATGTGCTCTCTCTCTCTCAAAATAAATTTTTAAAAAACTTAAAAAAACACAATAAACAAGGAAAAACATGTAACAAACATAACTTGAGAGAGAACAAAATTTTAAAATGTCTCTTTGAAAGATTCTAAAACTCAACCATAATTCAAGACATGCAAACTCACCAACGCCCTAAAAACAGATTTGAATAAGCCACTAAAATAACCTGACATCCATTATATGCAAAGCAAAGCAAAAGTAAAAACCTTACATTATTCAAAATATACAATTTGCTATTGCTAACTTGTAATTAGATGATTTTTACACTCTTCCAAACTTATCTCTGTGTAGGGTCCATAGAGTACCCAGGGAGCTGCAAACAGATGTGAAAGCCTATGGTTGGAAGCCAGATGGAATCAATAAAAGGCAGGTTCACCAAATTCTTAAACTTGTATCATCTCATAGGAAGAAGTCAACAAAATTTCTGAAAGGAAAACCATGGTTAACACCACTCAAGCACTTGAACTGATATGCAATGATGTAATGGATCCAAATAATAAATAAAAATGTATAGATTTTTTTAATTATGAAAGGGTGTATTAAGGACATCTTTTTATTTGCTATAATTTAGATGCTTTGACCTTTGAGGCCTTGCTGACACTGGAGAAACTACTTCTCCCAGGATTAGCTAATACTGAGAGTAAAAGACATGCCTGTGAGTGTGACTTTCATACGTGAACCAAACAATCCACCACCTGCACTCCAACCGCCTACTCTATAGGACTTTTACACTCAGGGCCAATATTCCTCTGCCCTAATCACCTCACTTATTAGGTGATTAGCCAATCACATAATGGTATTAGCCAATCCTCAATCTGTTTACTCTGCCTTACCCATTCATTCCCATGGAAACCATAACAAAGGTTGTTTTCTCCTTGACATCCTAACTGCCTCCTAACTGACCTTAGTGCTTCTGCCCTTCTGGCCTCCCAGGGAGGGGGTGCCCCATTCTCTTGGAATCAGTGAGTGTCACAACTCTCTTCTCAATGGTGATTGTCTCCTGACATGCTGGCTTTGCCATACCTGAATAGCTATAAAACCTACATTTAATTTATGTAATATTTTCTTTTTTTTCAAGTTTTTATTTAAATTCCAGTTAGTTAACATACAGTGTACTATTAGTTTCAGGTGTAAAATTTAGTGATTCATTACTTACAATCAACACCCAGTGCTCCTCATAACTATTTATTTTTAATGGAGTAGAGTTGCCACACAATGTTACATTAGTTTCAGGTATACAACTTAGTGATTCAATTTCTCTATACATTAGCTATGCTCACCACAAGTGTAACTATCATCTGTCACTATACAGTGCTTTTAAAACCTACAATTTTTATTTTTTATTGAGATATGATGAACATATAGTATATTAGTTTCAAATGTACAATATAATGATTCAACAATTCTATACATTATTGTGCTCATCATGAGAAGTGTACTTTTTTAAATTACATTTTTATATTTATTTTTGAGAGAGAGAGAGCATGTGGGGAAGGGGCAGAGAGAGGGGAAGACAGGATCCAAAGTGGGCTCTGCACCAACAATAGTGAGTCCAATGTGGGGCTTGGGCTCATGAACTGCAAGAACATGACCTTAGCATAAGTCGGAAGCTCAACCAAACTGGGCCACCCAGGTGTCCCGAGAAGTATACTCTTAATCCCCGTTATCTATTTTGCCCATCTGCCCCATCAACTACCCCTCTGGCAACCACCATTTTGTTCTCTGTGTTTAAGAGTCAAAAACCTGTATCTTAAAACAAAGTGCTTCAGCAACAGACTACCTAGAGTAAAAGCAGTACTCTGGGATTGGCATAAGAATTATATAAATAAGAAACTGACTTGGAGTCAAGTAAAAAACTTAAGGTGTGAAAGTGTGAAGATAAAGAGGGCTCTTCAGGAATAAGTGTGATATTTCTCTTTAAAGAATATTTGAAAACAAGTAATAGGGAGAAAGAATATTTAGTACAGGCTTCTGGGGAAGAAATGTCAACTCAGTTGTGTGAATACTAAGACATTGAGGTGAATGGACAGAAAGTTGAAAGAAAAGGCCAGAAATGCAATGTGTTTAAGAAGTAATATGGCGTATTTTAAATGTAATTGTTATTAGGGTTTATATTAATCACAGACAAGAGAAATGTTTTCATAAGATTTTACCAGTGCAGCATTGAAATACAAAAGAACTATGAAACAATACTTGTAATTGTCAATTGATTTAATCAAGAATATATATTCAGTGCCCATTTTCTACATAACATCACTCTAGAACTAGAATGATTCAAAATCTAAAATATGGGGATTCAAAATTTAAAAATTAAAATCTTGGGGTGCGTGGTTGTCTCAGAAGACCATGCCACTCTTGAATCAGGGTCATAAATTTGAGCCCCACTTGGGTATAGAGATTACTTAAATAAATGTGTTTAAAATTTTTTTAATTAAAATCTCTATCTTTAAGGTCCCAGAATCTAGTGGTAATTACAACCAAATAATACAAACACACACACACATGCACACAAACACTCACACAGCATGATAAAATTACTACAGACTAGAGAAATGGGAGACTTTAATTCTGTTAATTGAAATTTTATCCAAAGATAGATATATTTTATGAGGCTACAGGCAATTTATAATACATTTGATATCAAACTTATGTCATTCTTTTCATTGAAAACAAATATGCATGTCTAAGTCATGTATTTATTACATTGGTTGCTTAAGTGTCTGACTTCGACTCAGGTCATGATCTCGCAGTTCTTGGGTTCGAGCCCTATGTCAAGCTCTATTCTGACAGTTCAGAGCCTGGAGCCTGCTTCATATTCTGTGTCTCCCTCTCTCTCTGCCTCTCCCACCACACGCACTTCGTGTCTCTCAACAATAAATAAATAAATAAATAAATAAATAAATAAATAAATACAATTATGTTTGTATTCTTATCATTTCTATACTTGAATTGGGGTCCTTAGTATCACATCAACTTAGTTTTTACTTATCAAATTAAATGATTGTTATTTGTTCACCTTAATACGAAAGCAAATTCACTATTATATTAAATTCACCTATTCATTCTTTCATTAATTTCACCCAATTCATACTTTCATAAAAACAAAAGTTGTACACTGTCTACTGTGTGCTGCTAGGCGTTTATAATTACAAATTTTTTAATGAGTACAGTTATTGGAAAGTAATCTGAAAAATACTAATCCGTACTTATCATCATTCCTAATCAGTTAAAAAATCAGTTTTTTAAAAAGACACCAAAACTACAGTGTAAAAAGAATGAAAGGACTATTGACATAAAAAGAAATAATACACAGCAAAGCAGGAAAGAATATCCAAAGGAGGAAAGACAGTCTCTTCCAACAAATAGTGTTGAGAACACTGGACAGCAACATGCAGAAGAATGAAACTGGACCACTTCCTTACACCATGCACAAAAATAAATTCAAAATGGATTAAAAACCTAAATGGGAGACAGGAAACCATCAAAATCTTAGAAGAGAACACAGACAGTAACCTCTTTGACATCAGCCACAGCAATTTCTTACTATATATGTCTTGTGAGACTAGGGAAACAAAAGCAAAACTGAACTATTAGGACTTCAAGATAAAAAGCTCTGCACAGCAAAGGAAACAATAAACAAAACTAAAAATCAACCTCTGGAAGGGCAGAAGATATTTGTGAATGACATATATGATAAAGGGTTAGTGTCCAAAATTTACAAGGAACTTACCAAACTCAACACCCCAAAAACAAATAATCCAGTTTAAAAATGGGCAAAGAAGACATCCAGATGGCCAACAGGCACATGAAAAGATTCTCAACATCACTCATCACCAAAGAAATACAAATCAGAACTACAATGAGGTAACAACTCACACCTGTCAGAATAGCTAAAATAACAACACAGGAAGCAAAACATGTTGGCCAGGATGCAGAGACAGGAGAACCCTCTTTACATTGTTGGAGGGAATGCAAATTGGTGCAGGCTGTCCAGAAAACAGTATGGAGTTTCCTCAAAAAGTTAAAAATAATACTATCCCACACTCCAGCAATTGCATTACTAGATATTTACCCAAAAGATATAAGAATACTAATTCAAAGGATAACATGAACCTCAATGTTCATAGCAGCATTATCAACAATAGCCAATTATGGGAAGAATCCAAATGTCCATCCACTGATGAATGGATAAAGAAGAATATTACTCAGCCATAAAAAAGAATGAAATCTTGCCATTTGCAATGACATGGATGGAGCTAGAGAGTATTATGCTAAGTGAAACAAGTCAGTCAGAGAAAGATAAACACCATATAATTTCACCCATATGTGGAATTTAAGAAACAAAACATATGAACATAGTGGGGGGTAGGGAGAAAGAAGTAAACCATAAAGTGCACTCAACTATAGGGAACAAATTGAGGGTTGTTGATGGGGAGGTGGGCTGGAGGATGGGTTAAATGGGCGATGGGTATCAAGGAGGTCATTTGTTGTGATGAGCACTGGGTGTTGTATGTCAGTGATGAATCACTAAATTCTGCACCTGAAAATGATGTATTGCGCTGTGTGTTAACTAACTGGAATTTAAATAAAAAGTTGAAAAAGAAAAAAAAAAATAATCCATCAGCAAAACTGCCTCTGTAAAATATGGCACTTTAAATTTTACATGTGGGGGTGCCTGGGTGGCTCAGTCCCCTAAGCATCCAACTCTTGATTTCAGCTCAGGCCATGATCTTAAAATCTTGAGGGCAAGCCATGCATAGGGCTCTGCACTGAGTGAGGAGCCTGCCTAGGATTCTCTCTCTCTCTTCCCCTCTGCCCCTTTCCTGCTCTCTCTCTGTAATAAATAAATAAATAAACAAACAAACAAAGAAACAAGATGTATACGTGAAGTTTTCTTTTTTTTTTTTCTGAAATCTATGTATTTTTTAAAATCTAAATTCAAGTTATTTAACATATAGTGTAGTTTTGGCTTCAGGAGTAGAACCCAGTGATTCATCTCTTACACATGCCACCCTATAGGTAAAATTTTTAAATGTGGGTGGGGCAATGGAATAATATTAGTGACCAGAGATCATTATTATAAACAAAAATTGTCATCTGTCCTTTTTGGCAAGGGGTCCAGACCAAAAATTGTAAATACATAAAATCAAGTGAGTTTCAGAAATGTGACATAAGTCAGAAAGGAACACTAAGACACAAATTAATACCAACAGTTATTTTGTGAATAGTAAAAGATTATTTTCAAAAGGACAAGCACGGATTCAGAAAAAACATAATGTAATGTAAACAACGAGCAAGTTGCAAATCCTAAGACAGCATGTTTTCTCAGCAATATATTTTCATATTATTTATTTGAGTATAGTTGACACACAATGTTATGTGATTTTCAGGTGTATAGCACAGTGATTCAACCTCTCTATACATTCTTCTATGTTCACTCCAAGTGTAGCCATCATCTATAATCAGACAACACTATCACAATATCATTGACTATATTCCCTATGCTGTCTTGTATTCCCAGTTATTTCATAACTGAAAATCTGTATATCCCACACCCATTCGCCCATTTTTTCCATCCTGCACCCCATCCCTCTGGCAAACATCAGCTTGCTCTCTGTATTTATAGGTTCTCTGTATTTATATTCTGTGATTCTTTTTTTGTATGTTTATTCACTGTTTGAGTGTTTTGTTTTGTTTTAGATTTCACAAGTGACTGATATCATACGTTATTTGTCTTTCTCTCAGGAATATTTTAGATTTAAATGTATCATCCTGTCTCAGTTTTGGAATGAAAACACAAAATTAGTGGTGGTCAAGTATATGAGATTGAAGGGATTATACTTTGGGAGTTTTTACCAACAGAAAAACAATCCTGGCTGGCTTAGTCAGTAGAGCATGTAACTCTTGATCTTGAGGTCATGAGTTTGAGACCCATGGTGAGGATAGAGATTACGTAAAAAGTAATAAATGAAAATAATACAAAATTAGATATGTACTAATATTTTTAAAAATCCAATTAAGAAATATGATATTATAAGGCTATAAAAAATACAAGGGAGTCCTACTATAGAAGGATATAAGTAAAAGGAACAAAAGAATAGCTTCTAAGGGACAATGGAATATTAGTTCCATAATGAATCAAATTCTGTAAATTCATATTTAAATTCTAGGAGGAGAAAATTACATTTGTCTAGCTTAGACCAAATATTCACGTCTCATTCAGAAGAAGATGGATATGGTAATTCATGATCAAAACTGTGGTAAACCTGAAAGAGTGGTAAGAAATGGAATGTGGTCAACTCACCTATCACTTTGATCTTTTAGATAATGGTTGTTCTGCATTTTTGCTGGTCTAGTAGTAAACCAAACTGACAGCACTTGGAAACCTAATTCTATCTGTCATTCTTCATAGTCTTTGAAATTGGGATTACATACAAGGTCTTTTTGAGAGGGACATTAGTTTTAGCAAATAAAAAACAAAAAACTATTTCCTAAGAGCAAGTAAATATTTTCCCAAACAAAAATTAACTTGCTGTTACTAAAAGGGGGTACTGAATAGAAAACTGGAAAAAATTGATAGAAATTCAGGAGAGATAACTGGTTTGATGAGAGAAAATAAGGTGTTTATGTTAATTAAAAAAGGAGTTGCAGCATACCTCTTCCACATGAAACAAAAAGCTAAATAGTATAATGTCTAGCATTCACAAACTGAATCATTCTATATGATTCTCCCTAATCATTTGGGAAGATGTTCTATGTTCAAGCACCTGTCCAAACTTAATTCTGAATTCAGTTGATATGTGGAATCTCTCTAAGGCATCTTCTCCCTAATAATGATTAAATTATTTTATAGAAATATCAATTCCAATCGCTAACTAAGCCAATCCCAAAATATCTGAATGTCAATGCATTAATCTGCAAAGAGCAAATCAGAATATATGTATTATATAAATCACGATCTGAGTATCCAAGGATTTCCTCCTTCAGTATGTATTTCAAGTTCAAACAGTTCAAACAATTTAGTCTTCAATTGGTATTCTAGAAATCATTGAAGAAGGTATTTTTGACAAAGTAGAACATGATGTAAACTTTCAAATCCCACCATGTTTATTTATGAATAGAGGAGATAATAGTGATGAATTATAATAAAATGATAGATCACTACTTTGGTCTTTCTGTAGAACTATAAAAATGCTAGTCCAGAAACTACAATTTTCTTGGAAAGAAAAAGCACTTTAATCATCTATCTGCTTGTCAAGATAAGGATGTAAATAAAGAGTTCAGCAAGCAGTACCACAAGTAAAATTCTGAATATTTTCGTAAGAACTGAGAAGGAAAAAAATATGCTTAACCAACAAATGTTTCCTTTAACTCTTTAAGAACCAAAATCAAGATTGTGAATCCTAATCTTAACTAATTATCCAATTTCTCATAATTGTATACACTTTAGTCAAGTGTTGGCAGGCACAAAGGTACCAATCAGTCAAATCTGGGATTAAATTTTCTACACTTTACTAGATTGAAAATAATTTTGTGTTTCATTACACATAACAGTGGCCAAAAGAGCTATTGAGAGAACTCAATGAAATAATATAAGCTTCTGATATATAGGAAGTCTTTAAAAGCATAGTCATTAACAATATCATATTATTCATGATTTCATACCAAGAACACATGAATTGCATTTCTGGTATTGCCAAAATAAAGCAAAACCAGTTTTAGATGATGCTTTTTTCTTACTTTCAAAGCCACTAAGACTTAAGACTGAAAAAACTAGAATGGAATTAGAGGTAAAATCAACACCACAGTATTAAAATTCACTTGAAAATAAGACATATATATGCATACCATATTTTGGGGGACAATAAAGGGAAATGTAATACAATCCACCAGTAACTAATCTTGTCCCCACAACTGTATAATACATTGAAGAATAACAATTCTAGAACAAAAGTTTATATGATTCTAGCAGACCTTGTGTCTCTATCCTCTAAATGAAGTTGGACTGTGAGTGAGCTTCTGCCTTACCTCTCTTCTAATGGTATTGTTGTCAGATTTTCCTTAGTTGCTTTTGATTTTTGGATTTTGTGTAAATTACACTAGAAGTACCTATGAGATTTATATTACAGGATATTTAATTATAGTAAACTTTCTATGGTGGAGGATATAGAACTTTAATGTATAGGTTTCCAAGTAATATAAAACTCTCAAAAGCCTGGGTTTACTTTAGTTTCCAAGGTTCCCAATGAAATGATTGAGAGAAATAACATAGTAAGTGAATTTGGGATCCATCTCTAAAATACTGTGAACTTAAATTCTGTGTGACTTCTTTATTTTAGAAATTCTGCTATCTATAGAACACATAGGAACATATTGAAAGGAAGCTTAACTTGGCTTACATCTCTCTTTACTCTACATAAGAAATTAGTGAAAGTGGTTTCATTAAATCACTAATAACACTCCCTAACACAGATCAAGAGAGAATAAAGACAAATTTAAGGATGATTGTTAGAGGCTACATATTCTGAGTTCTGGCAACCATATCCTATCTACATTATGCTTTCTGTTATTTATATTTCTTTTGGTATTTAAAGTTACAGCATGCCACCATCATCTTCTTCCTCATATTATTACCACCACGACCTACCTTAACCATCTGGCAATTATTCTGTTGGAGCATATTTTATTTTAGGCAGGAAAACTACAGGGACTCAATAAACATTTGATATTATGTCTCTCATGCCTACCATCCCAAAAGGAGGAAATCCTTGACAGCCTAAACATCCATACTCAACATAAAGTTGTCAATACAAAACCACAAGACAACTTTATGGATGCCCTTGGAGAATTTTAAGTCCGTTTCACCAACTTTACACTTCTTCATTTTATTTTAAATGCCAGCAAAGAGTAGGTGATCACATTTTAAATGTATGGAATGATTCTTCTACTGGCTTTAAATTATTGGCTATTGCCAGTCCACAGAGTTCACAACACACACACAGTCCACTTGGTGGGTAGACTAATAAGGAGGTCCCCAGGGTTTGTATTATGAACAGCTCCTATTGAGTTTACCTCTGTGGGATCCTCAAAGTAATTTGTTGTTTAAATGGATTTGTTTCTATGTGTTTCTGTCCAGGATCTTTCATAGAAGTAACTTCACTTTAAGTTTTAAGGTAAAATGACAATTGTAATCGTCTCAATTAGCTACTCAAAATGGGAATGAAGCTCATGCAAAATCAATTAGTCAATGAGGACACTGCAGATGCTATTGTGGAAGACTCAGGAAAATGATAGAAGGTTGGAATTTTAGCCTAATATTTCCAAATCCAGAATTTCAATTTAATAAAGTTAGTATTTTGCTGATAAATCCCCAAATAATGATTTTTAATCAATGATTAATTTCTATATAACACAGTTATATAATATTCTCATTAAATGCTATGAATAGTAACTCAATACTATTAGAAATACCACTATAGAACCATCTATAAAATTCAGCATGTGACTCTGTGAGCTAAATTTTCTCCATGTTTTTGTAGGCACTGATGGCATTTCAATCACATACTAATAGATATTCTTATATGGCACTGGAAATTGCTGCAAAATCAAAGAGCACAGTCAATGAGAATATCCAACAGTTTTATTTTATAAGTTAGCATCAGGAAATATGATTTTAACTATTGCTTAAAGAATGACAAGGCTGATTTCGGAAGTCCAGGGAAATACCATTATTTTCTATATTCAGAATGTGTATTTTCTCTACTGATAATGTTTTTAAAAAGCTATATTGTCTTAATATGTTCTTTTTTAAACGCCCCGGAAGAAACAAAACAGTATTATAAAACTACCTGGATGATCTGAAGCTACCAATTTTAAGAACAAACTTAGGATAGGAAAGACACTTAGGATAGGAAAGAAACATAAAAATATTCTAAATGCTTTTTCTCTATAATTCTACAATCTCTTTAAAAAAGAAGACAACCTACTGCCTTCTTGAAAATAAATCTTGGCTTTCTCATCTCTTTTGCAGAAAATAACTAATTGAGTAACCACAAAATAAAGAGAAGGGTTTCTGGATTATTTTTAGAGGAATCAAGAATGTGGATATATGAGACTTTTTAAAAAATGAGTTTCATATTTTATGATGCCTAACAATAGACTTCAAGTTCATTGCATTACCAGATCAATTGTACTTTGAGTAAAATATATCCCCAAAAGATTTGGAAGAACAGAGAATATTCAAAAGATCATTGAACTTGGAATCAGTAGAGCTGGATCCGACTCCAAATTTGGGCATGGGAGATATTTAAAGCTATTCACAGTTTAGATAATTGTTAATAAAATATTTGAATCCCAAGACAATTAGAGATCTTTTAAAAGGTCTCTGCAGCTAACTTTAGGCCCAGAGAATAGTTGATGAATTCTATAAAGACATTTTATATATCTCTCCTCCAGCTTTCTCTAATATTTCCATTTTACCTAACCAAAGAATTGTCAGAACCAAGAAATTAACATTGCTATAATACTATGAACTAACTTAAAGACTTTATACCAATGTCACCAGTTTTTCCACTGAAGTTATTTTTGTTTCAGGATCTCACATTGCATTTAGTTATTATTTCTCCTTAGGTTTTTTTAGTCTGTAACAGTTCCTCAAGCTTTCCTTGTCTCTCATGACCTTGATATTTTTGAAGAATATTAATAATTTATTTTGTCTAATTACAGTCAGTTTGGTTGAGTGTTAGGCTTCTTCATGACTAGACTGATATTTTGTATTTTTGTCAAGAATATCACAGAGCTGATGTTGAGTTCTTCTGAAAGCATTATATGACAGGGTTCATAATACTGCTCTGTTTTATTACCCATGAGGTTGACTTTCCTGGTTTCTCCACTATAGAGTTATTGTCTTTCCTTTGCAGTTAATATATATTTTAAGAGTAATATTTATTTACATATTTATGGATTCATTTTATTTTGGTTTTATGGATTATAATCAAGTACTATCATATTTATTTTGTTGCTCAAATTATTAGTTGCTACATCAGTTTGGTGCCCTCAGTTTCAACATATACATATATACATATATATGTATGTATATTTATATACATGTATATGAATATATAATGAATCTATGTAATTCATAATATAGTGTATACACACACACACACATAGGCATATAGTTAGATATATCAGCATGGACATTTATTTTCTAGTTTAGTATGCATTCTTATATTCCTTAGCTCTGTACACTGAAAAGACTGAGAAGCAATGGCACTCCAGTAGTACACAGTACACAGAACTTGAGTTCTCAATGCCATTCTCTCTTTAGACACATTCATAATGCATCAAGACTCCTTATGGATTCCAGGGTTTGGGCAGGACAAACACTTAAATGTATTTTAATATTCTAGCTCAAAAATACTTTTTTGTTCACTAGGGTAAGAGCATCAGTACATCAAGCAAATGCTCTTATATTAATTTTAAAGAAATTTAAGAAGAAAACGACTCAATATCAGTGCACTAGAGTACAAGTTTTCTAATGTCAAAGGAAGGAAAATGATTGATGTGGATGATAAGTAAAAAAATGAAAACAAAAACAAAAAACAAACAAAAAAAACCAACTAAGAATCCCTCAACTCTACAAGGCAATGATTCCAAGACTGGATTGTAATGTGTAAAAGTTATGCTTATATTTGTTCTAATGATAATTGATATATTTCCCCAGCGTACCTCTCTATAAATCAATGTTCAGTGTGGACAGTTGATGTGAGTATGGGCCATGTGTGGGGATATAACAACCTGCTTCTTGGTTAATCCAACTGGATAAATATGTTTGCGACTATTTCTGCTTTTTTTAATGTAAATTAAGCAATTTAAATGATTCCATTTTATGTCCTTTCTTAGCATACCAATTATACCTCTTTTTAATTTTTTACTACATCCCTAGAGTTCACAATTTATATTTTTAAGTACTCTGTCCACCTACAAATAACACCGTATCAGTTCACATGTACTGCAGGTACATAATAGAATATCCCAATTTCCTCTTGTGCATGTATTGTGACACGGCTGTTATTCATTTCACTTGAACATATGCTATTTTCACCCAGTACGTTCTTAGAACTATAACTTTAACTAAACAGTTATCTTTTTAGGACAATTAAGAATAAGAAAATAATCTTTTTTTTTTTACAAAACGTTATTCATTTATTTTGAGAGACAGAGAGAGAGCACAAGCAGGGGAAGGGAAAAAGAGAGGTGGGGGTAGAGATTCCTAAGCAGACTTCACACTATCCATACTAGCCCAATGGAGGGCTTGATCTCACATAACATGGGGTCATTACCTGAGCAGAAATTAAGAGTCAGACACTTAACTGACTGAGCCACTTAGGTGTCCCCAAATTAAAAAATCTTATTTTAGGGGCGCCTGGGTGGCTCAGTCGGTTAAGCGTCCGACTTCGGCTCAGGTCATGATCTCACAGTTTGTGAGTTCGAGCCCTGCATCGGGCTCTGTGCTGACAGCTCAGAGCCTGGAGCCTGCTTCACATTCTGTGTCGCCCTCTCTCTCTGCCCCTTCCCTGCTCATCCTGTCTCTCTCTCTGTCTCAAAAATAAATAAACATTAAAAAAATAAAAAAAATCTTATTTTACCTTATTTATTCCTTCTCTGGCCTTCTTCCTTTCTTTACTTAGACCCACAAATCTGCCCTATAAAATTTTCTTCTGCCTGAAGTATGTATATATAATGTATCCTATATCATGGAAGAAAGCCCTACCGTCAATGAATTTCCTCAGTTTTTGTTTGTTAAAATTTATTTCTCCTTCATTTTAAAAAAAATTTTAATACTTATTTTTATCATTTTTTTACTATTTATTTTTGAGAGAGAGAGAGAGAGGGTGAGCAGGGGAGGGGCAGAGAGAGAGGGAGACACAGAATCCAAAGCAGGCTGTAGGCTCTGAGCTGTCAGTACAGAGCCCGAAGTGGGGCTGAAACTCAGAAACCATGGGATCATGACCTGAACCAAAGTACAACAGCGCTTATCCGACTGAGCCATCCAGGCTCCCTGTTCACTCACCTCTTCTTTATTAGTTTTGTTTTGTTTTTCTCTTTGAAAATTGCCAATTCATTTTTTTTTACCTAGTTTCTATTAGGCAGTATTATGTTTTGATGTAATTTGAACATAATACACATCAGTATGTGTGTGTTGTGCATTCTGAGTTTCCTGGATCTGTGGTTTGTTGTCTGTCTTTAGCTTTGAAATTTGCATGAATTACTACTTCAAATATTTTTTTCTGCTAAATTTTCTCTTTCTTCTTCTTCTGATATTCCAATTAACATTTTTAAAATTGTACCAGAGTTCTTAGATGTTACCTTTTGTATTTTTTCTTTGCTTTTTGGTTCTGGAAGTCTCTGTTAACCTGTACTTAAGCTTACTGATTCTTTCTTCAGCCATGTTCAGTTTACTGATGAGCCCATCAAAGCCAATATTCATTGTGTTGGAAGTTTCTTTTTTTAGCATTTCCTTTTAATTCTAAGAATTTCTCTCTCTCCACTTACATTAAACATCTGTTCTTGCATGTTATGTTTTCCATTAGAAGCCTTAACATATCAGTAAGCATAATTATATTAAATTCCCTGTCTGATAATTCTAATATCTGTAATATCAGAGACTGAGTTTGACATTTGATTTGTCTTTTCAGACTATGTTTTCTCTCACCTTTTGGCATGATTAATAACTGTTAGTTGAAAGCCAGGTATGTATCAGGTCATAGGGACTAAGGTAAGTAGGTGTTGGGGTTAGGATTTATGTTACTTTGGGTAGGAGTTGGACTATATTTAATGCTCGCTGTAGCTTTAAGTGCCATCAGATCAAACTGTTCTACTGTCATTATTTTTGTCACCATGCTTGCCTTTAACTTCTGTAAGGAGTCTGCCTCTTGCAGCTCTTTGTTGTAATCCACTGTTTTTATACTAGAGCCTTGTTGTTGTAAATGGTGCATAGTGCAAGATGAAGAGAGTGTTCTATAATCTAATGTTTAAATCTCAGGCTTTGATTCTCTGGTATGTGGCCCTCACAAGTGTTTCTCCAGTGGTATAATTCCACCCCACCACCCTGGTCCCCTACTCCCTTTCCTAATTACAGTGTTTAAAATCTCTCTCTCTCTCTCTCTCTCTCTCTCTCTCTCTCTCTCTCTCTTTCTCTCTCTCTCTCCCCCTTTTTACTACATTCTTTCTCTAAACATTGGGCTAGACAGGAAAGCCGGAAAAGGCTAGATTGGAGGAAATTCCTTTCATCTAGCTGAGGTAAGCTTTTGGCAAAGCATTTTCTGTTGAGTGTTAGGTCTTTATTATGGAGAATGTTCTGGGTTTATGTCTCAAGGATTAATCTTCCCCTCCTCCTGCTGCTGTGATAAGCAGCATCTTTCTCAGAATTCACCCTGAGAATCTGGTGGTGTTCCTGGAGGTAAGCCTACAAAAGTGTGGGACCTCCCAAAGACTGTGGCCTCAGAAATTTCTCAGTCTCCTACTACATCAGCAGTCCTTCAAAATTACTATTTAAGTAGTGCCACTAGTCACGATTCCAACACCCATTACTCTAGGTAATCAGATCTCAGATATAATTCTATGGATAGATCCATCTCTTGACATTTTGGGTTGGCTGTTTGCCCTGAAATCTTAGTTTTCTGATGGGTTGACAAAAAGTCACTGATTTCCAGGATGTCTAGCTTTTTTCTTATTATAAGAACAGGTGTAAAAACTTCTAAGCTCTTTATTTCATGGAATTGAAATCTACCTGTGTATTTTTAAGTAATGAGATTGTGAAAAAAGAATAAAATTATTACACAATTATTGACTTACATAATTCTACCTATTATACATATTTGATATGAGAGCTCAGAAACATCATAATTGGTATCATTTCATGTAAGTGTATTCAATAAATATTGGCTTATATTATTTCATTTTTATTAATTGTCATAGGTATTATACTTTCTAGGCTTTTAAATCTATTTACAATCCCTTATTTGCCACATTCTCTTGCCCTTAGTACCTATGTACTATTCCCTTACCTAGATCTTCCTTTCATTATCATATTCAGGATCTTCCACAAAATTAATATAATTCGATAGACAATGCCAAGTTGGCAGAGGGGTGTTCACCAAAGCTATTCATCTTCTTCTTCTCAAATTAGTTAGCACATCAATTTAATAAGTCTTTAATCTTCTGCCATCTACAATCTAATACTTTCTCTGGTTTTGGATGATGAAGTATATATTTTTATTTTACTACATTTTGACCTCTGGGCTCACTTCCAGCACAGAAAGAAGAAAGTGTAACCTTTGATCTAGATCTAGGACTTTAGTTCACTTTGGCAAAGGTAGAGACTACTTGGAACAGCAGATTGACAAATTTGCTATTAAGTAACCGGTTAGTACCCAAGGAAAATAAAAATATGCCTTGTGATGTTATGTTTACTGATCTTGTTTTGGCCTTTAGAAAGATCTCTTTCCCCATCAAGTTTTATTTGAATATAAACAGAAAGAGAAACTCAATCAAAATAAACAGCAAAGCAATAAAAAAAGTCCTTTTATAGGGAATGGCTTGCCCTAAAAGAAAGAACCATATCAAAGCTAGCAAAAGGCCAAACTCCACCTTTCTCAATTCTCCAGTGATTCCATCTGTAAGAAGCAGACATTTGGGAATTTTGAGACAATGGTGAGAAAAGCAGATTCATGAGGCTAGGTCTTCTCTAAAAATAGACCAAATGGTGTATTCAGATATGAAAAATTATATTGAATTCTTACTAGAAAAATACAATATACTTAACAGAGTACATTGAAACAATCAAATAAGATTTTATATATATTTTATATATATTTTATATTATATATATTATAATATATATATATGCATATTTAATTGTCCCAAAAGTAACATCAGTAACATTCATAATTATTAACTGGAAAACATTATGGACTAAGGCAAAAAGTACAGTCAAAAATGATTGTAGGCATGAATGGTCCAGCTTCCTGCATTTAAAATTCTCAAGTGCCCCATGACTACAGCATATTCATTATACATAAAAATAAGTTTTTCTGAATATTTTATAAATCTTTCAGAAGGACAAAGGAAAAGCTTTATTTTAATTGTACACTTTTTCTTTTATTTAAAACAGCATTTTTTTACTTTTATGTTCTGTACTATCCTCCAGAATTATGGAATTCTTATCATTCATACTATTATGAATTGCATGCTTGAAAACAGAAAATTAAAGTAAAATTAAGAGATAAAAAGAAAAATTAAAGATCAGATCATTGATCTACAAATATCAGACTTTTTTTTTAGTTTCTAAGAGTTTATTTCATACATATAAAATCTTAATTGGTTATTAACCTAAAGGATTTTAATTTAGCATTTACAAAGAAAAATTAAAGAAAAATAGATCTTTCTTAGCATTAAATAACTGAATTCCTTATTTCACAGTTGAAACCTCTAAGACTTGAAAAAGAAAGATAATTTGTTTTGCTTTCACAATCAGTAAGATTCTCAAATCCACATCTGTTGATTTTCACTCTAATGTCCCTGTTATCATACAGCTGTGGTACATTTTCACCCATTTCGGCATTCCTTTTTCCCTTTCTGCCTTTGATTATTTGTCATTCAACTGAAGCACAGGGCATTAAACAATACATCGATCACTATTTTCTCTGCTTATTTTACATTGGTGTATGTGACATCAGTTCACTTGAAAATTATGAGTCGTAACACTCTACTAACATTATAAAATAGAACTTGCTGAAATTTTCCAATTTTTTCTCCAAGATCCCACATTCCTCAATACAAGGATATGACCGAGACGATGAAGCAGCAACTTTTCAAATGAAGTTACTCTTCTGTTCTCTGCACTTTGCTGAGATTTCTCAGTGTTCCACAAATCTGCGTATCGTAATACTCTACCTGGATAGTGTGTTTATGTAAGGTAGCTGGACTGGCGATCTTGGGAGGCAATGAATTGTTCTGAAATTAAACTTGCCAATCTCTTTGAAATACAGTTCATGGTATATTTAAGAAAAACGCATTTGAAATGTCACTGCACTACATACTCACTATGCCAAATTCTAGCTAGGTATTGATTTTTGCAGCCAAGTCACAAACCTCTCGAAAGTAGAGCTTGCATTTAAAATGCCAACGTTTAATTATTTTAAAAAAATGATCAGATGTCTGAATAATAAAGAAGATATATACCTTCGTAAATCATTCTTGTGGTTTTTTTCAGAAGTATGGAACTTCAGCGATTGTTTTCATATGATACATTGATTTCATATGTTTATTTTTGTAAAAGATGGTATTATGAACATAACTACTAAAATTAATGTATTAACAGTACAATTACATGTATCACATTTTAATGAGGACAAATGTTGGAAGTCAGATATTTTTTGCGAGCTTCTGGGCTACCTTTCACCCACACACAAAATTCCCAAATGGCTTTTCATGCCTTTCTTCTTCTCGTGCCCTTTTTTTCCCCTTCCCATGCCTTTTAAAAAGAAATGGGACTAGCTAGATTGTGTACATGACCCAAAAGCCTTCCTATGTCTAACTGGTTTGCACATACAAAGCGGCGGAAGTTTTAAACAGCAGAAATGCCACATGGATACCAGCACAAAACCATGGATTATTTTTAGCTCTCCTCCTCCATTCTCTATAATAGCATATTCTATGGATAATAGCAAAGTCTCACAAAGTGAAATGTCCATTATTGTGAATTTCAAATTGCACACGGCTGGAGTCTCTGTATCCTGACGTACTATGTAACCTATCCCAGGCAATTGTTTCTATTTTCCCAGTCCTTTTGCTTTTCAATTCAGTCTGTTACCAAGCAAGAGAACAAAATACAACTGAAAGATGAATACCTGTTATACTGATCAAGAGAGTCTGGCTATAAATTAATGGCTTAAAAATCTGGCATGTAAACAACAGATCACTGTCCGATGGAATGGAGAATGTTACCACAGAAGAGAAAAGAAGTCAAAGGATGGGAGAAAGCATTTGTTGTAGCAAAGAAATTAAACCTGAAAAGAGCCAAGAGATCCTAGTGGCTTGCTAATTTCTTTAATACTATGTGAAATGAACTGGAAGAACAAATGTAGTAGGTAAGAACTATAATCTCCACTTCTTCTTTATCATTCTTTGGTGGAAATTCTGTTTGGTCTGACAAGGCCAATGAAATGGACACACGAAATCTATCATTTAGCAGTGTTGACATATGAAATCAAAAGCATAAAGACTTGTAATAAGCAGCTAACATATGAACAATTTTAGCTATAAACACATTATTCATCCTTATATTTTAATAATTTTGATAATTTTGGAGGATTTATAGTAATATTCATTTAAGACTTGTAATCCTGGTATGATTCCAGGGTAATCATATATTGTAATTACTATGAGGAAATAGATTATAGTAGTTTGGATATGTTCAGAAAATTATATAGGAAACAAGAAACAAAGACTTGGAAATAGAAACTGAATTTCCTTATTTCACATGCATGTTTCCAGTCAGTTTTTTTTTAATTTTTTTAATGTTTTATTTATTTTTGAGACAGAGAGAGACAGAGCATGAGCGGGGGGCGGGGGGGCAGAGAGAGAGGGAGACACAGAATCCAGAACAGGCTCTGGGCTCCGAGCCATCAGCACAGAACCCGATGCAGGGCTTGAACTCACGGACTGTGAGATCATGACCTGAGCCAAAGTCGGACTCTCAACTGACTGAGCCACCCAGGCGCCCCTCCAGTCAGTTTTAAAGAAGTCTGATTTCCTTCTTTAATTTATTTTTGTATGTCAATTTTCACAGGACTCTGTGTACATGTGTGTGCGCCCTTCTCACATGCATGCTTGTTGAAGCCCTGCATGGGTAAGAACAGGATTGATTGATATGAACATGGATAAGAACAAGGATAGAATAGGACTGATTGACAGGAGGATGAAGATCTAAACATAAAGAGACAAAGATTGTAGAATCACAGGCCGAAGAGCTAAGGCTAAAGGTGAAGAGATAAAAGACTGGGAGAGTACATAACACTTTATAATTTGTGGGAGTTGGACAGGCAAGGAAAACAGAATTCATGGGAGACAAGTTCTACACTAACATTTAACATTCATCACTGACTTAGAATCTCAAAAACACTAGTATACTACATATGTGTCATTGAGGATTGGGGCAAGATCCCAACATGGTGAATGCTTTTCAATGCACTTAACAGTCCTGTTTAACAAAGTATTGCATAACCAGAAACTATTGCTTCCAACACTGAGATGAGACAGTGATGGTTTGGAGGCTATGTAGCTCCTATTGGACACCCAAGACGTTTGCTAGTAATCATCCTCAATCCCTGATATTGCAGTAAAATATTCCAGTCTCAACCAAATGTTCTAATAGTTACCATTGTTTCCAGGCTTTGGAACAAATGGTCTAGAATTTCTAGTAGATGCTCTCTGCATGGTTCTAGTGCTTTTCTGATTGCCGCCCCCAAAATGTATAACCTCCAAGGAATTCTCTCTTGGCATAAGGAGTATATGGGCTCTTTTTTTCTTTCCATCAAATACTGAAATATAAAAACAATTATGTGTTTAAATTTACTTTAGGTATAAACTTAAGATTCCTTCATCACCTCCCAATTTCCTAGAGAATTCCTTTGTTTATAATCTTTAATGAACTGGAATTGCATTATGTATGCTTGTTTTCTACAGGAAACATCTAGTTTTGAAAGGTACATCATACCAGTATGATAAGACTAAACTCAGAGTAATTTTTTTAATGTTTATTTATTTTTGAGAGACAGAGAGAAACAGAGCATGAGTGGGGAGGGGCGGAGAGAGAAGGAGAGAGACAGAATCCAAAGCAGGCTCCAGGCTCTGAGCTGTCAGCACAGAGCTCGATGCGGGGGCTCGAACCCACAAACCATGAAATCATGACCTGAGCTGAAGTCAGATGCTTAACTGACTGGGCCACCCAGGTACCCCTCAGAGCAGTTTTTACAACATGCCCTGACATTGAAGTTGTAGTTATGTCAGGTAAATTTCTACTCTCTTGTAATATTAATTAATGTCAATATTTATAGAAGTGTTATTGAGGATATTTTCTATTATCACATTAGTCCTAATTCATCAAAATCACCAGAGTAGTACACTTAAAAATATAGATTCTTCACCTAGTCATTACCTGAATCATAACATCAACCTATGATATGCCATATGTTGCTCTTTGTATTCAGAGATAAGAAAATTTTATTTATTGCTTTGTTATTGATTTTTATCTTTAATAATTTGTTCACTAGATTTCTGCATATCTTTTCATAAAATTTAAAAAATTGTAAGACATATGCAATATAACATTTACCATTTTTAAGCATATAGTTCCATGGCATGTGCATTCACATTCTCCTCACCCCCTTGCAAATGTCATTCTACCTTCTGTCTAAATGAATTGGACTATTCTAGGTACCTCATATATGTAAGTGAATTAATACAGTATTTGTCCTTTTGTGACTGTCTTATTTCACTTAATATAAAATCTTCAACATTCATTAATATCATGCATCAGAATTTCCTTCCTTTGTAAGGCTGAACAATGTTCCAATGTATATATATACCACATTTTTTTATTTGTTCTATTTATCCACTTTGAATAACAAAAAATCTTAGAGTTAATCCTCTATATCAACCATGCAAATGTTTCTGTATTATATACATTTTTTTTTCATCTAGACATTTGTATTTTCCCATCAATGACTGGTAAATGTTCTTGTTGCAAGTTATATTATATCCCTTTGCGAAGAAATTCAGTTATAAAAATAAGATTTTAAATAAACTAACAGGTAACTGTGTTAGAATATTTTTCTACATATCTAAAAACAGGAATGCATAACAGTTTGATTAAAATAAGAGAAGAGGAGGGTCACCTAGGTGGCTCAGTCAGTTAAGTGTCTGACTCTTGGTTTTGGCTCAGGTCATGATCTCATGGTTTGTGAGTTCAAGCCCTGCATGGGTCTCTGTGGTGACAATGCACATCCTGCTTGGGATTCTCTCTTCCTTTCTCTCTGCCCCTCTCCTGCTTGTGCTCTCTCTCTCTCTTTCTAACTCTCTCAAATAAATAATCTTAAAACATATTTTAAAAATAAAAAATAAAATAAGAGAAGAGGAAGAAAAAGTTATAATTATGGGTGTGTGTGCTAGGCCCTTTTGCATATGCTATCCTACCAAATGATGACCTTAACTTCGAAGATATATTTTTGCTTTATTTTTACATAGGAGGATATTGAGATTCAGATAGCTCGGAGATAAGAAGTGGCTGAACTGGCTGATAAATTGAGCTCTATATTGCTCAAGATTTCATAAAGTTTTCATTATGCTATACCAAACAAACACTATTTAATAGAAATTTGCCTCATTTTTGACAGAATCAAAGAGTTAAGGATTATATAACTTTGAGTGCACATTACCCTCTAATAGAATCATAACCAGTTTGAATGACGAAGAAGAGTCTTAACGACCTATTTATATTTATGTCTGCAAGTACAAAATAAGCATCGTAAGAACATGGTAAAAAAAATAATCCGTTCAAAAAAGACTATTTTAACATAATAGGCCAACCGCCCACTTCATCCTCCTTGGAATTCAAAATTATTAGTGTAAGTCATATTCATTCATTCATTCATTAGGTAGTCAGTAGACAGTACACAGTTGTGAACAGAAATAATGCATAGCAGTGAATGAGAGATATGTTCTTTGCCTCATGGTACTTGAAATAAATAAAAAAGGAAATACTCTGAGTATTAATTTTGAGTCAGAAATGAAGCAAAGAAATGAACAGCTGCAATAAAGACTAGTATGAGATGGGAGATAATGATAGGAAGATGGTAGAGAGATCTTTGAAACAGGGGAGGAGAAACTGAAAAGATGGCTTTTATGGAGAACCCAAATATGAGAAAAAAGAAAAACAAGGGGGAAAATGCTTCATCACTTCCCCATATGGTTTGGAGAAGGGTAAAATCTTGGAATGCACAAGATAGTGAAACAAGATAAGTGTAGGAAGATGGTGACAAGAGAAGAAGTTGTTATGTAGCTCTTACGGTGCTTGTTTAAAAATGAGATGTTATGTACAATCCAGTAATTTCAGTTCTCATTATATATCCTAAAGAATTGAAAGTAGGGCCTTGGAGAGATATTTGCATATCCATATTCATAACAGCACTATTCACAAGAGCCAAGAGATAAAAGCAATCCAACTGTCCATTGGCAGATGAATGGATAAACAAAAGGTGTTATGCATACAAGGGGTTAGTATTTAAGCTTGAAAGGGAAGAATATTCTGACACATACTAAATCATGGATGAATTTTGAGGATACTATGTTAAGTGAAGTAACCCTGTCAGAAAAAGACAAATATTATATGATTCCAACGATATTAGGTATCTGGAGTAGTCAAGTTCATAGCAACGGAAAGTAAAATGAGGCTTTTCAGAGACTGGTGGTAGGGAGAAAGAGAAAATCATTGTTTAATGGATAGAGTTTCAGTTTTGCAATATGAAAAATTTTTAGAAATTGTGCAACATTGTAAATATATATAACTCTGCTGAACTATACATTTAGAAATTGGCAAGATGGCAAGTTTTATGTTACGTGGGTTTACCTCAGTTGAAATTTTAAAAAATGATGTTAGACACACTACAATACTTGGGAAGAAATGCCAAATTCATGAGTCATATTAAAACGTTTGATTCCTACTTAGAAGTTACTCATTAAGTTCACTATTTGGCTAAGAAACTTGCTCCAACATTCCAATCTTGCAGCATTTGATCATGAACAAATTTTTAAATTTTAATAGGTAGAATATTTTTATTTCATGTATTCTGTATCTATACTTGAAATATAATTTAAATTATAATCATTAAATTTAAATTATAATTTAAATTATAATTATATATTTATTAAGCATTGTTTTTGTCATTTTCTACTCAGCTGTATAGTTTGCAAAAGAACACAGAGATGATTCTGTGCTACAGTGTTAAAATATATGCCCTGAACAAATATACTGTATGCTTTATAAGAGCCAAAGACGTCTCTACCTTAGGGAGTTAGCCTGTAAGTATAGTGTGGGCAGAGACTCTTTTTTTCTGATTATCTTTAAATCCATTTTCCTTAGATTTGCTGACAGTAGTTAAGAGTTCATAAATGTATTCTGAATAAGTCAATTTCAACCCCTATGCAGACCAGTGGGAGAGATAGCTCCTGGAATTTTATCTCATTATGTAGTCAGCTACTTATTAAAGCTAGAAATAGTAACTATGTATGTTTCATGTTGTCAAGAAGGTACTCTGGACTCTTTTTGATGCTCTGGACAAAGTACTTATTTTATGTTGAGTCATTTTTTTAACTAGTAAACATGTTAAAAATAGTACATGGTTTATTTTGTAAGTGTTCATTGTTTTCATATGGGACATTTACAGCAAGTAGCTTTCTAAAAATTTTTCATGGGAAATCCATGAATGACAAGTATTTAATATTCAAATTTCATAGTAATCGCTAAATTATTATTAAGTTGTATATACTTTTGAGAGAATAATATAATCTATTATTATATAATGATTGATTTACACAAAAAAACTATTCAATATTTTCAACAAAAACTGTACTTAATGTACATGAAGCTATAGAGAAACAAAAAGAAAAATCTTGCTAGATAATCTTTTAATTGCCTGTATTCTAAAACTTTAAAGTTATTGATCTTTCTCATTTCCTTCAAACCTATGATGTTTAAATGGGTTATCATCAATAAAGTGTCTTAGAGCCTGAATAGCAAGTCATGTCCTTTACGGAATGATTTTTCTATATAAGCTAACTTCCATGTTTGAGTTTTTATCATTAAAAGTTTTTTAATCATCTATAAAGGGGTTATCCTCATCCCTTTGTTTTTCTTTTAGTACATAAACCTTTGTGTTTAAATCTGTTATGAAACTAAACAGATATTTGGTACTTTTAAAAGCTTCATTTTGAATTCCTTGCTATGTGACAGTTATACCTCTTAGATGAATATGTAAGCAGAAACATCTTTGATATTCAATTAAAATTAAAAAGAAAAAAATATTGTGTCCTGGAAAGTTTCCAGACAATAGAACTGAAATATCTGCCCAGATATCCCTGGATATGTTGCCAAAGTGTGTAAAATAAATGGGAGGAGTTACTCAAACCAACAGAAGAAATACTTTCAGGATTAACACAGAGAAAAAGGAAGATTCACAGCCCTGGGGAAAAAAGACACCATTTTAATGACTTCAATAATCACAGATTATAAAATACTAAGTGTTTTCAGACAATATTTAGGCATTCAAAGCCTCTTTTAAAATCTTCACTAGACAAGTAACTATGGAGCTATGAAGTTTTATTTTACATTTCAGACATGTTTTAAAACAGAATATGGTGTGAAAATTCTTTTAGTGCTCATACCTTATATGTTTCTACAATCATAAGTATTTTTTTCTACTTCCACTTCTTTGATGTGACTTTTTAAATTTATATGTATTCAATTACTGGGATGGAATCCCAGGAAGTACTATCAGATTTGTAATTTACCAATTAACACTGAAATAAATTGTTTCTATATGAGAAAATGAGAAATATAGGTATAACAATGTAGAAATGGTAATTCCACTCATAATTTTCTAAGAAGGGTGATTCTATATAACTTCAGTATTTAAGATTATCTCTATTTAGAAATTGCAGTTATATCACAAAAAAGGATGAGATTCACAGAAAATGTACTTTTTTAAAAAGCCAGTAGTTCAATATACAATGAGGAAAATTCTTATTTTAGTAGATGAAACTTCTCACATCGCAATGAACAATAAGTTTTAGTTTTCAATATATTTTTATATCTTGTCACTAAGCAATTAATATTTAAATGTATCCTCAGATGAAAGATAAAATAGGACAAAATATTTCAATAATAAAGAAATTCTGAGGGACACTTGGGTGGCTCAGTGAGTTAAGCATCTGAGAGGCTCAGGTCATGATCTCACGGCTCGTGAGTTCAAGCCCTGTGGCGGGCTCTGTGCTGACAGCTCAGAGCCTGGAGCTTGCTTCTGTTTCTGTGTCTCCTTCGTTCCCTGCCCCTCCCCTGCTTACACTTTGTCTCTCTGTCTCTTTCGCTCAAAAACAAATAAATATTTAAAAAGAAAATTTAAATAAAAAATAATAAATAAATTTTAACTCTGAACGCTTATTATTTTCAAAGTTCACTTTTATGTTTGTAAGCTGAGTTTCACATTTCCTTCTGTCATAAAAATGAGATTTTCCTTTAGAAATAAAGCATATTCTTTTTTTTAGTGTTAATATCATTCTATTAAAAACTATTTTTGATTAGTACCTGTCCAAGGTTCATAAATTAGATTTTTTTTTCCTGGAAAATGTGCCCTGATTTTTCTACTGTTTTGGAATTTTTAGAATAAAAATGACACTTTGGAAGGTCAAGACTGATGGTTCTGATTGTGATAAATGGTGTATATGATTTCGCTGCTATAAACCAGGAAAGAGTGAAGGAAGATTTGGGCCAAGTAATATCTAAATTCAGTCTTTAATATTTCCTTGAACATTTCATTTCTAAAAAAGTTGAATAAAATCTTTGTAGAATATTTTTAGGTGTCTACCTCAGATTAGACTTCTCTGAAACATGTTTCAAATGCAAGCAAAGAATTTTTTACTAGAAGTTTATTTTCTAATAAAATAATCACCTCAAGATTTTAACATGAATAGAAGACAATATGAAATAAATATTAATTCCTCATTTTAAAACTGTGTAGGTTGATTAAATATATAACATATATATATATATATATATACACACATATATATATACCTTCAAGATGTGTATATATATACATATATATATATATACCTTCAAGATGTGTATATACACAATAATATATATATATATATATACACACACACACCTTCAAGAACAGTTCTATTATTATTTTTTAAGTTGTCATCTGTTACTACGTCTTCATACACTATTTCTAAAGTAACTATTTCAATCGTCATCTTTCCTGCCACCACTTATTTTAGAATCATGCTTATTTAAGTAAACAGTGACTTTATTAGACAACACAGATTCTATAGACCAAAGCCATTAAAAATATCTTCTTTAGTTATAACAATTTCTCTTTCAAAATTTTTCAAAAGTACCACATGATGAAATTGTTTCCAGCAGTCCAAAATATCAGTCTAAATATAAAGCTAAATAGGCAGTATTTGAAAATGTGGCTAAATATATATCAATATTGATAACATCAATATGCACGTGTGTACGCACACACACACACACACACACAATTTATCCAAAATATAACACTATCATAAATCACTATTGCTCTTTAGCCTATAAAATAAACAGAATAATATTCAATAATATTTATTCACTATTTTAAAATGTAAATTGTAGCCTGAACTGATGATTCATATTAATATTTAATCTTTTAAAATTTATTTATTTTGAGAGAGAGACAGAGAGTGGGGGAGAAGCAGAGAGAGAGAGAGGGAGAGAGAATCCCAAGCAGGCTCTGTGCTGTCAGTGCAGAGCCTGATGTGGGGTTTGAACTCATGAACCGTGAGATAAATCAAGAGTTGGATGCTTAACTGACTGAGCCACCCAGATCCCCTAACTACTATAACATTTAAACATCACTCTGACTGGGGACATATTATGAATATTAAAGTGACATATGCTAAAGATTGGCTCCCAAACCTCCTTTCTCTCTCCCTTTCCCCTAATAAACTTGAAAATAAAATATATACTCAAATTATGAACCTCCCTACAGATAGATTTGTCCCTGTCATATAGTCTCATATACTATTCCATACTGACCACATGTAAATACTCTTTGTCATTGGCAGTTTTCAGCATTTCCAAATTCTTAACATACTTATGTATATAGCCTAAATAAAAACTACCAAAAGTTAGACAGATTAAGTAGCTCTGTCATTTTAGGCAGTAATATTTGGGTTGGGAAGAAATAGCAAGCATTATCTCAACTGTTTAGCCTTATAAAAGCATAGCCTCACCAAGTTTTATTCGTTCCATTCCAAATTGCCCTTCAAAAGAAGAGTAGGCTTATCTGTATGTAAGAAAAACTATAAATATATATTCTTAATTCTCTACTCTGTTGTCATTTTGGAGTTCTTAATTTTTTAGTTATTTATCGGATTTTCTGTCTCATGTTTCTCTCATTGGAGTGGCATTAACATTATTGAACATATTTGTTTCTATGCCTATCTGTGGCTTGTTATTTACTACCAAACTTCTTTAGAAAATGGGTATTTCCAGTGGCTCTCACACTTTGATTTATAGGACTCACTGCCCCACCCAATTTATTCTACATTAATTCTGATTTAGCCTCTCTGGGGAGAAGACAAGAATTTCCATTATTAATCTAAGTGGGCTCTAACCAAACTTCAGAAAACACATTTTATCCCTAGAACATATCATCCTTTGCCTTGATCACCATGTTGATATTACTCAATGAATACCAATGGTTCTCTAATCAAAAAATTAATAATTCTTGTCCTTGATTTTCTGAAGAACTTGACACCTTTTTCCTTTACCTCATTTATATATTTTCACTGTCGTTGTAGGATTCTCTATTAGCTCTTATTCTCCCGACTTCTTGAACTCCTTCTTTGTTTCCATTAATAGCTCTTCCTCTTTACTATTGTTATTTTCCATACTCTAATCCCTGCATGATTTTTTTTTCCTTCCTATATTGGCTATCTTATTTAACTTCTCATAGTTTCAACTTAATATAGAAGTAAATTCATGCCAAATCTATTTCATTTTTTTTCTTTAAAAACTTTATCCCTGGGCACCTGGGTGGCTCAGTCAGCAGTGTCCGACTTCAGCTCAGGTCATGATCTTACCGTTCGTAGATTCGAGCCCTGCGCTGGGCTCTGTGCTGATGGCTTGGAGCCTGGAGCCTGCTTCAGATTCTGTGTCTCCCTCTCTCTCTCTGCCCCTCCCCTGCTCACACTCTGTCTCCCACTCTCTCTCAAAATTAAATAAACATTAAAAAATTTTTAAAAAGCAAAAACAAAAACAAAAACTTTATCCCTCCTCTCTTATGAATTCCAGTATTCATTTTAATTTTCTGCTGTAATTCTAACAAATCCCTCTGTCATCTCAAAATCCACTCATCATAGCCTCCAACAAACTGTTCTTATCTTAACTTTAATATTTTTTAATGCTTATTTATTTTTGAGAGAGAGAAAAACACAGTGTGAGCAGGGGAGGGGCAGAGAGAGAGGGAGACACAGAATCTGAAGCGGGCTCCAGGCTCTGAGCTGTCAGCACAGAACTTGACGCAAGGCTTGAACCTACTGACTGCGAGATCATGACCCGAACCAAAGTCACATACTTAACCAACTGAGCCACCCAGAAACTCCAATATTATTGTGTTGACTTTACCATTCTCAGAGTTATTCACACTTCTTGTTCTCCATGAATTATTCCTGTTTTTTAATCCTCAATATCCAATCAGATGGGAAGTTTTAACAATCATAGCTTTTTATTTTTTTAATTATTTTCACAGCTTTTAAAATTGCCTTTTCCATCCACTATTTGTATTACTATTCTCAAACTGTACTACCTCACATCAGTGATAAAATTTTGGCCTTGTGATTCAGATCACTGTTAGCTATCTCTCTTCTCTCCATAGCATCCATGGAGGTGCATCAGTCAGATCTCCCTTGAAAAGAAACTTTTGTGAGAAGTGGACCTGCCTTACATTTAGATTTACTCCAACATTCGCCCTCTGGCTGCACTTTCCCCAGACTGTTACCAACCAAAGGCTGAGACACATCTTGCCAAATTAAGGAACTCCACTGATGGGCAATCTCTGCTGAAGCCACTTGCCCAGATCACATTTCCTCAGAACTGCTCTGGATCAGAGTCTCTTGCTAGCCAGTCCTCCTTCTCTCCCTGTCTCCTGTCATAAGGATCAGACAGGCATTGTGGACTAAATTCTCTCCCAGTCTGCTCCTATTTTATCCTTCTTATAAATGTCCTTTACTGAAACGTCAGGAGGAACACACCAGTAGTTGGAAATGTGGGTTATTATTCATTTTAATGAGGGAAAAATCACACCACAAGGAACTGTGGATTGTCACAATTGTAGGGTATTAGAAAGAACTTGTTATAGGTTTTAGGCTTCTTTAGGTGATTTTAGGGAAGATGTATGTGTCGTTTAACTCTTTATTGGATGTTGTCAAGAAGTAGGAGTAATTTTATTATTGTATATTATTGTATATTGTATAATGTATATTGTAAATTATATCTATAGGAAGGGCAGACTAGTGAAAGGATAAAGCTATAACAAGTAAAGAAGCAACAGTCACTCAGACTAACTGAAAGACAGGGATTTAAAGGAAAAAAAAACAAACTCTTGTGGAAATAGAAGATCTAAATAGACCAAGTACAAGTAATGAGTATGAAGCAGTAATTTAAAAACTCTCTGAATACAAAAGCTTAAGACCAGAGAGCTTCACACATAAATTCTACCAAACATTTAAATAACAGTTAGCACCTATCTTTCTGAAATTATTGTAAAACAATTGATGAGGAAAGAATCTTCAAAACTCATTTTATGAGGACAACATTACCCTAATACCAAAACTAAACCAAAATTACTACACACACACACACACACACACACACACACACAATTGCAAGCCAATATCCCTGATGACCATACGTGCAAAAAGTTTCAACAAAATACTAGCAAACCAAATTCAGCAATACATTAAAAGTATCATATATCATGATCAAATGGCATTCATTCCAGTGATTGATCCAATCAATATATATGATCCACAAAATTATAAAAGAAACCAACTAAGGATAAAAATAATGATTATCTCAATAGATTCAGAACATTTGACAAGATTCAACATTCATTCATGATTAAAATTCTCAGCAAAATAGGTATAGAGGAATATCCCTCAACATAATGAAGTCCATATATGATAAAATCACAGCTAACATCATACTCCATTGTGAAGATCTGAAAACTTTTTCTCTAATATCAAGAACAAGATAGGGGTGCCCAACTCACTACTTTTATTCAGCATATTATTGCAAGTCCTACCAATATCAGTTAGGAAAGGAAAAAGAAATAAAAGGCATCCAATTTGGAAAGGAAAAATAAAATCGTCACTCTTCACAGATGACATGAGACTATATACAGGAAACCCTAAACACTCCATCAAAACACTATCAGAATAAATGAATTCAGTAAAGTCAAAGAATAAAAAACTAACATACAGAAGTCAGTTGTGCTTCTATATGTTAATAAAGAGTCATCAAAAAGAGAAATTAAGAAAGTAATCCCATTTATAATAGCATCAGAAAGAATAAATACCAGGGCACCTGGGTGTCTCATTCAGTTAAGCATCTGATTTAACTCTTCACTTCATCACACAGAACTCTGTGCTGACAGCTCAGAGCCTGGATGCCGTGTTGCCCTCTATCACTCTCCCTCTCTCCCGTTCACATTCTATCTATTAAAAATAAATAAACATAAAAACAAAATTTGGCTCAGTCAGTTCAGTGTCTGACTACAGCTCAGGTCATGATCTCACGGTTCATGGTTTGAGCCCTGCATCAGGCTCTGTGCTGACAGCTCAGAGCCTGGAGGCTGCTTCAGATTCACAGACTCCCTCTCTCTCTGCCCCTCCCCCGCTTGCACTGTCTCTCTCTGTCTCAAAAAAGTAATAAACATTAAAAATTATTTTAATATAATTTAAATTTTAAAATAAGAAAAAGAATAAATACCTGGGAATAAACTTAACCAAGAAGGTTAAAGTCCTAAACTTTGAAAACTATAAGACATTGGTAAAAAAAAAAAAAAAAAAAAAAAAATTGAAGACACAAACGAATGGAAAGATATTTTCATACACATGAATTGGAATAATTAGTATTAAAATGGTCCATACTACCCAAAGCAATTTACGGGTTAAATGACATACCTATCCAGGCACCTGGGTGGTTCAGTTGGTTAAACGTCTGACTCTTAATTTTGGTTCAGGTCATGATCTCACAGTTCATGAGTTCAAGCCCCACATCAGACTCTGTGCTGAAAATGCAGAACCTGCTTGAGATTCTCTCTCTCTCCCTCTCTCTCTGACCCACCCCCCCCAAAAAAATAAATAATAAACTTTAAAAATAAAAAAAAATAAATGACATCCCTATCAAACTATCAATGGCATTTTTCCAAGAACTAGAACAAAGAATCTCAAGTTTGTATGGAGTCACTGAAGACCCTGAATAGCCAAAGCAATCTTAAGAAAGAACAAATCTGGAGGTATCATACTCCTTGGTTTCAAACTATACTAAAAAGTTATAGCAATCAAAACAGTATGGTACTGGAATGAAAGGGATATGCAGATCAATGAAAGGCCATAGGAATTAGTCTATGGAAAATGAGGCAAGATTATAAAATGGGGAAAAGACAGTCTCTACAAATAAATGGTGTAGGAAAAAACTGGAGAGCTACATGCAGAAGAATTAAACTTGAGCACTACTGTACCATATACAAAAATAAATTCAAAATGGATTAAATTTTAAAATTCTTGGAAGAAAACAGAAGAAATAAGCCCTTTGACATTCTTTAAAAAAATTTTTTTAATTGAGCCAGTCTCCTCAGGCAAGGGCAACAAAGCTAAAATAAACAAATGGGATTATATCAAACTAAAAAGCTTCGCTCAGCAAATCAAAAGTGGAAAGTAAGCTGTGGGAAGGGAGAAGATATCTGCAAATGATACAACCAATAAGAGGCTATGCCAAAATATGTAATTTACACAACTTAATATCAAAAAATCAAATAACCTGATTAAAAAAATGGGCAGAAGACTGGAGTAGAGATTTTTCCAAAGAAGACATACAGATGATCACCAGGCACATTAAAGATGATCAACATGGCTAATCATCAAGGAAATGCAAATCAAAATCGCAATAAGATATCATTCACATTGTCAAATTGACTATTATCAAATATAATAATAATTATTATTATTATAACAATTATAATAATAATGTCTCCCCCATGCAGGAAGACACAAAATAGGCCTTTTGTCTACAAAATAACAATTGACTCTCAGGAGCTAATTTCCTAACCACCAAGCCTAAAACAAGGGCTATATCATCATAAGCTGGCTGGAGACATGTTAAACCTGATAAGCATGGAATGTAATTACACCCCACAGGAAGTGCAAGATTTAGCTAGCATACCCCATTATGAGACAGAGGGTATCCTTGAGATTCTATTTGAGAATTAAGTGAGACTGGAATATAAAACTGAATGAGAATTAACTGGCATCAGGCATTTTTTTGGAATAGAAAGTGATAGTTTGGGGGCATGTGGGTGGGTTGGTTAAGCAGCCGTTTAGTTCAGGTCATGATCTTGAGGTCGGTGGCTTTAAGTCCCTCATTGGGCTCTGTGCTGACAACTCAGAGCCTGGAGTGTGCTTCGGATTCTTTGTATCCCTCTCTCTCCGCCCCACCCCTACTCAGGCATTCTCTCTCTCTCTCTCAAAATTAAATAAACACTAAAAAAAATGAAAATGATAATTTGGCAAGGACCTTAAAGAATGGGGCAAACTTTCTGTTAGGGTTAAAATCTCAGAAACATGAAGAAAGTAATGGCCAAAGTTAAGCAAAGTATAAATAGATGTTTAGCCTGCCCTGACAGATAGTAAGGATGTTATCAAAAAACTCAGGTAGGTGGGCCTGCTGATGGGATATGTTCAGTGAGGCCATAAGACCTCCACAAGATGATGCTCCTTGGGAAGGCCAAAATGAACATACCATCTATCAAGACCGTTAGGAATAAACTGGTGAGAGTGGCACAGACATCAAAAAATATTTGGTTGTGACTCTCCATTTATGACTGCCCTCTAAAAAATATAGGGCTACACTTAAGTGTAAACAATGGTAAACAATGAAATTTATCGAGTATAAATATGTCTGTCCTTAATAACATGGTATATAGTCCATGGGGATTCTACTGTATACCAGGGCTGATAGTATACACAGCAAGTCTTCACCTGCCCAACTTTTACAAGTCTGTATCAGATGCATGGAGGCAACACACAAAAGGCCCAAGAGAGGGCAAAAGAGCTGAGGAAGATCACCCATGAGGCAGATGGGGTTTCTAAGAATGTCTATAGCAAACTACCTCAAACATGGGGATTTAAAACAACACATATTTATTATCTCATGGTATCTGAAGTTCTAGAATCCAGGAATGGCTTATGTCAGCCACCTACAGACATCCACACACTTGTTGGCATTTTTTGCTCTCCTATAATCCTTGTAGGATTAATAGCAGATGACTTATTGAAAGCCTGCTGGTGGTAAGTGGATAGAACAGAGAAGGAATGGCAGAGAGGGAGACAGAGGTAATGAGTCCAGAGATAGGTGCTGTATTTGTATGTAATCATGTGCACAACACAATCACATATATCACGTTACATTTGCCACATCCACTGATTAGAAGAAATTACCAGTCCTGTGCACACTGAATCAGAGGAAATCACAGAAAGGCATGAATAGCAGGAGGTGGAGAGCATGGAGACCACCTTGAAATCTGTATACCAAGTAAAAGGCAGTGGCCTATTCAAGTATACTGCACAGGAGAGTTCAGAAAAAATCATTCAAGTTATGATAGGTTAAAGGTTTGATGCTGAACAAGGGGAGGAGAGAGAGAGCCTGATGGCAAAAAGGTTAGGATGGGAAGTTGGGATTTAGGAGCAAATAATGTTTCCAAAGTCACCTAGAAGTAGGTATCCTAACCCTAAAGTAGGAGGAACCATAAGATGCTTGAAGAAGGTGAACACTTTTATTATTACAGAAAATGTAAAAAGATCACCGAGCCTTTTTTGGTGCGTAGATCCCAAACCCTGCTGAAGAGCAAGCCCAGATCCTGCCACTAAAACATTTGAAGCCAGCATTGAACTGCTTCTAAATGAATTTGCAATAAAGCCCAGGCCCAGCTGAACTGCAGACTCCATACAGCAGTCACCCTAGAGCAGTCTGACAGAAGAATGGATGTTGCCTTCTCTGGGAATAAATATTTACTTCAGTCTCTTCTTAGCTTTTACACACTATTTTGGAAATAAAAAAATTTTGGGAGTTTATAATGGATTAACTCCTTATTGGTAATTTTAATAAATTAATTCTAGTATAGTTAGGAATAACATTTTTAAAACCTGTGAGACATACAAAAAAGAACAAAAATATGATTTAAGGCCAACAGAAGTAGACCAAGATATGGTCCTAACAATGTAGTGATCACATAAGAACATTAAAATAACTGTAATAAATGTCTTAAATGACACATTGTGTGGAAAAGATTGAGAATACATATGGACAAATGGAAAATTCCTATACAGAGAAATTCATTAAAATATAGAATAAAATATAAATGCTAGAAATTAAAAAAATTATCAAAAATTAAAAATTATTTGACATACCTAGCAACATGATGGAATCAGCAGAACAAAGGATTGCTACAGGTGAAGATACTTTCCACTGACCTCATTACAAAATTAAAAGTGAAAAAAAATGTGAAAACAAAATGGAAAATAAGGTCAGATATCTGTGGGACAAAATCAAATTGTTTAATATAAATGTTATTTGAGTCTCCTAGAAAGAGAAATAATGGATGAGAAGAAATGTTTGAAGATGTATGAGAATTTTCCAAAAAAAACTAGTGAGGCATTAACAGATCCTAGAAAACCCAAGGAATATAAAAAATGTACAGCTAGGCATATTGTAGATTAACGTTAAAAACATCGCAGTTAAGGGAAAGTTCTTAAAAGCCAAACAAGGATATGTCATATTACACAAAGGGGAAAAGGATACAAATGACAGCTGACTTCTCATGGCAAATTAACAATGCAGTAGAACGACATCTTTAAAATGTTGAATGAAAAAAAAAAAAACCTAGAATTATATAACCAGTGAAAATATTCTTCAATACAGAAGGGGAAATAAAATCATTTTCTGACAGACTCTGACAGATTGCATTTCTAATAGATACAACCTTTAATAAATGCTAAATTCTTCAAGCTAATGGAAAGTAATAAAAGAAGCCTACATCCACAAGGAGTATGTCTTAAGTTTATTTATAGAAGAGCTGTACCAAGGGGCACCTGGGTGGCTCAGTGGGTTAAGTGTCTGACTTCAGCTCAGGTCATGATCTCACAGCTCGTGGGTTCAAGCCCCGTGTCGGGCTCTGTGCTGACAGCTCAGAACCTGAAGCCTGCTTCGGATTCTGTGTCTCCCTCTTTGTCTGCCCCTCCCCCGCTCATACTCTGCCTCTCTCTCTCTCTCTCAAAAGTAAATAAAACATTAAAAAAATTTTTTTAAATAAAAAAAAAAAAAAAGAGCTGTACCAAAATCCCAGACTGAATGGCCCATAAACAACAGAAATTCCTCACATTCTGGAGACTGGCAAGTTCATAATCAAGGTATCAGCGTGGTCACCTTCCGGTAGAGGCCCCCTTACTTGTTCATCATTAGTGCCTTGCTGTGTTCTCACATGGTGGAAGGGGGGTAGGGGGCTCTCTGGAGCCTCTTTTATAAAAGCACTAATCCCATTCATGAGGGCCTCATCCTCATGACCTAAGCACCTCCCAAAGGCCTCACTTCCTAATACCAGGTGATAGAAGAGTAAAAGGAGTAAAAAGTAACAGAAAAGGATATGTTCATTATCGTGTATCTATCACATATATGCATATATGCTTAATTATATGCAATGTCTATAATATACATAATTAGTGGTATACATAATTATAACACACACATATGTATGTTTTGTATATAATTAGCTTTCTATCATTGTATAACACATTATCAGCCCTTTAAACAATATAAATTTATTATCTTCATAGTTGTGAAGGTCAGAAACTTGATAGGTAGTATATAAATCTGGTCAGAGTCACATTTGGCTAAAAAAAAGTTATCAGCCTGACTTCAGTTATATTCTATGCTTGGGATCCACTTTTAAGTGCACTGATTGATGCCAGAAATTTTTCCTTCTCATGCTTTCCACAATGCCCCTTCATCTTCAAGCCGACAATGAAAGGTCAAATTCTTGTTCTTCTAATCTCCCTAACTTCCTCTTCTTTAGACATCCTCTGGTTTTATGGGCTCATGTGACTACACTGAACCCACCTGGATAATCCAGTATAACCTTATTTTAAAATCAAGTGATTAATAATCTTAGTGACATCTACAATGTCATTTTTTTTCCATTTAATGGAACTTATTCTTGGGCATAGCACCAGGAGGCAAAGGCCAAGGGGCCATCCTACACATTCAGTGGATATATTATTAACTAATAAATTATTTTAAAATAAATTTATACATTCTGTGAGATTTGTAGTACATCCAGAAGTAAAATATATGACATCAAGAGGACAAAGTATGAGAGAAGAATAAATTGAATTGTACAATTATAAGTTTCTTATATTGTTCATGAAATAGCGTAATGTTATTTGAATACAAAATCTAGTAAGATATTTTTTATTTCTAGAATCACTATAAAATAAGAGAAATAAATCTCAAGAGTCCTCATGGTGAGAGAGTCTGATGAAATAATTTGTTTTACTTTGGAGAGGATTTCCCAGAATGCTAAGAGCATTAGCCCTTAGACATTTTGCCAAAGTAGCAGGTCTCTAGTCTTTAGTTTCCACCCTGTGGACTTCATGTCTTACCCAGGCCTCTAATACACTAGCCACTTCTTGCTCATCCAATCTTTTATTTGTATGATATCATCAATTCAATGTACCAGTGATATTTCATGTAATGTCCAAAGAGTCTAGATCTCTTTGGAGGATATAAAAGGGAGCAAGGGAATCAACACAGCCCTGGAGAAGTTGTAACTATATACCATTTTTTCTTCTAAGTGAATGTGAACTCATTCTGATTCTCTCCCCTAACAGAGAGAGATATAAATAAATCAATTTTATAAATCATACTTTGTCTCATGCCATGTTTCTCAGATCATGTTAATTCTCTCTAGTGCAGATACTGCATCTGGTAGAGTGTCTGAATTGAAGCTATCACTTCCTTGATATAATAGTATATAATTTTCATTCTCCATATTCTGTCTGATTTTTGTAGCATTTGGACTTGGAAGCTAAGCTGAAATATGGTAGGATTACCACTCTTGCATTCATTAGTTCTTTAAGGTGCTGTTAATTTTTGCTATTTCCTCAAACATGTGATTAAAAATAAAATAAAATAAAATAAAATAAAATAAAATAAAATAAAATAAAATACTGGTTATGGGAAAGGGACAATTTCAGAGGTACCACATAGACTTCCAAACTACAAGAGTTCCTACCACACAGGCCAAGGACCAAATGTAGTGGTTATGCATTTTGCCAACTACATTGATTTTGATTATACATCTAGTGGTTAGAGCAATGACCTCTAAGTGGGTCTGTGGACTGACCAGTCCACTTAGTCTGAACTCAGCTTAATAGTAGCTTCCTTTATGTTCTAAATCTGTAAGGGTATAGGGGTTAATTATCAAAAGCTATGAAGTATCCGAAATTTTCTGTTTCCAAGCTAACAAGTCAACCTTTCACAAGTGCATGTATGATAGCAGAAGACATGAAACTCAGGTCAAAGACAAAGGCAAAGTGTTTTATTAGTCCTGACAGAGAAAGAATCTTGAGTTCATGTTTGCATTAGTTCTCCCTGCTCTCTAAGTCTCATCAAGGTTCACATGGAGTGATCCCACAGAATGTTGCACAAAGAGTGAATTTGCCTCACAACTGAGGGACCTCAAGCTTTTAAACTCCAAATGTGTGATGAGGAAGCTATTAGAAAACTTGCTCAAATACCTCCCCAGAAGAAACATTATCTTTATCATCAAAGCCAAACAATATAACCTCTGTCCTGGAAGGGGACCCTATCTCTATCTTCTAAGGCTGTCTGCTATACAAACATTATTTGGAAACTTATTACAGAACAAAAGTTGATTCAAGATATGCAAAAATTGAGAGGACCATGTAGAATTGTCTACCAACATCATGATGCCACTTTCAGATCTCCAGAAATCCATGTAAAATTGAACATTGTGTGTGACCAGCAATCTTGAAAGCATTTAGATATTCCCCCAATTTTCCTTTCAGTGCAGTTATTGGAGTAATTGTTTTCAGTTCCTTTGGGAAAACCACCAATGAACTGCCAAGATACTGGTCTTTGTACCACTTAACCAGTGCATCCCTCTTTGCTTTGGTAGATGGAATGACCTCCAAGCCTTCCCATAAAAGATGACCATCTGGTGAGTTTTGGAGAATGGATGGTGCATTCACTTTAACATGCTCATTACAGACATTATCCACCTCCGTATAGATCACTGCTTTTATTATGATTCCAGGAGCTAACATTGTAGCAGGTTTGCATTATCTCCAGGGACAGGAAGTAAATGTAGTTGCTTTTTGTAAGATTAATAGAGCTAATAAATCCCTTGCAAGACTAATCAAGAAGAGAGAAAACACTAATTAACAATTTCAATAATGAAAGTGTAGATACCAGTAGAGACATCCCAGTAATTAAAATGATGCTAAGGACATACACGGACGTTATGCCAATATATTTGAAAACTTATATCAAACACAAAATTTTTCTCCAAAAACAAAAATAAAGCAAAACCCAACTTGAAAACAATCTTAAAAACTATGAAGAGAATTCTAGGCCTAGATGGCAGCACTGGTAAATTTTATTAATACTTTAAAGAAACAAATAAATGTCTTATACAAACTCTTCCAGAAAATCTAGCAGATTGGAACAATTCCCAAATTGTACTGTGAGGTCAATATAACCTGACATGAAAATCTGATAAAAATATGGTAAAAATAAAATCAGATAATAATTTCTTATCAGCATACATGCAAAATCCTTTAACAAAATATTAGCAAATTGTATCCTATTATACAGAAAGCATGATCAAATGTTATCTCAATAATGAAAAACAGATTTTACATTGAAAATCTATTTAATTAACTGCACTAACAACATAAAGAGATATATATGATAATCTCAATAAATGCAGAGATAATGTTTGATAATATTCTACATGCATCTATAATAAAAACTCTCAGCACCTTAGGAATAAAAGCATACTTCCTCAGTCTGCTAAAGGAAACCAAAGAAAGAAAGAAATTTATATTGTTAGCATATACAAAAAAGCATTAGATTGAGCAAAATATATCAAACCAAACCATATTGACTCTGTTACTTTATTTGTATTAAACCCAAAGTAAGCAAAATAATTCATGATAATATAATCATAAAGTGGTTTCCTTAGTGGGTAGGGGTGCAGAGAAGGACTAGGAATTGACTGGAAACATTTGGGAACTTTCCATGGTGATGATGAACTTTCCATTGATTTTGGATAGTGGTAGAAAGATACACATATCCTCAAAACTCATCAACATAAAATAGTAGGAACTCTTCACTTTATTATATGCACTATATTCATAAATATCGAAGAAAAATATTAGGTTTTCTGGTAGTATTTAATTTTTATGGATGGATTCTGAACCACACCAACCAGGTATAGAACTGGAGATTCCAAGTACACCCTCCCCAGGCCTTCAAGACTGTTGTTCTCTTCTCCCACTTCTGACACCAAAGCTCAGGTTATCACCTATACTTCTGATCTACCAGCTATATATTGACTGTTCCAGTGACCCCCTTCAGAAAGTTCAATTAATTTACTAGAGCATCTGACAGAACTTAAAGAGACATTTTACTTACTAGATTACTGAGTTATTATAAAAGGATATAACAAGAACATTCAGATGGGAGAGATACAAAGGGCAAGATATGGGGAAAGGGCAGGAGCTTCCATGCACTCTCCAGGAGGGCCACTCTCCTCACATCTTCATGTGTTCACCAATCTGGAAGCTCTCAAAAACAGTACTTTTGGATTGCTATGGAGGCTTTATTACAAAGTCAAGATTAAATCATTGATCATTAGAGACTGATTCAACCTTGAGCCTGTGTCCCCATCCTCTCCAGAAGTCCAGGTGTGGAAAGTAACTTCAAACCCTTTAATCACATGGTTGGTTGTCCTGGCAACCAGCCCCCATCCTTAGATAGGGTCTAAAAGTTACCTCATAAAATAACAAGAGGCAGTTTTATAACTGTAATCAGTTAGGGAATTCTAATGGCTTTATGAGCACTGTATAAGAGAATGAGACAAAGACCAAATATATATTATTATTATAAATCATAAATATCACAGCAGTTTTTCAGAGGTTGACAATTTCTTGGTTCAAATCCTCCAATTTTTTCTATCACGGTAAGAATTAAATTATATTTTTTTATGCCACATAAATTTCTTCATGATCGGTCCTTATTTACATCTAACAATGTATTTGTTTTTGTTTTAACTTTGATTTTTTCCTTCCAAGTTTTTGTCTAAATTCCAGTTACTTAACACATAGTGTAATATTAGTTTCATGTACAGGATTTAGAGGTTCATCACTTACATATAATACTCAGTGTTCATTACAAGTGCCCTCCTTAAAATCCATCACCAATTTAACCCATCCCTCTGTCCACCACCCCTCTATCAACCTGCAGTTTGTTCTCTTAGTTACCAGTCTGTTTCCAGGTTTGCCTCAATTTCCCACCCCCCATGTTCATCTGTTTTACTTCTTAAGTTCCACATATGAGTGAAATAATATGGTATTTTTCATTCTCTGATTGACTTATTTTGCTTATCATAATACTTTCTAGCTCCATCTATGTTGTTGCAAATGGCAATATTTCATTTTTTATTGATGAGTAATATTCAACTATATATTCATATATCTCTATATGTCTCTATCTCTATCTCTATCCACATCTATTTATCTATCTATCTATCACTTCTTTGTTTTCTCATCAGTGGATGGACATTTGGGCCCTTTCCATAATTTGGCTATTGTTGATAACGTTACTATAAACATCAGGGTACATGTATCCCTTCAGATCAGTACTTTTGTATCCTAGGAGTACAATTGCTGGATAGTAGGGTAGTTCTGTTTGTAATTTTTCTGAGAAACTTCCATACTGTTTTCCAGGGTGACTGCACCAGTTTGAATTTATACAAAGAGTGTAAGAGGCTCTCCTTTCTCTTCACCCTCACCATCATATTGTTTCCTGAGTTGTTAATTTTAGCCATTCTGACGGGTGTGAGGTGATATCTGTCAACAAATGGTGTTGGGAAAATTGGATAGTAACATGCAAAAGAATGAAACTGGACCACTTTCTTACACCATACACAAAAATAAATTTAAATGGATGGAAGATCTAAATGTGAGACAGAACACAATCAAAATCCTAGAGGAGAACACAGGTGGTTGCCTCTTTGACAATGGCCATAGCAACTTCTTACTAGACACATCTCTGGAGGCAACAGAAACAAAACCAAAAATAAACTATTGAGACTTCATCAAGAGAAAAAGCTTATGCACAGTGAAGGAAACAATCAACAAAACTAAAAGGCAATGTTTGGAATGGCAGAAGATTTTTGCAAATGGCATATCTGATAAAGGGTTAGTATCTAAAATCTATAGAGAACTTAACAAACTTAACATCCAAAAAACAAATAATCCAGTTAAAAAATGGGCAGAAGACAGGAATAGACATTTTTTTTCCAAAGAAGACATCCAGATGGCTAACAGATACATGAAAAGATGTTCCGTATCACTCATCTCCAGAGAAATACAAATCAAAATTACAATGAGATATAACAATGTATTTGCCATTTTTCCTGCTCTCCACTTCCATCCAATGTTCAATTCAGCCTCAGATCATCATACCATTTCTTGTTGCTTCTCATTCTCTACCACACTTCTTTAATTTTTTAAAAATTTTTATTTATTTTTGAGAGAGAGAGAGAGAGAGCAGGGGAAAGGCAGAGAGCATCAGGTGAAAACCTATTGATCATCATTCATTTTAACTGTCTCATCTTGTAAAGAATCCCTTCCTCAGAAGATTGGTTACTGCCTTCTCTGATTATAGAGATCATTATTCCGCATATAATCTTGCTACTGTACTCATATTTGTATGCCCAACTTTCCCTTAGAGTCACCAAGCTCTTCAGTAGCTACCATTTATTTAGTTTCTATTCTGTATAAGGAAGTGCACTTTTCACTCTAGATGCATATGAAGTAGATGCTAGTCCTTTTTCAAGTTTATGGGTTGGAACACTCCTCAGAGACTAACAGTTGTTAAGGGGAAGATTCAAGACTCTAATAAAAGTCTTTCAAATCCCAAAGCTCTAATTGCATCATAGTGTAATTTGCATAATACCAATTAGAACCATATCATATCATTCACTTCGAATAGATGATAAATCTGAGCCTCAGATGTCAAAACTTGTCCACGTCCAGAGACAGGACTGGATTTAAAAATATTCTAGGACAACACACCCATTTCCCATTCCATCAGAGATTTACAGATAAATGACTAGGTAAAGACTTCCATGACCACATGGGTTTATAAGGAAAGGACTAAAAAAGACTGAAAAATAAAGCTTAGGTATTGAGATTTTAGGCTTAGTAAATGAGCGACAGAAGCAGGTTTATGGAGTAGAGGAACCTACTAGATTCCAGATGGCAGGTCTTGTCTTAATTATTAGAAGTGTGAAGTGATGATAGGCTTTTAGGAAAAATTCTTAACTGGAAATTTGGAGTAATTTCAATATTAACTCCAAACCTATTTGCAGCAAATGGTTACTGGGCTAGCCTAATTTATAGAAAGCTTGGTTAATTTCTCACATTCTGACCTACATCTTTCAATCACAGTAAGTAGTCTTTAACACCAGGCACTGAAAAGTGAGGCAAATTCTCATTCATTGGATGTAGTGGAAAGACGATGAGAGATTGGTGGCACTATCGATTCATTAATGTAAGAAGTCATTATCGATCATCTGTGATGTATAGGAAGATATTATAGACAAGTGTTACACGTTGAAAAGTGAAGTAAGCTTATATTTTAGAAATGGAGGCATGCAATCAACAAGTACACAAGGAAATGAATTTAAAATGGTATGAGCTGTGCTGTGAAGGAAATAAATACAAGACTATGATTTTTTAAAGTAATAATGCCTGTGCACATGGTAGGTAAGGGGAAGTCTCTTGATCACGTAGTCAAAAAATTCCTCTCTGATGATATGATATTTGAGTTTAGAAGGCCACTAAAAAATGAAAGAAATCAAGGAAGCACATCTTCAGAAAATAAAACATGTGCAAAACCTGAGGTGGGAGCACAACTGAGTGAAAACCAGAAGGAAAGAAGGCTACTTCAAGATTAGTGTTATTTTATAGATACATCTTTCAGAAACTGCTATCCCAGTCATTTTTTCTTTCCTTGTCCTAGTAGCAAAGGAAGAGTTGGATTATTGAGTTGAATCTCAAATCATTATCTCGCAAAGCAACATGTGCCAACTGTTGGTTCACCTTGCAAATAATACTCCCAGAGATGCCAACCACACTGTTATCCAAATACCAATCATATAAACAAGGCTAGTCTAGTGGATTCTCTCACATAAATCTCTTATATCAAAACTGCACATACAGAAATATTTTTTTCATTCACTTAACCCTGTGTGGCTTCATGCTTATAAAAACAGATGATGGAGTAAGATAGAAGTGGATCATGTTAAGTATACCTAATAATGCTGTGTTACCACATTCCAGTTTCTTTACTACTTAGTGCCTCCATTTCCCTATAATCTAGAAAAGGAATGATAATGGAATCAACCTCACAATATTTGTGTGAATATTTAATAGTTCATGCAAATTCCTTAGCAAATGCCTAGTGCATAGTAGATTTCAGCAAATGTTCATATCATTACTATTATAAGCTCTGCTTACAAGTTAAACATCTCTATAGCCATATTATGTTGACTTATACAGAATTATCTCTACTCCTTTTCTTCATTTAAGCAAAATGTCATTGCATCTGTCTTTTGAACATTAGGCTAAACTCTGTTTCACTTTTATAAAGATGAGAATGAGAAATATAAATATTATACTGTAGAGAAAAATCTCAAATTCCAGGTTAATACTTGCTTTCCTTTTTTGTTTCAACAATAAATACATACAAATACGAACATAGTTTGAAGTCCTATTTCATTATATATCTAGTTAATTGAGCTTCATTGGGGTAAAAAACTTGTGAGAGCATGTGTGGGTGTGTGTTGGGGGTGTGTGTTTGGAGTGTGTGTGTTTGAGGTGGTGTGTATGTTAGGGCGTGTGCATGTTAGGGTGGGAAAAGAGAGAATGAGGGGCAGACATTTCATTCTTCTATTGGTAGAAAGATTATTTAGAAACAAAACTAAAGGTAGACATTAATGCAGATTTATTTGGATATAGAATTTTAAAAGATGATTATCTCAGATCCAGGCTTAATACTACGTATTTAATAGTTGCATAAATTGCCATTAATAGCTGTTGTACTTTTAAACATTCAAGGTTGTAGAGGACACTAAACACCAGTGATAAATAATAAACATAATACGGGCAAGCCAGAAGAAATCCTCACAGTCATGTCCACTTGAATGTCTAATAGGTATCTTAATATAAATAAATATGTATTTTAAATCTACTTTCAACATGATTCTGATGCAATCTGATATTTCTCAGTAAGTAGAAATCCATTCTTTCAGTTTCCTAGGCCCAATTTTTCCAGCCATTTTCACTTATCTCTTTCATATATTTCTCATCCATATCTATCAGCAAATCCTATCAAATCTACCTTGAAAAAATGTCCAGAGTCTAGCTATTTCTTATAATCATCATAACAACCCCACTGTATAGGCCCTGGCAGCCCTAACTTAGGGCATTGCAGTAGCTTCCAAACTGGTATCCCTGCTTCCACTCCTCCCTCAATGGTCTGGTCTCCATCCAGTAACCAAAAAGACCAGATATATTGCATTTATATTAACATCAATCAGGTAGCTTCCCCCTCACACATATTAAGCCAAATATTTTACTTGTTTCATTTTTTAGTTTTTATTTTTCTTTAATTTTTTAATGTTTACTTATTTTTGAGAGAGAGGGGGAGAGACAGAGAGAGTGGGGAGGGGCAGATAGAGAGGGAGACACAGAAATGGAAGCAGGCTCCAGGCTCTGAGCTGTCAGCACAGAGCACCATGAGGAGCTCGAACTCACGAACTGTGAGGTCATGACCTGAGCCGAAGTAGGACGCTTAACCAACTGTGCCACCCAGGCGCCCCTAAGCTAAAGTTTTTAAATGACCCATAAGACAACCAGCTATGTCACTGCCTTCATTTTTTACCATTTTTTCATCCTTAAATCTGCTGCTTTCACAGTGTCCTCTCATTCTCTTTATCGTTATGCCAATTTCTGCTTTAAGGACTATCAGTTGCTACCTCTTGACCTGAATTATTTTCTCCTGGATGTCTATAGTTGTTGATCTTACTTCCTTTAGGTATCTGCTGAAGTGTCACTTCCACAGAGGCCTTTTCTATTAAGTCTATATAAAATAGCTAGCCTTTACACCACTTTTGATCCAACCAACTGTGCTATATTTTTCCCTAAAATTCCTATTAGTACCTGAAATGTATTAATTTATGTCTAGAGCCTTTCTTTTGTACCTACTAAATAGTACTCAATCGGATAGTTTACTTAGGGAGAGGAGAGGACTTTGTGTGGAATCCCAGCAACTCAAGAACCATAAATGGTAATTTGTAGGTACTCAGTATGTTTTTATTTAAAAAAAAATCAATGTGAATGATTTACATACAAATAGTGGCTATATGGACAAACACAGGTAAACTTAAGGAAAAAAAGCTATAACTGAAGCATTCCTAGTACAATATGACATCTAAGAAATATATGGAAGGTATTTAAATTACTCCTTAAAAATTAATGTGCTTCATATTTTGCTTACAACATGAAATTTAACATCAAAAAAGAACAAAAGCAACATAAACCTTTTTCTGACCATTGATGAAATTATTTCCTTATGAGGAAAAAATTTATAATACTGAACTATGTGCTGTATTCCTCATAAAGATACATGTAAACTATGGTACAAGTTCAGAGAAGGGACCACAGTGGTTTTCAATGCAAGATGAGTGGAAAATCACACTAAAAATTTCTAGATTGACCATCTAAAGTCCAAACTTCAGCCTTAATCCAGATCTACTGAAGTGAATCTCTGAGAATAAAGTCCAAGAATATTCACTTGTAAAAATAATCTCCCAGATGTTATTTATCTGTATTGTTGTGACATCTGTATTATTATAAACATCTGTCAGTAGACTTGTGTTGACAAAAGCCTACTTGATTAAATGAACCATGTGTCTGAGTCAAGCCTTATTATCTTATATTAAGGTGTCAGATGTAAATTAAGAGAGTTACATTATTATTTTTTATTTTATTTTAGAGAGAGGGAGTGTGCACGAGCCAGGAAGAGGGGTGGAGGGAGAGAGAGGAGAGAATCTCAAGTAGGCTTCAGGCTCAGCATGAATCCTGACACGGGGCTCGATCCCACAACTCTGGGATCATGACCTGAGCCTAAATCAAGAGTTGGACACTCAACCAGTGGAGCCACCCAAGCGCCCCAAATAAATTGTTTTTAACCCTTTGGTAATGCTTATTAAATTTGGTATTGTGAACAATATTAAACTTCATTTTGATTTAGTACAAGCCATATTTATATTTGGGTTTGCATTATTCTCTTCCCACTGAGAACATTAACTAAAACCACCAAGAGAAATTTTGGTTGCCTATGACGATGAATATTTCTATCTAATTCAATAAGGAAGAAATGTGGATTTGGGGGAAACTTTATAAAATTGTTCTTGGAGTGTGTTTCGTTTATTTGTGATAAATATATCATCTCTGTAACACTAGGGATTAGAAATCAGTTTACCTTGCTGCATCTATCAGCATATAGCTAAAAAAGGCTAGGCTGTATAATTCTTTCTTGTGTAGAAATTCTGGGTGAACAAGCAACGCAAGATGTCAATTTTAAATTGCACTTCTCCCTGTATTAAAGCATACTTGACATTCCCTTAATAAAAACGACAAATCAAATAAACAGAATTAGCAAATATTTTTTTAAAACACAAATGGAGAAAAGCAAACACTATTTTCTATATGCTTGATACATGTAACAAAATGGATACGATTAGTGAAATAATGAGTAAAATAAGCAAGATTGAAAAGTACATTATAGTATAATGTTTTTAAGTTACAAAGTGACAAACACTAAATAATATAATCTGATGAAAATGCAAGAAGAAGCAATGTAATAAAAATGGTTATTTGGGTATGGGAGGGAGCATGCAAACGATAAGGGTGTAGCATTGAAGTTGCACGAAAACGAAGAGATTCTAATACTCTCACTGAAAACGTTTGTCAAAATTTATCTCTTGTGAGATAAAATAGTAATTGATTGATATAAATTGTGCCTTATGAAATGAAAAAATGTCTAATGTTGTAATGTATGAATTAACATTCTCAAAATTATAAACAGAACCTAATTTTAGGATGTTAAAAGAGAATTACCTCAGATATGGTACATATTTATCTTAGACACTGAAAACCGACTAGTGTCAAGCATCTTATTCACTGCGAACATAGTTCCTTAAAAAAGAACAGTAACAACAACAGCAAAAACTTCTCAAACAACAACAACAAAAAACCACCCAGCTGTACTTGAAGATATTTGGGGATTATTTGCTTTTTATCAAAAGCTATTTATTTAATTTATGCCTATTCTGGAAGATTCCAAACTAGAAACTTCTTTATAATGAATCAATAAATTAATAAATGTATTCAACAAATTAAAGATAAGATATGTGGCAATGATTTCTAATAAAAATTTTGTTTTCCCTTTTTAATTCAATTTTGATACCTTACTTTATTATTTCTATGCACTTTTGAATCTGACTATTCTAAGTATAGTGATCATGATACAAGATAACTCTGAGTTTTGTAAATAACCTTCTCATTAATATGCTTCCACAGCCAAGGAAAAGACAACATTCAAAGGGGATTTATTCACATAAAGGGAGACAGATGTGCCTTCTAACTTAAAATATTTGAAAGTAAAAGAAACATGATACAAGTAAAAGCATGCTTATGGATGAATATGAGTATGTCCTTTTAAAAGGAAAAGGTAACCATTTCTTCTGTTGATTTGGAGTAAAATTCCACAGTGCCTTTAGCTGCTTTCTGCTGGTAGGAATATTCTTTCAGTTCTCATTTTCAATGTAGGTTACTTGTATGATGTGAAATATTCTTAATGTATCAAGCAATTTGTCTGAAATCTTCTCCAATGGCTCCTAATTATTTTCTCCTATATTATACTTGGTGGGTGGGATGAAATAGATAACTAAAAATAAGCATGTCTCACATGTATTAAGTCCTTAAAATGCACCAGAAACTGTTGTGAACAATTTGTACATATTAACTCTTAAATTTTAACTTCCTCTGAGCTAAGCAATTGTTGCCTCCATGCAAAGGAGAAGAAAACAAGTCACAGACAAGTAAATTGTCCAAGGACACATAGGTAGTCAGAAGTAAGATCTGAGATATGAAGTTTTGTTTAATTGCAGACCTTATGCTCTTAACCATTATGCTTTATTATATCAAGGTTGCTAATCTATTATCGCCTGAAGAATTAAACACCTAGAGAGTTAGCACAACTGAACACATGATTGAGGGAAACAAAGGTTCCAATGCTTAGTACACTATTATGTAGCCAAAAGAAAATCAATATGATTATCTGGTTTTTATATACATATATTTATTAAATAATGCCATATTTAAAATAATTGTGCTTTATAGCCATAAAAAAAAAACAACAACCCTCCAGTCTTCTTTAAATTTCTTTTACTTTAGAGAGAGAGAGAGAGAGAAAGAGTGAGAGAGGAAGCTGGGGAGAGGGGCCCAGGGAGAGAGAGGGAGAATTTCAAGCAGGCTCCATGTTGGGCATGGATCCCACAATCCTGGGATTATGACCTAAGCTGAAACTAAGGGTCAGAAGCTCACCTGACTGAACCACCTAGGCTCTAGTCTTTAAATGCCTAAGCTTTGTAGGCACAGAACCAATAATATATTTATTTAGACCAGTTATGAACTCTGTTATTATGCTCCTTTGTGAGTAATTGAAATGGATATGGAATTTTAAACTGATTATGCTTACATATTGTGGGTTAAGTCAACATCAGTGAAGAAACTGGACTTCTTATAATATAGTCCCATTAAAAATGTTGGGAAAAAAGAAAATTGAGTCATTTGATTTTGGGTTCTGTCTAGTGCCCTACCAAAATAGAAGTGTCATTCATATTTTTATTCAGCCATACATGTGTAGTCTGCAGAATGACTGTATAGTCATTCTAAATACCTACGTGTAAGAGTCTATGAAACAAAATCATTTATTTAACGTCAAATAAGAGGGACAGTAAGATAGGAGGGGGAAAAAAAACCCCACTGCTCCAACCTCAGAGTTTTCAGAATCCAGAAAACTCAGTCTTAGGCTATCATATACTCAGTTTGAAAGAATAATCACCTAAATTTTAGGTGCTAAATCAGAAGTCAGCAAACTGCAGTCCAAATGCCTAATGTGACCGTCTGCCTGTTTGTGTTTGCTTTCCATGTTGAACTAAGAAAGTATTTTTTTACCCTCAATGTTGAAAACAATCAAAAGCATCATATTGCCTGATGCATGAAAGTTATAGGAAATCAAAATTTGGCAGCTGTATATAAGGTTTGTTTGTTTGTGTATTTTTTTCAAACACTAAGCACATTCATTCCTTTATGTATTGCCCATGGCTGTTTTTGCAATACATGGACATATTTCCGATGTTATGAAAGATGGTATAAATTGCAAAGCCTAAAATATTTGCTTTCTTTATAGAAAGATGTGCTGCCCCTCACAAATACTACCCATATGACATGGTAGCTGGGGAATTATCTTGCCGTGTGAAAGGAGCTAATCTCCATTCCTTTGCAGTGAATCTTTTCTAAGTAACTCAGTTTACTCTTCTTCATTAGATATGTCCATCTTGAACACTGGTTGTGACCAATTATTACAATCTTTATTTATAAATACTGTGTTTCTGTTGTCAAATATATAGTATTTTGTATCATATATGCAATATTACATTATGTAATCATGGTGTTAGTTTGAAAAAAAAACCTAAAAGCAGTTCTTATCCACAAATACTAGCACATTTAAATAGATATAAATAATGTATTATTTATTTGTTAAAGCATGAGCTATGTCTTTGGATGTAATTTAAAGAAATTCTAACTTTAGGATACATTAAAGTTGGGAATAAAACTAATCCTGGGGGATTTAACTATACCTCACATTTCTCAAGAGCAGCTTTTCCCCCCTGATTATATTTTGGAGGACTCTCTCGTCTTATTTTCTTAAAGCAACTTAATTTCCTTGCAAATCACAATATTAAAAATTAAATTCATACTGAGGACCTATATCTAAAAAAACAAAACAAAAGAATGGTTATCTCAGGTAAACTGTTCTACCATATAAATGAGAACTTTGGATTCTACACTATTGGAACAAAACTCTCCCTCCAGGCTTAATCTTCCATCAGAAAACTTTCTGTGTTGACTATATGAAAACTTCAATAGTTCTAAAGTTAAGGTACACATCTAATAATAAAGAATGGTATCATCACTTCATACACTAGTATGAATAAACCTTTTAATTGACTTTTATTGTATTATGCAATTTGGCTAGGAATACTAATAATAAATTTTCTATTCAATTGTTAAACAGTTCTAGGATAGCCTTAATCATATTCTTTCACTATATTTATTTCACTTTTTTCCATAAGGTTTTCTTTTATTGAAAAGGCCATTCACAAAATACCATGTCCATAGATTACACAATATGGAGCACTTGTGCAGGGGCCAAGGTAATCTTCTCTGTATCATTGCAATTTTAATATATGCACTACAGAAGTGAGCACCATATTTTTTATTTTTTTTGAAAGTGTATTTATTCATTTTGAGAGAGACAGAGACAGCACCAATGGGGAAGGGGCAGAGAGAGAAGGAGAGAGAAAATCCCAAGCAGGGACCGTGCTGCCAGCACAGAGCCCGATGCGGGGCTCAAAACCATGAAGCCAAGAGATCATGACCTGAGCCAAAACCAAGAGTAGGACACTAAACTGACTGACCCACCCAGGCACCCCTATATTTTTTATTTCTAATGACTTCATTTATACCCACAGTTTCTTTATCACTAATATATACCTTAGCTATCCAAAGGCTACATTGGCAGCTCCACATTCCCTCTTGACAATCAAACCTGTGTCTCCCCAGTGTCCATTGAATATTCCTCTGCATGTTTCATGAACAACTTAATCTCATAATGTTCAAACCTGAATTCATTTAGCTTTTCTTTTCTTTTCCAAATTTACTTCATGTTGAGTATTCTTAATCAGTGAATGCTATCAATGTCCAGTCACTTTTCTGAAGCCAAAATACCGGCATTATTCTAGACCTTTTCCTTACACTTTCTCCTCATTGCCGTGCATTCCCTCTCTCCACACATTGAAACATCTGGAGAGTACCAATTTTAGCTCCTAAGTATCTCCCTCTCTAAGTACTAAATACTCTTTTCTGTTCAACAGTCACATCCTCAGTTTGATTCATCATCTCTTATGCTCATGATGTTTATATTAGTCTCTTTACTAGATTCCTTGCCTAAATTCATTCTCAAACTATCCATATTCCATAACGCTTGCAAAATGAATAGGTAAATCAGATTCATTTTTTTAAACAAGTTTGCTTAAATAATTCAGTACACACTGCCCAAATTAAGTTCAAATATTGTTATGGCATAAGGAGTTCTGAGTCTTCATCCTATATCCTCCAAAATGCATGTCTTTTTTACATAATTGTATCCTATAATTCAGCCTTGCTGAATTAGGATCATTTCCCAGAACATGTTAATTTCCTCCTTGTACTTCTGGGCCTTTGGATAAAAAGCTCTATCTAGTTTGTTCTCTTAACTTTCTACCTGACCAATTCCTGCTGGATCTTTAAAACCCAGCTTAATTGTAATATCATCTGAAAAGTTTTTTCTAGTGTTGTCAGTGAAAATGGCAGAGTAAAGAAATCCAAAAGTTCATCCCTCCATAAAGGCAACAAAATCTTGTAAAAACTGTCAGAATCAACCTTTTCGGAATTCTGGAAACAGATCAAAAGCTTGCAACAACGAAGGCAAGATTTAAGTAAGAAAAGTATTCTGAATCTTGGTAAGAACAGAGAGATTTTTGGTATTTTAACTTTCCCTGTTCTCATTTCACATTCCCCAGTTAATACACAACCCTTATACAGGTACCAGTACCAGAGGGTGGACAAGAACTCATTCTCAAAGAATCGTGGCTATTTGTTTTGACCTGTCTAACGGCTCTCTGAAAGACCAGCTTAGAGGGTTTGCCTTTATCCTGCCTAACTTGGAACTCTACAGGTGCTGAGGCAGCTTTCTGGGGCATTTGTCAAAAACATTTACAGGGAGATGTATATCTGTCTGAAACAATGGATAACACTTGGAGAAAATCACTCACTAATGAAAGAGCTTAGAAGAAAAGACTAGGGAATGAGATGCTTTAGGGAAACACCTGTTTTTAAAAGCTTAAACATAGTCCTGGGAATCTAGAAAGTCATGTGAATTTTCAGAGCAGGGCAATGCTCAATAAAGAATAAAGAAGGCCCTAGGCTCTCACTCTGACTGCCCTTCAGTATCTACACAGGGAGGAAGTAAAGGCTAAGGCAGAGTTGTAGACTGCTTAGCTGAGTGTTGAAGACATGCCCAGCATACATACATGCCACTGGAAAAGACTGGAGTTTATTGTTTTCAAGTGTTTAAGCAAATCTCTGTCCAGTCTCTAGCTCGTCACCAAACTAATAGAAACATTAGTGGCAACACATGACCCAGAATAGGGACTTTACAAATTAGCTCTGAAAAGTGACCAAACAAAGAATAGCAACAAGGAAAAACAGCAAACCTTGGGGGCATTGGGTAATGTGATTTCCAGAGTTGCCAAATTATTATATTAAAAATGTTCAGTTTTCAACAAAAATATGATGCATACAACTAATATGATCATATATGGCCCATAAACAGGAGGGGAGGAAACTCAATAAACAGAAACTGTCCCTAAGGAAGCCCAAAATTGATCTTGTTAGATTAAGACTAATCTACTTTATGTTTCTATTTCTAGAATATGTTCAGAGTTGGCAAATCCATTGAGACAAAATATATTATTGGTTTCTAGGGGAAGGGACAGGGGAAAATAAGGAGTGACTCCTTAAAATGGGTATGGAGTTTCTTTTTGAGGTGATTAAAACTTTCAGGAATTAGGTGGTGGTGATGGTTGCACAACATTGTGAATATGCTGCATAGCACTGAATTGTATATTTTAAAATGTTTAAGGTGGAGAATCTTATGTCATATGAATGTATCTAAATAAAAATATGAGTTCCTCCACCCACTGAAAAACATTTCAAGACTTCTTCACATTAGGTTTGATACTCTCTATAGGTATCATGGGTTCCTGTTACATATCTCTAACAGGAGAAATTGCTATTTATTTGCATGTCTTTTCACCTTGACTGTGGATTTATGGGTATTAGTGATAATACATCTGTCTGATAGCTATAAGTGTGCTTGAGGTACAAATCCACCACACTGGAAAAATTTTATAATAGAACGTGCCTGCTAGGGATTTGTCTGTGATCATAAGGCAGATTCAAAATGAGAATGGTAATTGCCCTGAAAGTAACTGTCTAGAAGGAATATAGTAAATAGAAACGCTATAGCTATTCATCTTTCAGAGGTGGTCAAAAACAGCCACCTTTTGGAGTGGACACAGAGAGCCTTATTCTGAGCCATCAAAGGCATTGCTATAGCTTGAAACATGCTAAGCACAAGTGAAACAGTTCAACTGTAAGATTCATAAAATTAAAATATAGGATATTATACACATTGTGTCAGAAAAAAATAAAATAGAAGAGTAAATGCTACAGAAAGAGCTAATGGGGATATTGTGACAGGATCTGGGCCTGAATAATGGTTATTTAAACCTTCAAAGTGACTCACCATCTCCCCATCTGTATACAGAATTCTACCATGTCCAATTGGGTCGTTATCAAAATAAATGTGGTTAACAGATGTCTTCAAAGTCTAAGACAATTAATTGGATAATGTGGAACAAGAATACATTTGAAAATTATCATAAGTTTGCAGGATTTGATAGCTAGAAAAACTGTAGTGCTTGTAATAGAATAGGAAGACTAGAAGTCAATCCATTTTGAGTAAAAGATGATAACAAAGAGGATTGGACATGTTAGTATGAAGACCAAGTGGAACATAGATATAAAATGCGAGAACTCAGGGTAAGGACAGACCTTTCTTAATATAAGCCAAGAGTTTTTGCAAACAAAATAAAAGTAGATGCTCTTCAAATTCACTGGGCTTTCTTGCTATAAATGACAGCCAGAAATTCATGTAACAAATAAGGAACATATTTTAGGCAAATTATTTTCTTTTTGTTGTTGTTTTTGTTTCAGTTTTTATTTTATTATAATAAACTTAATGCTGCAATCCAGCTAGACTTGGAGGGGAGTAAGGAAAACATGGAACCCATAGAACTGCAGGAAGAACACAGAGATCATAGGATATTTCCAGCAGATGGGGATGAAGGGGTGCTCTCCTGAGCTACAGAAGGAATGGTATCATAGTTAAGATAAAACACAAGTCAAATTTATTAGATTTGTCCACAATCAGCAATGGTGATCTTCTTACTGGTCTTGTCATTCCCGGACCCAGACCACTGCATGGCTTCCACAATGTTCATGCCCTCTTATACTTTGCCAAGTATAACCACTTCCTTGACATTCAACCACTTAGTCTTGGCAGTGCAAATGAAAAACTAGGAACCATTTGTGTCGTGTCCATCATATACCATGGACAAGATGTCAGGACACATATGCTTCAGGATAAAATTCTCATCATCAAATTTCTACCCCTGGATGGACTCACTGCCACCATCCTGGCACATTAATCCTGGAATAATTCTATGAAAGCAGTAGTTTTTAAAACCAAATCCTTTTCCCCAGTGCTCAGAGCATGACAGTTCTCTGCTGTGTTTGGAACTTTGTCTGGAAACAACTCACAGGAGGTGCAGTTGAAAGGCTCACAGTCCATAGTGATGTCAAAAAACACAGTGGTGCTGACCACGGCTGGGTGGCATGGATAGTGTGGGGTGGCAGCATCCACAAGGCAAGCAACTTTTCTTCTAATTCATATTTCTAATAATTGTTCTGATTATTAATTCATTAAGACATGTAATCAATATTTGCCAAAGGCCCAATATATGTTGAGAATAGATGGAGAAATACTATTTACAAAGATCCCATCTTTATGCAGCATACATAGTGATGAAGTTAAATATGTCAATCAAGGAAGGTCCTAAAGTTTGATTTAAGAATATCAGTGAGTATATACATTGCAAATCTGTTAGCACATAATCTGTCTGCCCTCTTTTCCTCAGTAGATTAATTCACTGTTATTATTAAATTCATGGCAAGTCCCATAAGCTGCTTCACCAAGTGGAAACATTTTCACTAAACAACTCAGTTCTGAGCTTAGTACTGCTTCCTTAGTTTGTCATTATTTTATGTACCAATAATGTGCTAAGTAAAAACTGTTTATTGCTGGGGCTTGGCTCAGAGCATATAAAGTCAAGGTAGAGTAGATAGTTTTCCTGTCACACACAAAATTTTACAGTCTAGAAAATGAAGCAAATTTATACAAATTTATACAAATATGAAATTATTAATTAGAGTTTGGAAGGAGATGCATAGCTTGTTAGCTATAGGTAAAACCTGTCCAACTCAATGTTTTCATCAGAATTCGATATTAAGAGTTAAATACCAGTACCCAGGATCATGATTCAGTAGAATATCCTGTGTCCAGAGCAAAATGACTAGCCAACGTGACAGGAGGTATTTTATGTCTCGTTCCACTAGCATAGTCTACGGTAGGCTCTTCATTCTCAGAAGTCAAGATGGTAGCATCTTGCTTGATTAGAACTATATTTATAATCATGTATGTCTCCAGATTTCAAGTTTAATTCCTTTAAAAATATCAACATTAATTAGATATAATGTATTTAAATTTTAACTTAGAATAGATTTATTTACAACATAACTGAAAAGTCTATAAATAGTACTTTAATTAGGTAAAGGATCTAAACAAAAAGAAAGCCTATAAGCAGAATATACATTCATTTCAAGTAAGATTGGAGGAATTACTATGGAATGATCATGCTCTAAGCCACAGAGACATTTTTAATAAATTCCAAAGTGGAAATCAGTTTGTATGACCAAGGTAAAATTGTTCTGGAAATTTATTTTGAATTTTTGAGCAAAGACAGTCTAGTGACAGGCAACTTCAACTCAGATCGTTGATGAATGGATATGAATTGGATATAAAAAGTCAAGGAAAGTGTATGCAAGGGAATGCATTGCAGTGAAAAAAGTATTGTGAGCAAAGACACAGAAGTCAAGTATAGGTGATGAGTTAGGGAAATGGCATATAGTTAAACTTGGCCAGAATTTAATGGTCATGAAGAATATGCTAGGAAGGAATAGATCCAACCATTAGTCTTTGTATTAGCCATGACTTATTATTAGCAAGTGATATTTCTTATGGAATTATGGAATTCTAAGATGTGCAGTTTATTAGAGATTGTTTATATATAGCTAGATGGAGGAAATGTTAGGGTTGTTTTTTTCTCTTTTCAGGTAGCATGATGACTGGCATAAAAAGCTTTAGCAGAACATGTTTTATCTGCTGTAGCAGAAAATATCTTAAAAAGAATTTTGATCAACTCAGCTTGATTCACATGTTCATCTCTAAATCATTTTTTTTCTGGCTGAGGGAATGGAGTTCCATTTGGTTGGACTTAGGTTAAATAACCACCACCACACCACTCTGCTAATTGAAATTGTTCCAATGGCTTATATCTGTTTTCCATTGCTGAATAACAAATTACTACAAACTTACAAGCATAATACAACACACAGTTATTGTCTCATAGTTTCCGTGGTCAGGAGTGCAGGCAGTTTAGCAGGGTCCTTTTTTCAGGGACTGAATGCCCATCTCTATTGACAGCTTAGCTAAACTAGTCCACATTATCCTACCGTGACATCCATTTTTGTGGCCAAGTGGACGGCGGGCCTTGAACTGACACTAATCCCTCTCAAGAGTGCAAGGATGTGCCCTCAATAACAGCCCCCAGAGCCACAAGACTTCCTCCAACATCTCTTGCAATATGCATTCTCCCCTGCCTCCCTGGCCTTTCCCCTTGTGAGCTCCTTGGTCAGATACCCCACCCATAGAAGCTTACCAAAATCCTGCTTCCTTTGGTTTGAACTGACCAATACAGCCTCAGCCTTGGAACTCCAAAGCATGCAACCCTTAGATCCTAATAATGGAATGTGTCGCATACCCTACTGTGTTCTCTCTACCTGCCTTGAGTTTCCCGCGTGCCCTTGGGGGTGTGACCTGCGTCTCCTTCAGAACCTATGAATAATAAATGTGTCTATCTTGCTTTCTCTTGTGGTCTTCTGTTGAATCACTGTTCACCATCTGACACTCTGGGGGTCCACTTAATAGATGCTAATTTAACAAAGTCAATAATCTGAAAACTATATGAGACAGTAATCTACTTCAAATACCTTCAGATTGTTGGCAAAATTCATTTCTTTTCTTTTTTCTTAAATTTTTATTTTAATGTTTATTTTTGAGAGAGCGAGAGAGAGAGAGAGAGAGTGAGCAGGGGAGGGTCAGAGACAGAGGGAGATGCAGAATCTGAAGTAGCTCCAGGCTCTGAGCTGTCAGCACAAAGCCCAACAGGAGGCTCAAACTCACGAATAGTGAGATCATGACCTAAGCCAAAGTTGGACGCTTTAACCAACTGAGCCACCCAGGTGCCTCATAATAAAAATAAATAAATAAATAAATAAATAATATTAATTAATTAATTAAATTAACTAAATAATACAAATAATAATTTTTTTCTTATTAATACAGTATTTGTCTTCTCTGTGTCAAATTCTGAACCAACCACTTTCTCCGTGTAGGGAGGTGTAGGAAAAGGAACATACAAAGCATATGAGACCTGGGAGAAAGACCCATGGCAGGTGAAGACAGCTCTGTCATATGGAGAAGAGGATGACAAAGGCCACCATCAGGCAAAAAAACCCCATCGCCTCTGAGACAGAAAAGCCTAGAATGGCACAGTCTAGGAGAAGAGCTCCTGCTTCAAAAAGGGGCTCCTGGCCTAACCCATGATGAGGCTCCCAAACACAGTCCCAATTCCAGCCTCAGAGGCAGCCACCCCTACCATGGCTCCCCCAGCCCCAATGAACTTGGCTGCTGTGTCACTGCCCCATGAAATGGCACTGGTTCTCAATATGTGGCTAGGAGTAAGTGAGGTCAGGGGACACATGGCTGCCAAGCTGCTAAGGCTCTCATCTGTCAGGGTCTCCAGTGGTTTTAGCACTACTACAGCAGATAGTGATTGGCTCAACAGCTGAGAGGTGCTCTTGACCAAGAAGGTGGTGGAGAACTTTGCACAGGCATACATTTTCAGGGGATGAGGGGCTGTGGCAGGAGCACTGTTCCCAGTGCAGAGAAGACAACTCATTTCCTGTGATTGTAAGAGGTCTCCCTTTTCTTCCTGGCCATTAGTGAGGGACCAGTCTCGACACTTATAGACTGCTTGTAGTTTCTTTTCATGTGGCCCCCTCAACACATTAGTACTAACTTCAATGTCTGCAAGGAATTTTTCTTTTTCTTTTTTCAGTTTGCTACTCATTGCTTGACCAGATACCATTCCTTAAGGTCTATAATAATTTCTCAAATAAATGCATGCATTTTTTTTTGAAATCTTTGCTTTAAAAGTTAAATATAGTCTCCAAGGTGTTCTTATATAATTTTTCACTCAGATTTACCTATTGATTTTCTTTGAATTATCACCTCAAATCCTTGCTTGCTAATCTATGTTTTTTCTCACATTCACATCTTTTTCCAAAAACAATGCCTTGTTTACAGAAATAAACTTTTACAACCCTTTAGCTACTTGGCTTGTCCAGCATGCCTGAGTTCATTGATTAAAAGCAATGTCCAGAGGTGAATGGCATAAATACCTTTCTTGACCAGCCTAAGACAACCATGGAGGAAATTTACACTTTTCTGAAATTTGTAATAACAGCTATTACCTGTGTTAAGTGTTTCTCAGAAACTACATTTAAAGCTTTAAATCTTCTAGAGTTATTATTCCTTTCTAGATTAACATCAATATTTTAGTGATCCCTTAAAATATTATTTTTACACTGAATACATTTTATGACATAATAAACACTTGTAAAAGACAATATCTGAATTATTTTCCTCAATATAGTAAGGCCTAAGTTAATATAGCTATTTTTTAATCTGACAAAACTCAATAGCATGTTAAGCCTGTGGTCAATGTTTTCAAATATTTTAAGGAAAGTTTTTGTTTATCCATGTCTCAATAATCTTACATTTACAAAGTTTATTTTTCTCAAACACAAGATCTAATATTCATATTTGCCAAATTTACTATTGTTATTATAAGTCCAATTTTGAAAAGAAGTATAATTTATCCATGCAGGACTAACTAACCTTAGCATTATTGATGTGCCTATTAGTATGAAAAGTGGGCCTTCTAGGTCTTGATTTCCAACTATTAACTAATATAGAGTGCAGGCTGAAGGTCAGAAACTTTGACATGCATTTTACTATAAGCTGGCATCAGTTTATGAACAAACCCTTTGAGAGTATTATTTTCATTTATAGTTATGACCATTTAATCACATTAGATCTAAGGTTTATATGAGACCTTACTATGAGCATCACTAAAATCAAGGCAAAGATATGTGAGCCCTTTTTTATTTTTTAAGTTTATTTATTTAGAAAGTCAGGGGAGGGGCAAAGAGAGCAGGAGAGACAGAGAATCCCAAGCAGGCTCCATGCTGTCAGTGCAGAGAGCCCAAATTGGGGCTTGAACTCACCAACTGCAAGATTATGACCTGAGCTGAAATCAAGATTGAGGTCTTAACCCACAGCCACCCAGGTACCCCTTTGTGAATCCTTTCTAGCTCTCTTCTCCTCAATAGATGTACCGATTCCCCTCTCTCTTCTTTCAGTTATTTTCTCAAATGTTCTCTTTCCCATTAGGGCCTCCATTGTTACCCTTTCTAAATGGTAACACCCTTCACCCCAAGCACTCCCTGGTTCCTTCTTTATCTTTTTTCATTTTCTCATTTTACATATTGAATTATTTGTCAGTTAGCCCTCTCCTTAGAATGTAAGTTCCATGAGAGCAAGGGTTTCATTTGCTGGTTTGTTGTTGTTGCTATTGTTATTTGTTTACAACACGTGTTCACAGAATCTAAGGAAGGGCTTGGAAACAACAGACACCAATGACTATTTGCACGTGAATGTGTATGTTACTTTCATAAGTCATAACATGTTATTAATTTTTAAAAATTTATTTATTTATTTTGAGAGAGGGAGAGAGAGCGTGAACAGAGAGATGGGAGGGGCAGAGAGAGGGAGAGAGGGAGAGAGAGAAAATCCCAAGCAGTCTCCATGCCATCTGCTCAGAGCCCAATGTGGGGCTTGAACCCACAAACTGTGAGATCTTGACCTGAGCTGAAACCAAGAGTCGGGACATTCAACCGTCTGAGCCACCCAGGTGTGACTATTAGTCACAATATTTTAAAGAATGACATTGCGTCATATTACTACATATGAACATAACATGTTCTTCATCAACTCTTATTTATGTTTACTGATCATCAACCTTTGCAAGATGACACTTCTTTAATCATTCCTTATAGAATTCTCCTCAAATATTAAAATCAGTATAATTTAAAAATAATTTTTATTCTCTTCTTTCCTCTCATCTTTTCCCAGCTATTTTCTTTCATCCTTCAGAAAGTTTTCAATTCCTTTAGAAAATTATATAAAAGTCTAAATCAAAATATTGTTCACTATTTTTACTTACAAAAATGATTATAAATAATGAACTTCTCAAAATGGAAGTGTACATTATTCCTCAAACTGTATTTTGCAAAAGTACACAATGTTATGTTACCTTGTCTAGTAACTTTTTAAGCTTCTAATGTTAGTGTAGGCATAGAATCTGAATACTTTACCTAAATATTAAACTTCTCTTAAAAAGACATTAATAGGCAAAGAAATTTTAATATATTCCTTTCCATAACCAAGAGTAATATTAACATTCATCTAGTGAAATTCTCCAGAAAAGGAAAGACCTGTTAAGAGATTTAAAATGCTGGAAGAGAGCCTGCATTTACTATAAATGCATACTAAGAACCTTGCTGTATCGCACTTTAGAAATTAAAGTTCAAGAACCATTGCTAATGAAAGTAAAAGATAATTACTATTCAAAAGTCATTTTAGTTTAATGCCAAGAATTAATTTAAAATAATTTCACATTTGACCTAAAGGCCCTTATGTTTTGGCCTACATCTGTATACTGCAAGTTCCCTTGTGAAATGTAATGAATTGTCTTGTTTTAATATCAACTACTTTTCTTTTTTTTAAAGTCTACTTAGAATAGAGCTTGCTCATGGGTTTTCTTATAACATGACAGTTAAGAACTCCATCATTTTTTAATTATGAATTAATTCTTCTTTTAAAGAGCTATTTAGATAGTCTTTGCTTACTTCTGGATTAAAATGTAACAATTACTCCCTAAGGGTACCTATCATTATATACTAGCTGTGCAATAATGTGCTCTCTCTTACCCCTTGAACTACCGTTATATCCCAGCATACAGTTTGTTTTCATCCACGAGTAAAGCAGTAATAAAAAGATGAGTATATTTACAAAATGTATAGCTATTGGCTTACCTAGACCTTGAGATGACTCTGCTGAATATACATGATTGACAGATCACTTTGCTACTTTCATTACTACTACTAAAAATTGAAGCAACCACAGTGGAATAATGGATAATTCTAAGATCTCACTATTCATCCTTCTTAATTTGAATCTACCTGGAGATAAATTCTCAGTTACTCCTGATCTTCAAATTGTGGGCCTCTCCTCTGTTACCTTCTTATTTATTTGCTAAAAATTTCTAGGACAGATTTTTCCCAAACTGCTTTTTGTAACATAGTAACTTGTGTTGGGGTTGCTTAAAATGAAACTCAATTTCCGAAAATTGTTAAATTTTGAAAGGGAATTAATATTTAATTTGAAAGTGGATATTCTGAATCATCAAAGGAGAATATAGTGTGGGATGACCCTAAATTATTCTAACTATATTTTCTTTCTTTCATTCTTTCTTGCTTGCTTGCTTTCTTGCTTTCTTGCTTTCTTTCCTTTTTATTTATTTATTTTTTTCTCTCTACAAAACCTCATTACCTTTTGGTGGTCAGTTTTGGAAATAAAGGAAAAATAATATTCATGATTTTTACATCTCATTTTAATTTCAGATGTGATTCCTAAACAGATGAGGGCTAAATTCAGTCTGTGGTATTCCACTAACAACTAAATATCAGGTTAAATACAGTTAACTGACAATTTTCACGACTGAATCTTTGAAGACTTCCAAAGAATTCAGTTAAGATAGTCCATGGCACCTAATTATACTAAACTACTGAGTGGTATTCCCACTAAATTTTGCTAATTTTTTTAAACGTTTTATTTATTTTTGAGACAGGGAGAGACAGAGCATGAACAGGGGAGGGTCAGAGAGAGGGAGACACAGAATCTGAAACAGGCTCCAGGCTCTGAGCTGTCAGCACAGAGCCCGATGCGGGGCTCGAACTCACAGACAGCGAGATCATGACCTGAGCCAAAGTCGGCTGCTTAACCGACTGAGCCACCCAGGCGCCCCTTGCTAATCTTTCTTAGGTCACTCACTTTCTTTCCCTAAAGTAATAATAAGAATGTCATATATAATGGTTTGCACTCTGTAAGTATATTCATATCCATTATTCTATTTTCATTTGATTCTCCAAAATAACCATATGATTTAAAAAGGAGTTGTAGAAGTCATATTTTATAGATTAAATAATTACAGCTTAGAGAGAAATAAAGTGCCCAAGTTCCCAATGCTTATATATGAGAAACCAATTATTTAGGTCATCTGACTTCAAGTTTAGTATCCTTTTAGGAAGTATTCCAACTTTAAAATTTTAATTTATAATTCCAATCATCTAAAGTCAAAAACAGTGATATTCTCCTCTTACACATATTTGGGCTCTTTCCCTTATCAACAGGATTATGAACAAATAAATAAATAAAAACAAAACCCTAAATGAAGGCCTTTACTTCAGTATGATACTTGTTCAGCACCTATTACATACTAGACAATGTTCTAGGCACTGTGAATCCAAATACAAGTATAGTACATGTAATCTCTGAGGAAGCTAGCATGTTATTAGATGACTATATATATATATATATATATATATATATATATATATATATATATCACACACATAAAAGGTACAGAAAACATAGAAGCCCAGAGGTTAAATAGAAAGCAAATGTCCCTTTTGAGAAAATTGGTGGTAGTCAAGAAGGGATTTACTGAGAATCTATGATATGAGGATACTGTTTCAGGAAAATAGAAGTTTGTCATGTATTTAAAAGTAGAAAGAACCAAAGGAAGGAAGTTCCTTAGATGTTCCTAAGAAGGAACATAAACTAAAAAAAGAAAAAATGGATAAAGAGAGTAAGGCATGAAAATCATGAGATTTTCAAAAAAGTAGTATATTTTTATATTGCTTTAGTAGAAAAAGAGTTGGGAAAGAAAAGAGTAAGATATGATCCAACTATCCAGATAGGCAGTTTGGTAGAGAAAAAAATGACCTTAAGTTTAAGGCCAAAAATTTCTGCATTTAAATTCCAGACATGCCATTTATTAAACATTTTACATTGGGAAAGGTAACCAATTTCTCTGATCATTTTTTTTTCCCTAAGAAATTGGGATAACAATGCCTACCTCTTACATATTATGTGTGTAACAAGCCCAGCATAGCATATGACAATGTGTAAGTGCTAAATAAATGTGAGCTATTGGTATGGAAGAGTTTAAGTAGAGATAAGCCAAATCTCAAACTTGTAATTTTACTATGAATCATGGATCCTGTCATGAATCATCCTCAAATGATTTTACATCATAAAGTAAATTGTAGGATAAATACAGTCTCAACTATCTAAACTCAAGTTTATTTTCTTTGCAAAAATTAAAATGACTGCTTTTAGCACTTGATCATAGATCCATTTTCTAAATGCGGTATATTTATTTTCTAATATATTTCTTGTTTGGTGCTTTATTTTTATTACATAACTTTAGCTAACCTAGTTGGGTGTTTTTCCATTCATTTAGTGAATATGTCTTATCATAGATAATTGATGGTGACATATTCTTCTATTTAGAAAAGAGATCTAAAAATATAATTCAAGAATTAAATTTTATAACTGAATAGTATATCATTTTTAAGAACAAAGCCATTTTCTCAATGTTTAGTGTTCTTAGAGGAAAACAAAGGCCTAACAGCTAAAGCACACTGCATTCAAAATGCACTAAAAGTGACAGTTTATAAATTTTAATTATATTAAAGAAAACATCACAATAAATATGAACCCTAGACTCCCTCCATGATTGAACTAAATACATATTTAATATATGTACTTATTAAAGTAGCTTTCCAGTAAAATTTTAGGACAACGTGGTGTTTCTTGGTAGCTTTCTTTGGCATACCAGGTTATAAGTAGCATGGAAACAATGATTTCATTTGCTTTAGAGAAAACCTTAGACATTAATCCTAATTCTAGGAGAAAGATCATCAGTTTGAACCTTTCCCTTTTCCCTTTCACAATGCTATGTTGATACTAATTTAAAAGTTTTATTCAATTAAAAAAAAAGGTAAACATAAGTCCAGTACTGTGAGTTCATAAGAAAAAAAATACATGAGTATATATGTATGTATGTATATGTTTATATATGTGTATGAAAATTAAAAAGAAACAAATAAATACATTATATTACAGTTAGGAATACTGTAATTACTCTCACGAAATCAACGTCACTGTCAGATACTTGGGCTGTTTGAAACATAGTTTTCTCTGAGAAAATTATGTCCAAAATTGACCTTAATCCTGAGGAAACAATTTTAGTTATCAATATATTAATTCTCTTTACAAAAATCTCCCTGGATTTACTTATCTCTATGCTTAACTTCCAGTTTTCTTTTGTCAGTTTTGGGGTTTTTTTTATTCCTTTAGGGTAGTCAAATCAATTCCCTAAGTGAATTCCAAAGATTTTTGCTGCAAAACTCTAATCTACTTTTATGGTCACATCAGGATCATTTGATGACATGAATTCAAAACTGGATATTTTTCTTCAGGAATAACTATGATTTAAAAAAGTCATTCATCCAAGTTATTTTTAAGTAAGAATTCCTAAGCACTGTATGCCATGTGGGTTTCCTTTAGATACTCCTCCCATTTATTTCTGATTTGAAACATTTGTAACTATAATATCAAGGGTTTACTTTTAAGCGTCTCCAGAAGCTTCTGAGTTACTTTCTCACTTGGAATCTGAAGCCACTGAATCATATCTTAATTCTGGACTAGTTGACATAGGTATTCCCCAAATATTGACTCAGTAAAATGACTCATTATCACTTAACTATTTTTTTCCTTTAATTCACTTATTTAGTTATTCATTCCTTTAAGGAACATGTATTGAATGCCTACCATAGCCTAGAAAATGAATTATATTTTCTACTACTATCAAGGAAATAAATTATAAATGTAAAAAAACAACATGCTAGAAGAAACTGATGGCCAGGGTACCTCAAATTGCAACCAAACATTCTGTAGGTCTGGAAATATTGCCTGAAAAAGGTGATGTCTAATCTTATCTTAAAAGGGAGTAGGCCAATTGTGGTAGCTCAAGAGTATGAGGAGGAGTCTGGAACAAGGAAGGAGGGACTTGACAATAAAGCTTTAGAGTTACTTATAGGATCCTCTATCACGTCATTTTGGAAAGGTTCACATGGGTTTTACCCATCAGGTTCTCTATATGGCTTTGACGTCATAATTTCTGGGACAAGTAATTTGGAGACGCTCTATTTATTTTGATAATGTCTTTTCATACTCATTTGGTACAACGTATTGGCAATAACCAGCATGCTGGATTCTTAGTTCAGTCGTCTGGCAAAATGCTCTCAGGATCAGAGAGTGTATTTCCAAGAATGTCACTAAAAAACTTCAAGTTCTTTGTCTTTCCTCTTCTGCTACAAGATCAAATTTGATCTATTTAACTTTGTCTCATACATGTGCTCCCAAATCAAGTGTTACAACAATATTGCCATCGCATATACCAGTTGTGTGTACCACCAAAATCTAGTTGAGTTAGTTTCTTAAAATTCTTTCAAAATGTGTTTAATAGGAAAACATTAGAAGATAAGAAGTAAGTTGATACGTTATAATCAAGAATCTTCTCATGTCTTTCAGTAAACCACTGTATAAAATCTAAGTAAATCCCTTGAATAAAACACTGATTTTTAGCCTATCAGTGAAACAGAGATGATGATACAACATATATAACTGTAATAGTTACAGAAACTGCTATAAAAAGCATTGCATTAAAAAGCAAATTTAGAGGAAATAGGATTATTAAAAACAACATAAATCAAAATTTTACATAGATTTTTAGTGCCAAATAAATCAGTTCTGATTGGTTTATCTGTGCAGTCTCTGATTCTAAAGTTGTCAGACAAGGACTTAATTGATAGCTATTGTATTTACCAAACGATGGCCTTGAAAACGAATTTGATTCCTCTTTATTAATATTTAGGATCATACTATGCAAAAAGTATATCACATTATCCAAATCCCAAAAACCAGACTGAATTTATAGTTGAGATACTGAAGCATATCAATTTGTTAAAGGTTTAAGACACAAAAAAATATGGAAGTGATTATCAGGTTTTTCTAAACTGACCACATTATTTAAACTGGAAAAAAAAACACAATTTTAATTATGTACACATACAAAAATATAAGACTCCTACATTGACTAAATTTTACCATAAAAACTGTTGCTTTTTCCAAAAAGTTTCCTAAGAAAACATCTTTAGTTTTAGAAAGCACTCTTTTATGTGAAAAAGATAATTTCTATATAACATTCACATTTTTTTTTAAATTTTTTTTTTCAACGTTTATTTATTTTTGGGACAGCAAGAGACAGAGCATGAACGGGGAGGGGCAGAGAGAGAGGGAGACACAGAATCGGAAACAGGCTCCAGGCTCCGAGCCATCAGCCCAGAGCCCGACACAGGGCTCGAACTCGGACCGCGAGATCGTGACCTGGCTGAAGTCGGACGCTTAACCGACTGCGCCACCCAGGCGCCCCTAACATTCACATTTTAAATACAACCTACTGAGTCACTTCTTCATTTAATTTTCTGAAAATAAGAATAAACACTTAAGAAAGAATGGTTGTTAGATATAGCATAATAAAATATAGGCATTATGCTTATTAAAGGCATAATAAAATGTAGACATTATGCTTATTAAAGGTAGGAAGGATACTAATTTCATTTAGCCAATGCTGTAGTGAGATTACATCCATCCTTTATAAGGAAGTCACCTATAGGCATTTGGCATTTAAGGTACCAAAATAACTGCAATATTATAGTTGGTTTTAGTTTCAATAATTCACCTTTAAACTAATACTTGGCAGAGTGGAAAACTGAAATAGTATACTAAATGGTATATGATTAATATTCAATATCTACAGTTTTTTAAGTCTTTAGTCAGATGCCTGCTGGGTATATAGCTAAGGAAGTTTTATTATTATGTTTATTTCTTTGTTAGTTTATGTGAAGAAAGAAAACCAAACTTACTGCTGTAAAAATTTATATTTTGACTATAAATCCTGCAACAATAGAAGTCCTGCACCCTGCCACAACAGGATAGAGAATACACAAGTGATATGCAGAATAAAAAATAGATAGCTTAATTTATTCACACAAATAGTATTTGAATAGCTAAAAAATATCAAGCATTATGTTAGGTATTCACATGATAAACATAATCCCTGTCCTTAAAAATTGTATAGCTACAATTTAAAAATATGATCTAGAACACATATATAAATATGTAAAGGAAATAAAAAAGGTATTATAACAGAGAATAATAGCATCTTTGAGCTATGTAACTATGGATCTATGTGGCTAATTGATGGTATGTAACTAAAATTTTAAGGAATTATAGATTAAGGAAATAACAAACTTGAAATTAAAAAAAATAATATTGCTTAACATTTCCAGATCTTAATTTGTTTGAAATTCTGTTCACTAATAGTTGTGTTCAATCTACTTCAATATTTGCTTTAATGGAAGGTATCTGGTTCAGTTGTTGTCTCTTTTCAGTTATATCTTCATAATTTACAAGTGTAAGATTCAAATTTCCTATGGCATAATCCAATCAAACCATCAATTGAATAGCAAGAAATATGTTTATCATATTTCATTGTGAAATTTCCTACAATCACGGTTTTTTGACTAGTTTCAGTACAGATATTTAAAGTAGTCCAAGCATATGGTCTTTAGGAAATTTGTTTTTCTCTTCAACCATTTACTCTTAACTGGCTTGTTATAAATATAAACAAAGTTTGTTATAAATATAAAGAAAGGATGCTAAAGATAACAAGAATACATATTAAAGAATAAATCTCACTAGAAAGGTAATTATATAGTTAATATAGTAGACGAATCATTTATAAATCAAGAATAAAAGTTAAAAGATACAAGTACTAAAATAACCATGAATATAGTAATCATTTAATGGAAAAGCGAAATAAAAGGATATAAAATGTGACATTAACAACATAAAAATGAAGGGGAAAATTAAAATGTTGAGATTTGATGGGATCAAAATTTGCTATCAACTTAAAATAGATTACATTTTGTATGTTATGTATATAAACATATATATGTGTACATATGTATACACAAATATAACACACATATATATGTATTTATATATAATATACGTAGCACACATATATTATATATTAATTTATATTATATATTATATACATTAATAAATATAATAACCTCATGGAAACCACAAAGCAAAAACGTATAGCGAACACACAGAAGAAAGATAATGGAATGTAAGTGTACCACTAAAAATGTTACCAAACCGCAAAAAAGAAAGAGACAAAAAAAACAGAGAGGAACTACAAGAATAGCCAGAAACAATTAGCAAAATGGCAATAAGTACATACATATTAATAACTACTTTAAAAATATTTTAATGTTTATTTATTTTAGAGAGAGAGCACAAGCAGGAGATGGGCACAGAGAGCCAGAGACAGAATCTGAAACAGGCTGCAGGCTCTGAGCTGTCAGCACAGAGCCTGACGGGGAGCTCGAACTGATGAACCTTGATATCACGACCTCAGCCAAAGTCAGACACTTAACTGACTGAGACACCCACGCACCCCATCAATAATTACTTTAAATGGAGGTGCCTGAGTGGCTCAGTCCCTTAACTGCCCCACTTCGACTCAGGTCATGATGTCAAGGTTTGTGAATTCAAACCCTGCTAGGGGCTCAGTGCTGACAGCTCAGAGACTGGATCCTGCTTCGGATTCTGTGTCTCCTTTTCTTCTCTCTGCCCCTCCCTTATGCTCTGTCTCTCTCTGTCTCTCAGTAATAAATAAATGTTATTTTTTTTAAATGTATCAAACCACAAAGAAACAGACAAAAGGAACAGAGAAGAACTGCAAGAATAGCCAGAAACAATGAGCAAAACAGCCAATAAGTACATACATATCAATAGTTACTTTAAATGCAGGCGCCTGAGGGGCCCAGTCAGTTAAGCAAACAACTTTTGATTTTGGCTCAGATCATGATTTCATAGTTCCTGAGATGGAGCCCCATGTCGGGTTCATGCCCACAGTGAAAGTGTGGAGCCTGCTTGGGATTCTCTCTCTCCTTGTTTCTCTACCCCTCCCCCATGTGCACATGCTTTCTTTCTCTTTCAAAATAAATAAATAAATAGCCTAAAAAGATAATTACTTTAAATGTAAATGGACCAAATTCTCCAATACAGAGTAGCTGAATGAATAAAAAAATAAAATAAAATAAGACCCATCTACATGTTGCCTTTAAAAGACCCTCCTTAGATGTAAAGAAACACATAGTCTGAAAAGAAAGAGATGGAAAAGAATATATTCCATGCAAATGGAAATCAAAAAAAAAGGTGTAATACCTATACTTATGTAGCAGAATTCATAGTGATAGATGTCTAAATGTCTACCTCAAGAAACAAGACAAGTTTCAAATAAACAACCTAACTGTACATCTCAAGGAACTAGAAAAAGAAGAATAAAGCCCAAAGTTAGAAGGTAAATAAAGATTAAAGCAGAAATAGATGAAATAAAGTCTAAAAGACAATAGATAAGAGCAATGAAACTAAGAGCTGCTTCTCTGAAAAGATTAAAAAAAGTTAACAAATCTTTAGATAGACTCACCAAGGAAAAAGGACTCAAATCAATAAAATCACAAAGGAGAGAGGAGATGTTGCAAGTGATACCACAAAAATACAAAGATCATTAGAGATTACTATGAGCAACTCAACTATGAACAATTAACAAATTGGGCAACTTAGAAGAAATGGAGAAATTCCTTGAAACATACTGACTTCTAAGACTGAAACATGATGCAATAGAAACCTGAACAGACCAACTGCTAATAAGGAGACTGAATCAGTAACAAAGTCCCAACAAACAAAAGTCCCAACAAAAAAAAGTCCAGGACCATCCAGCTTCACTGGTGAATTCCACCAAACACTAAGCAAAAAAATAAATACAAATCTTTCTCAAATTCTTCCAAAAAACAGAAGAGAAAGGAACAGTTCCAAACTACTTTTACAGGCCAGCATTATCTTGATACCAAAACCAGACAAAGAGATCCTAAAAGTGGGGGGAGGCGGGGAATACCAACATTCCTAATGATCACAGATACGCAAAAACCCTAAACAAAATATTAAGAAACCAAATTCAACAACACATTAAAAGGATCATACACTGGAAGACAGCAGAGTAGGAGGACCCTAAGATTGCCTTGTCCCATGGATACAACGAAGTAACATTTACATCAGCATAAATAGCACAGAAAGCAACTGGAACCCTGACAAAACAGAATCTACAGCTAAGAGTAGAGAAGCCACACTGAAGAACGTAGGAAGGGTGAAGATGTAGTCTGAGAGTGAAAGGGATGCGGGCCATTTTCAGTGGGGAGGGAGCCAGTGGTGTGGAGAAGGGTGGAAAACAGACTTTCACACCTGGGGCCCATATATGGGAAGGGCAAATCCCCATAATATTTGCCTTTGAAAGCAAGAGGGGCCAAATTTTGTGAGATCTCACAACCAACAGAACTTAAAGACTGGGTTTTTAAAACTCAGTGGCTCAGTGCTGACACTCCTTACCTAACCCACTTCACCAAGCCTCGCCACCCCCCACATGCACTTCAGCAGATGCACCCTTTCCTGTCACAGTTGAACTTAGTCCCAGCACTCGCTGGAGGGGTGGGGGTCACTTCCCCAGAAGACCAGCACAAACCTACCAACACCACATTTCATGACCTTTGTGTTTTACAGGACCTCAGTCCCAGTGGCAATGGGGGCAGATCTCATTCCACAAGCAGACCACCGCATGCCTTGTTAAAATGCACCTCACTCTGCTCGGCACCCAACACTGACCACAACAGGTAAAGAGAGCCTCTGCAGACAACTGGACTAAAGAACAAAAGAGGCCAAGACTCAACAGTAGAGCACATTCAACACACATAGGAGACACTTCCTGTAGCACCAGGCCATGGAGAACAGGGGACACTGTACTGCAGGACACTTCAGGACCTCTTGTTCATAAGGCTATTATTGTTAATAGCAAGAGAAGTAGCTGACACAGAGACAGAGGTGCAGAAAGTTAGACAAAATGAGGAGACAGAGAATTATCTCCCAAATGAAAGCACAGGACCAAACCATAGCAAGAAATCAAAGCAAAACAGATACGTTATAGGTCTGATCAAGAATTTAAAGTAATGATCATAAAGATACTCACCAGACTTGAGAAGAGTGTAGAACAAGAGTAAGACCATTAACATAGAGATAAAGAACCACTCAGTGATGAAGAACACAATAAATGAAATTAAAAATACACTTGATTGAATAAATCGCAGGCTAGATTAAGCAGAGGAACAAAATAACAACTTGGAAGACAAAGGAATGGAAAGCAACCAAGCTGGGCAAAAGAGAGGAAAGAAAATTATGCAAATTGAGAATAGCCTTAAGGGAATTCTGGGTAAGGAAACAGACATCCAGATCCAGGAGGCACAGATTCCTCCCATCAAATTCAGCCCAGGAAATCTACAGCAAGACAAACAGTAATTAAAATGACAAAAGTGGCAAAAAAATAAATAAATAAATAAATAAATAAAGCAGCAAGAGGAGAAAAGACAGTTACATACAAAGGAAACTCCCTAAGTCTATCAGCTGATTTTTTAGCAGGAACTTTGTGGACCAGAAGGAATGGCATGATGTATTCAAAGTGCTGAAAGGGAAAATCTGCTGCCTAGAATATCCAGCAAAGCTATCTTTCAGAATGTAAGGAGAAATAATCTCTCAAACCAACAAAAATGGAAGGAGTTCATAACCACTAAACCAGCCCTACAAGAAATATTAGAGGGACTATATGAGTGGACATAAGTGAGAGCATGAAAAGTAAAAAGAAAAAAAAAACACATGAGCAGTAAAAATAAGTATTTTTTAAAACTGTAAAAGTCAGTTAAGGGAATCATAAAATAAAATGATGCAAAATATGACATCATATACCAAAAATATGAGGGGAGAGGAGTAAATAATGTGTTTAAACTTAAGCGACCATCTGGGGTGCCTGGGTGGCTCAGGTGGTTAAGCGTCCAACTTCGGCTCAGGTCACAATCTCGTGGTTTGTGAGTTCGAACCCCATGTCCGGCTCTGTGCTGACAGCTCAGAGCCTGGAGATTCGGTGTCTCTCCATCTCTTGGCCCCTCCCCTGCTCATGTTCTGTGTCTCTCTGTCTCTCAATAATAAATAAACATTTAAAAATTAAAAAAAAAAAACAAGCAACCATCAACCTAATATACACTACTATATGCAGAAGATGTTATATACAAACTTGGTGGTAACTAAAAATCAAAAACCAGTAACAGATATGCAAAGAATATAGAGAAAGGAATCCAAGTATATCACTAAAGAAAGCCAACAAACCATGAAAGAGAGCAAGAAAGGATCAGATAAAATCTATAGAAACAGCCACAAAACAAATAACAAAATGGCAATAACTGCATATCTATCAATGAATATAAATTGACTAAATGTTCCGATCAAAAGATATAGGGTGATGGAGTGGATAAAAAATACAAGACCCATCTATACGCTGCCAACAAGAGACTCATTTCAGACCAAAGATACCTTCAGATTGAAAGTGAGGTGATGGGGAAATTTCTATCATAAAAATGGATGTCAAAAGAAAGCTGGGGTAGCAATACTAATATTGGACAAAATGGACTTTAAAACAAAGACTGTAACAAGAAGCAAAGAAAGACAGTATATACTAATAAAAGGCAAAATCCAACATGAGGATATAACAATTGTAAATACAGTATTTATATACCCAACACGAAAGCACCCAAATATATAAAACAGTTAATAACAAACATAAAGGAAATAATCAAGAGTAACACAATAATAGTGGGGTACTTTAACACCACACTTACTTACTTACTTTTACACCATCACTTACTGGTAACTGATGGTTACCAGAAGAAAGGTGGGTGGGGGAATGGGTAAAAATACATAAGGGGGATTAAGGAGTGCACTTGTGATGATTAAAATAAAAGCAAAGTAAATCTGTTTTTTAATTTTAAAAACTCAGACATTTATTTTTATAAAACAGATAAAAATTTATCCAAAAAATGGTTGCTTCTTATTTAAAAAAATAAAAATAAAGCCCCAAACCAAAAAACAAACAAAATTCAAGCTCACAGATACAGAGAAAAGATTAATGATTGGCAAGGGTAGGGGAATGGGGGGGTCAGAGAAATGGATGAAGGGATATAAACTTATTAAATAGAAAACTAAACTCTCCAAAAATATTGTTATGAGTTATAATTTATCCAAATAAAAGGAAAGTAATCTTTATGCTCTTCTAATCCATGAACACGGAATGTTTTTCCATTTCTTTGTGTCATCTTCAGTTTCTTTCATCAGTGTTTATAGTTTCCAGAATGGAGATCTTTTACCTCTTTGGTTAGGTTTATTCCTAGGTATTTTATGGATTTTGGTGCAATTGTAAATAGGACTGATTCCTTGATTTCTCTTTCTGATGCTTCATTACTGGTGTATGGAAATGCAACAGATTTCTCTGCATTGATTTTGTATCCTGCAACTTTCTGAATTTCTGTATCAGTTCTAGCAGTTTCTTGGTGAGGTCTTTTGGGTGTTCTATATAGAGTATCATGTCATTTGCAAATAATAAAAGTTTGACTTCTTCCTTGCCAATTTGGATGCCTTTTGTTCTTTTTGTTGTCTGATTGCTGAGGCCAGGACCTCTAGTACTATGTTAAATAACAGTGGTGAGAGAGGACATCACTATCTTCTTCCTGATTGTAGAGGAAAAGCTCTGTTTTTTCCCCATTGAGGATGAAACGAAAGAAAGGAAAACCTTTATGTTAAGGAGTAGCATCAGGTAGAAAGTATACTTTTTATAAAACCAATTTAGAGTACAGAAACTATGAAATTAAGATTCATTGTTACCAATAATTCTTTAGCATGCATGTGTTATACATTTTATTTTCCAATTATAAGGGAGATAAAACAGTGTCATCGATGTATCAATTTATGTTACCTATGTTTCCAAAGGTAAAAACAAAACAAGAAACACGGATGGTAGCTGACCCATGTCATTGGTAGTAATGGATTACTTTTTTTCATCCAAGTTTTTTTTTTTATTCCAGTTAGTTAACACATAGTGTATCATAAGTTTCAAGTACAGAATTTTGTGATTTATCACTTAAATATAGCACAAAAACAAGTGAGCTCCTTAATATCCATAACCCATTTAATCTTTTTCCCTCCCCAGCTCCCTTCTAGCAACCCTGTTTGTTCTCTGTAGTTAGGAGTCTGTTTCTTAGTCTGTATCTCTCTTCTTCCCCTATGTTCGTCTGTTTTATTTCTTAAATTCAACATATGAGCAAAATCATATGATATTTGTCTCAGAATAAGTCTACCTCTTATAAGACTCTGATGACTCTGTAACTCCATCCACATTGATGCAAATATCAAGATTTCATTCTTTATCCATTCATCAGTGGATGGAGATTTGGGCTCTTTCCAAAATTTGTCTATTTTTAAGGCTGTTATAAACATCAGGGTGCATGTATCCTTTTGTATCAGTATTTTTGGAACCTTGGGGTAAATGTAAATACCCAGTAGTACAATTTCTAGATAGTAAAGTAGTTCTATTTTTAACTTTTTGATGAACCTTCATGCTGTAATGGATTAAATTCATTTCAGGATTCCCAACTAACTCAGAAGATAAGAATTATAGTCAAATTACATGACTTAATATGCCTAAGTAAAGAATGGTTTAAGGGTGCTTGGGTGACTCAGTTGGTTAAGCATCCGACTTCGGGTCAGGTTATGATCTCATAGTTCATGGGTTCGAACCCCGCATCAGGCTCTGGGCTGACAGCTCGGAGCCTGGAGCTTGCTTCAGATTCTGTGTCCCCATCTCTCTCCACCCCACCCCTGCTTGTGCTCTGTCTCTGTCTTTCAAAAATGAGTAAACATTAAAAAAAATTTTAATATATCCATGGAATTATCACTGAATAAATATATGTAGGTAAAACTGATTTGGCAAAATTCCATGGATCAAGTAAAGGAAATTTCATATATAAGTAATTTTTTAAAATCACTAAAATATACTCTTCAGTGTGTTTCTTTTTTATCTCTTTGCACTTCCTCCTTTTGCCAACTTGAAATATTATAAGTGGAAAAATATAATTCTAATTCCTACGGATACTGTGAGAAGAAATATATAATTTAAAAAGAAACACTAAGAATAAAAATCATCAAGACAAACTACATTTTCTGTAACTATTTAGTATCATTTAACAAAGAAAATAATAATACATAGGTCTTAAATTATGTTTTTTAAAAAAATTTTTTAATGTTTTTTTTTTTTTGACAGAGAGCATGAGTGGGGGAGGGGCAGAGAGAGAGTGAGACACAGAATCCAAAGCAGGCTCCAGGCTCTGAGCTGAAGCATCTTTCTTCAAGGCTCTTGTTGTATATGGAGTCAGAAATTAGATATAAAATGTATTAGTATTTCCCCCTATTGATTAAGAATATCTCCATTAATGTAGCCCTTTTTGGCATACTGAATTTTCTCTGCTTTATATATTTGAGATTTCCATTACATATGCAACTACAGTCAAAATCATATTTTGCTATTATTTTCATGTATCATTGCCTAACTCATGTGTCATTTTTATAACCCAAATAATGACATTGTATATTGCATGTAGTAGGTATTCAATGTATTCTGTTGAATCAGTGGAAAGGAGAATTTGTCTTTGTATGCTGTGGAAAGCTAGTTTTCTCTTGTATATTGCGGATGCTTTCTAGAGTCTATAATACTGATCTTCAAAAGATATAAATTATATCAGACTGAAAGGCATCCATTCTTGTAAAGACCACATTTGGAAATTTAGTTCTAATTTATGTGTTAATTCTAATATTTGATATTGCCAAAACAAATTATGAGGAATCTACAGAACGTGTAGAGTGGTACACTTCACAAGGAGTAAAATGAAAGTAAATAGAAAAGAGAAAATCTACTTGGTATCAAAAGAGAGTAACCTGACAATATATCTTAATGATTAGTAAATGGCATTCAAAAATAATGTTGCTACCTGGTGCAAAATGTCAAGAACAGATCTCATGCTTAGAGACCACCCACACCGAAAGAATGTAAGAGAGAAAAATAGGACAATAGTCTTTTTAATTGCATTGTGGTAATAGCTTTTCTGTACGCAATTTTCAGACTGGCAACTTGACATTATTATTTTCCAGTTACTTAGAACAGAGGTAAAAGCTTTTTTCTCTGTACTTTTATTATGAACCAAAGGGTCGTGCATCAGGTGTATATGAATTATTCTTTTCATTGTTTTGAGTATTTTCAAAGTAATTTTAAGAGTATATATCAATTTTATGTAATGTACACACCATTAACTCTGCAAATATTGAGAAACTATGTTAGTTTTTTAAAAAAAAGTTTTCTCTTCAGGTAAAGGGCATATTTAGAAAGAAAGTCAAGGTGATGATACTCCTGCCCCAATCTATTTAAGTTATAACAGTATGAAATAATTATTTTTTTCTGAGCCAACTAGGATTATATACTCACATCATGAGTTATTCTAAACTCTTCTTCATAAAACAATGTTAAAAATCTATCCACATGATACAAAATACTCTGTTCCTATGTCAGAGTTTTGAATTTCTTAATTCCTTTAAGTAATATTCAAATTATGGGTTGTAAAAATCTACAAAATATTTTGCCATTTGGGTCTACTCTGGAGGTAATAAAGATCACTGACCAAAATACATTAATGTGAATATATCTAATCAACTATTAAATGTCACTAGAAAAGAAAGGAACATCATTGATTAATCAACAAGGGGTTATCAAAACAAACAAGGAAAATGAAACTGTCCAAAGGGACCAAAAAAATGAGATAGAAAAGAAAATAGAAAGAGATCACTATAAAGACTAAATATATGAAATAACACAGAGTAATCCAAACCTATCAATAATCCAAATAAATCAGAATGATTTATATCCTGACGGAATATAAAAATTGTTTAAAATGATCTTCTAATAAGAGATACACCTAAAATAAATGAAGACTATAGATACTATATTCCAGATAGGTATGAGCAAATATAACTATGGCAATATTATCATATATAGTAGAATTTTGTGCCAGTATTATTACATTAGGATGTGGCAGTCATGTGAGTATGCCTTGCTGACACTTCATTGTAGGTAATATAAATGACCAAGGATATTTCCACTTTAGAATCCATCACCCCATTTGCACAAAAATAATGTCATACTGCAGTGCATCAGATACACCAAGCCACATGAATTCTTGGGAGAGACAGGGTCCCTTTGTCAGCTTCCTTTTGTTCAACAACACTGATGGCTTTGCAGAATCTTCCCTGGACTGCTCAGGATGCTTTTCACCCAAAATTCTCCCTCTTTCCTTCATTCAAAACTAGGACTGAATCATTATTGGACCCCTTGTCCACCCATTTCCAGCTTTTTCCCATTTTCTATAACAAGGCATTTCCCCTAATATAATCCTTGCACATTTAATCTTATTTTCATGTTTGCTTTTTGGAAGACCTAGTCAAAAGAAGGACACAGAATAAAGGGATATTTTTTATTGACACAATACAAATTATCAAGAATATAGAAGAGCCATGAAATTATATGTATAAACAAACACCTCAAGTATATACATATATACACACACACACACATATATACATACACACACATACAACAAAAGCTAATAGCAATAGAAGGATAGATATAAAAATGTTTAACTGAGATTTGGTTAAAAAATCCATCCAATTTATTAAAAACAACATACCAATATAGAATATAAAATAATGAAAAGATAATTTGAGTAACAAATAAGATATATACATATTCATATATCCATCTTTTGAGATAGCACTTTAAACCCATCAAAGAAAAAGTTGTATATTTGCTCTAATTTCTAAAAATTTGCCATATTTAAGTATAAAAATGTTTCCCATAATCTAAAAAAAAATCATTTGTTCTATACCTACCAACCATAATAAATAAAAGCAAACCATAATAGTTCAAACAAAATATACAGAACTCAGATTTCCATTTGCAATAAAGATAGTCTTCTCTAAGTAACTTATGATCAGAAAAAATAAAATTAGAAATTAATTAAAAATCAGTAACAAAATAATTATATAATGTAGGAAGGAAATATATACACTATAACTTTAAGTTAGTCTTTCTTTTATAAGATAAATGTTAATTCATTTATATTAATTTAACCAAAACTTACTGCAGTAACGATCAAAGAAACGTTAACTTAGAACCTAGACAGTTTTAAAGTGTTTTTAAAATTATTTTGGTATTACATTGGTATTGTGCTATTGAATTTTATAAATATTTTTAAATGATCACATGTTAACAAAGATTTAGTTTGATTCAAGTTTGGGGCCATTATGAGTAACACTACATGAATACACATCTGTATGTTTTTTTCTTTTTTTTCAATGGAAATAAGCACTTTCCTTTGGGTATATACCAAAGTGTGCAGCTTCTAGGACCTAGTGAAATCATGTCCTTAGCTTTAATGTATACTGCCTAAGAGTTTTCTTTTTTTTTAATTTTTTAAAGTTTATTTATTTTTGAGAGAGAGAGACAGACAGAGAGAGAGAGGGAGACATAGAATTTGAAGTAGGCTTCAGGCTCTGAACTGTCAGCACAGAGCCTGACACAGGGCTCAAACTCACAGACTGGGACGGGAGATCATGATCTAAGCTGGTATCAGACACTTAACCGCCTGAGCCACCCAGCTGCCCCTGCCTAAGAGTTTTATGAAGGGCTTGTACTTATTCACAGTTCCACCAACAACGAGTGAACATTCTGACTGCTCCACATTTTCATCCACCTTATTATTGTCACTCTTTAATTTTGTATTGTTTGTGCATAATATTAGGAGCTCATTCTGAGTTAAACTTTTTTTTAATAATGATCCAACTATTCTATATACCAGTGCTAATCAAGTACTCATAATCCCCTTTTTCTATCTCATCCATTCCCCCAACCCACTTCCCTACTGGCAACTACCAGTTTGTTCTCTGTATTTTTGTCTCCTTTTCTTTTTTCATCTGTTTTATTTCTTACGTTCCACATATAAGTATGTAAGATCACATGGTATTTGTCTTTCTCTGACTGACTTATTTCACTCGGCATTATGCCTTCTAGGTTGTTGCAAATGGCAAGATCTCATCTCTTTTTATGGCTAAGTAACATTCCATTGTGTGTATACTATACTTCTTTAATCCATTAACCTATGGATGGACACATCAGTTGTTCCATATTTTGGCTATTGTAAATAATGCTTAGCTGTCCTGGGAAATAAACATAGGGGTGCATATATCTTTTTGAATTAGTGTTTTCATTTTCTTTGGTTGAACACTCAGTAGGGGAATTACTGGATCCTATGGTAATTCTATTTTTAATTGTTTCAGAAAGCTCCACACTGATTTTCACAGTGGCTGCATCAGCCTGCATGAGGGTTGCTTTTGCTCCACATCCTTGCTAACACTTGTTGTTTCTTGCATTTTTTATTTTAGCCATTCTGACATGTGCAAAGTGACATCTCATTGTGGTTTTGATTTGCATTTCCCTGATGGTCAGTTATGCTGAGCGTTTTCTAATGTGTCTGCTACCCATGTGTATGTCTTCTTTGCAAAATGTTTATTCAGGTCTTCTGTCCACTATTAAATAGACTTCTTTTTTTGATGTTGAGTTGTAGAAGTTCTTTATATTTTTTGGATATTAAGCCCTTATTGATTATATCACTTGGAAATAACTTCTTCCATTCGGTAGGTTGACTTTGGTTTTGTTGATGATTTAATATGTTTTTTTCTTATTCTCTCAGATTATGTGAAGCATCTTTTCATATTAGTCACTTAGATATCCTCTTTCACAAAATACATTTTTTAAATATATTTTGCCCATAAAAAATTGGGTTATTTGTGTGTATTAAAGATAAACTATCTTCATAAATTCAGGATACAAGGCCTTTGGCAGATCTAGTACTGCGAATACCTCCCTTGGCTTACCTTCTCATTTTCTTGATGGTGCATTTGAGGTCACTAATTTCTAAATTTCAATATAGTCCAGTTTATTACCTTTTTATTTCATAATAGTGCTTTTAGTGTTCTGCTTCAGAAAATGTTGCCAACTTAATGGGCATAAAATATACTATATTTTTCCTAGATGCATTACATTTATGTCTATATTCTATTTCAAATTGATTGGTGTTTACAGTATGTGTTAGACGTCAATGTTCATTTTTACTTTTAAATATCTAGCTAATGCAGTATGATTTATAGGTTCTTATTTTCTGCCTCATTGGTCAGTTTGTTTGTGTTTGCCCTGATATTACACCATCAGCAATTACTATGACTCCATAATTTATTTTGATATCCCAATATTTTCTTAGCTGTCCTGGGCATTTGGCATTTCCATAAAATTTTAGAAAATGTTAATTTAAGAAAAATGTTTCTGATTTGGATTGCCTTATACCTATGAATTGATCTGGGGAGAATTAACATAATAAAATTGTTTTCCAATGCATAAACAAGGTTTACCTTTCTATTTTAGTTTTCTATATTAATTTGCCTCAGTGATATTTTGCAGTTTCCAGTAGAGATGACTAGCATATTTCAAAGGATGTGTTCTTAAGGTACTTTGATTTTAATGCCATAGTAAATGAAATCCTTTCTTAAAGGTTTAGTTTTAGTTGTCAATTGCTCATATATAAAAAATAAAATTGATTTTTGATTGGTCCCCCTTTCCTCCTGAGAAATCTGCTTAATATACATTTAAATTCTAAGAGCCTCTTGGTAGATTATTTGACTTTACAATGCACACAACTATGATGTCTATGCAAACCAAAAGTTTCATTTTGTTCTTTTAAATCTACATAGCTTGAATTTTATTTTAATTTATATTTTCCTATCTACACTTCTAGGAATCCTAGTGCAACAATGAACATAAGTAGTGCTATGAGGCAATCCTGGGAATATGTGATGTTTATTTTTAGTAAACAATAGGAAAAGATGAAGAAATTTCCTTATTTATAGCTTCCAAAGACGATTGAGATGAACATGAGATTTTTCTCTTTAATTACTATATACTCTTAATGTAGTGATTTATAACTGATTTTGAAAAAAAATATATTTAAACCTCAAATTTCTGGAATTAATCATTTTTTCATGACATATTATCTAGAATCTTTTGTGTATATTCATTCTTAATAATGAATATGCATTTATAAATATAATGGGATCTATATAATTTTTACATTTTTGAGAGACTTGGAACCTCCTTATAATTTATGATCTATCAAAAATTGGCCAATTGAATTTCATCAAAAATTTTAAATGTCTGCTCTTCAAACAACACAATTAGGAATATCAAAAAGCAAAACAGACTACAGACCAGACAAAAATAATTGCAAGGCATATATCTGATAAAGGATATATATCCAGAATATGTAAGGAACTCTCAAGCCTTAGTTATAAGCAAGTAAACAAATTAAATAAATGCACAAAAATTTAAACATATATTTCACCAAAAACTGCATGAAAATGCTGATATTTATTAGCCAATAGAGAAAACCAAATTAAACCACAATAAGATACCAGTGGGAATATGTAAAATTAAAAAGAATAATCAACTCAAAGTGGGTTGAACATTAAACATAAGACCTAAACCATAAAACTCCAAGAAGAAAACATAGGAAAAAATTTTCACATAAGTCATGGCAATGATTTCTTAAATATGACACCAAAAGGACAGGAAATAAATAAATAAATAAATAAATAAATAAATAAATAAATAAATATAAAAACACAAATAAACAAATGCATCTACATAAAACCAAAATGTTTCCACACAGCAAAGTAAACAATCAACATAGTGAAAATGCAACATATAGAATGGGAGTAAATATTTGCAAACCACTAATAGGATAAAAAATATATATAATATATATGTATATATTATATATATATAGACACACATATATATGTATATATAAAAATATATATATAGACACACATAAATATGTATATATATAAAAGGTATATATATTTATATATTTTATATATATAAAAGGTTTATAAACACATATACACACACACACAATGTAATAGCAAAAAATAGCCATGTAATAGTAAAGAATAAAATGACAGGAATAAAAATAGGGAGACATTTTTCCAAAAAGACATACAAAAGGCCAACAGGTATTTGAAAAGGTGTTCAACATCACTAATCATCAGGAAATGCAAATCAAAACCACAATGAGATATCACCTCACACTTGTCAGGATAACTATTATCAAAAAGTCCAAGGTAAGTGTTAGTTAGAATATGGAGAAAAAGGAAACTTTATGCACTGTTAGTGGAAAAGTTAATTGATACAGCCATTATGGAAAACAGTGTATTATATAATCCAGCAATCCCACTTCTGGATATTTCTCCAAAGGAAATAAAATCTTGAAGAAATATCTTCATTCTTTATGTACAATCCGCCATTATTAACAATAGCTAAGATATGGAACCAACCTAAATGTCTATCATTATTCTTTAACATTAATAATCTTAAAATATTTGCAGAAATTATATGCTGCCATTTAGACTCAATGTATGGGGGTGCCTGGGTAGCTTGGTTGGTTATGAATCTGACTCCTGATTTCTGTCCTGGTCATGATCTCACGATCATGAGATTAAGCCCCCTGTCAGGCTCAGCACTGAGTGTGGAGTCTGCTTGGGTCTCTCACCCTCTCTCTCTGCCCCTCCCCCACTGGCTCCCACTGTCTGTCTGTCTGTCTGTCTCTCTCTCTCTCTCTCTCTCAAAATAAGGAAATAAATAAACATTAGAAAAGAAAAAAAACAAACAAACCTTAGACCAAATGTATAACTTCTGTTCAGGACTAATTTAAGATAGAAGGTAGAAAAGCATACATTTCCATCAGGGAACACTGTATCTTGATCCATGCTGTCGACTACCAAAGACAAAATAAAAACTACCTTCTGGTGGTTCCAGAAAGATATACAAAGGAACAGTGGTTAATATTAGCAGAGTAGAGGTACACATATAGACATATGACTGCTGGTGTCAGAAAAGCAACTACAAGAATAGGTGGTTGTAAGCTTAACCAGTAAGCCCAGTATGCTGCCATACTGACTGAACTTTAGAATTACTTAGTAACCATTTACAACCTAGATGTTGCTGACCACCATTCTCATTGATTCTGATTTAATTGGTCAGTGGTGGACTTAAGTCTTGGTATATTTTGAAATCCACTAGAGGGGCACCTGGGTGGCTCAGTTAGTTAAGTGCCCGTGTTTGCTCAGGTCATGATCTTGCAGTCCATGGGTTTGAGCCCCGCATCAGACTTTATGCTGGAGCCCACTTCAGATTCTGTGTCTCCCTCTCTCTCTGCTCCTCCCCTGCTTGCACTCTGTCTCTCTCTCACAAAATAAACAAACATTAAAAAAATTAAAAACTATCCACTAGAGATGATTCTAATGTACTGCTATGTTTAAGACCACTGTTAATGCAAAACAACTGAACAGTGTAAAATGGAATACCATTTCCCATTCTTCATTTTTTTCAGTCTTCTTCCATTCACTAATCCCATACTCTTCCCTTTCCATAAGGAAAGTTCCCTTTCCATAGAGGTCAAAAGTGTGACCTCTATGACTGGGGAGCTAAAATAAAAGAATTAAGAAATCTTAATGCAGCCCCTACTACATTTTCTTATCTTTTAATAACCTGTCTTCAGAATTCACAAGTTCTCCGATATTCTATGTGAAAAGTCCCCAGGGCAAGACTTATTCTGCAAGGTATCTGCAGGTGAAAGATGGGAAGAAAAAAAAAATGTGGAAGGCTACCAATCTGGGTATATGGGACACAATTTTATTAGAACTGTTCTTACAATGGATCCCCTAGAAAAATGCTGTGACATACCACTTGGATATTTTGCCCCAGGACTAAGAGTTTCGCTTGCTGCTGGGTCACAGATGAATCCCTGCCAAACTTATTATTAGGCAAAAAGAGTTGCTTTCTCAAGGTCATTCTTCCTACCTGGGGAAACCTATTTCCAATGACTGTTGGATGCAAGTGTAAAAAGCCTCCCCAGCCCCTACACCTCAGATCCAATGCAGCATATCTCTGAAGAGCTACTCCAGCTTCAGATCAACCTATGTGACTGGCTGGGAATTTTGCTTCAATTGCACTGCACCTCAACTTTTCCTTCTGCCCTGTCCTGCTTCCTTCAACTGCTTAAAGGTATTGTTTCTAGAACATTCCCTAATATTTCTAAGATTCAGTTTTCTGCAGAACCAAGCTAATGACAAATGGTGTCAGGAAGAAGGTAGGTCTTGGTAGTCTCTAAATGTGGGCTTTTGGAGATGAAATATTCGTTGGCCAGTTAGCAACGAGGATCCCATTACTGGGATAGGTGGAATACTGATCACCTCTGGCATAAGATAGCAGTGTAATTGTTAATATTCTCACCGATGGTAAACTGGAATGGTGTATCAGTGAATGAATGCGTCAATATCTTAGGTATTTAAGAAGTTCATGGTAAGCAAAAATTATGAGGAACATAAATGCTAAAGGTGTTGCTAGGGGTGATCAGTGAGTTAGAAAAAGACAACAAAATTGAATTAATTCATCACTAATTTAAGACAATGTGTTTAAAAGTTATAGTGCCTCCTTAGAAACTTAAATGGAGAATTTTATCCTTGCAGCTAGAAAGCAGAAAGCTAAGGCTCAAAATCAGCACTTAGTTATAATTGTGACGCAGCTCCCGAGAAGACTGGAAACCCTACTCTAGCAATTCCATTACACCATGATCCAAGCCTTAACTGAGAAGGAATAGAACCCTTATGGGGATGAAGACATGTGTTCCAATGTGCATGAGCACCTAGAATATCCATATTCTCCTGAACTCTGAGACTACACAATCTCTTAATCATCTGAAACTCTCAGTACTCACCATAATCCTCTAGCACACCTCCATGTTAAAATTTTGCAAGCACCTTGTTTGAATAAAATCTACCAGTTATTTCCTTAAAAGATAACATGTGTTCAACAGAACCTCCACTTGTGTGGTTCTGTCTATGAGAGCAATAACCAATATTAAGTGACAATATAACTCAGCTGAGATGGTACTTGACCTACTAAGGAAATAAAAGGACTATAACTAAAAGCTATACAGCCTTGCCAAATGTACTAACATTAGTCAGAGCCTATGTAAGAGACGGGATGCAGAAAATCTGTTATTAAGGCTATTATGACGTAGAGTCACATAAGGAGGAAGGTTATAAAACTGGGAACAAATTCCTATGAAAATGTATTTAAAACTCTGTCAAGGACACAGAGACAATGCTATCCTGGTATGGTATCAGTTTAAAGCCTGGACAAGTCAATGTCACCCATTAAATGAAAAATAAAAGCCATCACTGCAATGCAAGCAGTGTAAAAAGGGATTGAGAAGCTCAGCAAAATGAAATGTTGGAATGGATACCTATTATGTAAGCCTGGAAACCACTAGCCAACTATATTTTAAAAGAGTACTGAATGATACTCCATTTACTAAGTCAATAAGACATGTACTTCTGAGAAACTAAGCAGTGGTTTCTCTGTACGACTCTGTTGTTCAGGTCTGACAGTTGGCAAAGCTATTACAGAACTGGGCTCCTAGACAGCAGTAGGAATGGTGATGAGAGTTTCCTGAAAGTGGACCATGTGATGGTTCTTAATGGTCAATAACAAGATGGGTGCAATTACTGTAATAAGCAACAAGGTCATAGTAAAACTAGGGTAGAGGCTAACATCCAGCTATAGAGATTTTTGATGAGATCTGGCATCCTTGGGGGAAAAATACATATGGCAAGATGAATGGCTCAATGTGTAAAATCAATCTAAACAATCAAGATGAACTAAGGATGCATGATCGGGAGACTCAGGGTAGTCACTCACAAAATCATGATGCTGTGACCACTTTCTATTCTGGGGCCAGTTTTCAGGCCAAAACTATTTGACTAAGGGATGGTCCAAGTTCCCAGAAAGAAAGACATTGAACATCCTCATTATATGTAAATAGTAATAATTCACGTAGCCTCTTTCCAAAGAGATCCAGGATTATTTACTCAGTAATTAATACAGTAGGGTAATGGGAATAATAAATCTTTAAAAGATTGATGGAAAGAGTCCTAGTTGATGCTAATATATGGCACCTGAAGCATCATAATGCTTGCTAGCATGGGGACCAAGTACTAAGTAGAGAACTGGGTCAAGTCTGGCTTACAATAGGATCAACTAATTTCACAGACTCACTATCACCTAGTCCTCATTTTTCCAATACCTGAGTGTATAATTTAATTAGGCATTCTTGTCAGTAAACCAGTTCCCAGATTAGTGTCTTGACCTGTGTAGTTAACAAAGCCTTTTGTAGGTGAAGCCAATATCTCAGCCAACTTATTATATAAAAACTACATTTAAGATGAATAGTAAGAGGAATTAGGGAAGGTCAGCCCTACCTTTAAGTACCTAAAGAATTCTAGGATTGTGGTCTCTATTATATCCTCATTTATTCATCATGCCAGCACTTAGAAAAACAATATGGGTCCTAGAGAATGACAGTCAACTGCCTCAAATTTAAGCAAATAGTATCAATATTGCTGCTGTATAAGAGTAGGTATCTCTTTAAGAACATATTAACATGGCCTTCAGCACCTGGTATGTAGTCATTGATCTAGTCAACTCATTCTTCTTAAATTTTACTGTGAAGGAGGACCAGAATCAGTTCACATTTACATGGCATGCCATAAGACCGTGTAACTCTCTCCAATTCTCTCATTAAGTAGTCCCAAGGAATCTAGACCATTGAGATACTGTGCAGACTATTAAACTGGTTCACTTTATCAATGGCATAACAAGCAAACCAACTAAAGAAAAAAAAAAGTATGTTTGAGAACCTGGTAAGATTGCCTATGCCAGAGGGTGGGAAATAAGTAAAAAAAAGCTATAGGATCTATCATGACAGTTAGGTTTTTACTTTACTGGGGTATAATTTTTCAAAAGTAAAGGACAATAGATTGCATCTTGCACCACTTACAACTACAAACAAAGTACAGTGCCTGCTAGAAATTTTGTATTCTAGATGCAACATATTCCACACTGGATATGATCACTTAGACCAATTTCCCAGGTGATTCAGAAGGATGACAGGTTTCAGTGAAACCCAAAGCGGAAAAGATATATACAGCAGAAACAGGTTGTGATTCAAGCAGACCTTCTTCTTGGGCCATACTGATGTGTGGGAATAATACAAGTTATAATGTATGGCAAGACCCAGTCGAAGCATCATCACGTAAAACCTTAATTTTCTATAGCAAGGTCATGCCATCATGTGAAATAATACTGTGCACTAAAAACAAATGGAAAATCTGATTAATACATATCAAGAGACCTTTATTAAGAAGACCATCATGAATAGGTTCTGTCAGACCCACCAACATAGCCAGCCGAAAGGCTGAGGAGGCCCAGTAGCAATACATCATTAAGGCAGAAGTGTCACATGAAGTACGGTGTACAGCTAGGTCCGTAGAGCAGAGATAAGCCACACAAGAAAGTGACATAGACTCCCATGTCCCCCAATATTATCTCAACACTTCTTCCTCAGATCATACCAACAGGTTCCTGGGTGGCATCTAAGGGGCAAGGGGGCACTTAAAAGAGATGATGGACAGGGGGCCTGGGTGGCTCAGTCACTTAAGTGTCTGACTCCTGATTTTGGCTTAGGTCATGATCTCAAGGTTCATGGGTTCAAGCCCCATGTTGGGCTCTGCTCTGGCAGTGTGGAGCCTGTTTGGGATTCTCTGTCTCCCTCTCCCTCTGCCTCTCCCCTGCACATGCTCTATCTTTTTCTCTCTCTAAATAAAGAAACAAACAAACATTTAAAAAATAACAGATGAGGGAGGAAGAACAAGGATGAGCTTGGTTTATGCATGGGTTAGCTCATATATGGATGCAAACTGAAGATACACTGTTCCTATGCTACAGCCACACTCAGCTATGGCCCTGAAAAAAGTGAAATCTCCTAATTCATAGAGCTTTGACTTGAGAAATTCAGGTCAGCTAGCATGTCTTCAGTACGCTCAGTGCTGTTATAAATGGGCCTGTGTGACAGTAACAAAGCTAGTCCCACTCACCAAGGTTAATATAGCTACTAATATCTTTGAATATCCAACAAAAACCAATATATAAAATCTATTATGAATTCATCCTTAGAAGATATCAATGAGCTACTTGGTGGCAAGGTTATTACACTGGGCTCCTTTCACAATTGGACTCTTTTCATCATGACTATAACTAACTCACATTCTGGACATGGGTTTGTCTTTCTCTCTCATAGGACTTCAGCCAGCATTACTATCTATAGATTTATGCAGTGATCCACTGACATAAGATCCCTCATTAGATCAGATGGGACCAAGGAGAGGAAGCGTCTCAGTGAGCACATGATCATGACATGCATTCATTCCTTCACCTACCACACAACCCAGCCATTGGCCTGATAAGAATGGAACACATTTTTGAAAGTTTACTTAGATTCCTTGGAGATGGTAACTCAGAAGGATGATCAACCATCCTTTGGGATTTAATATAAACTCTAAAACAAGATCAATAAAAACCATAGTTGTATGTACACAATATGGAGACATGGGACATAAAGCAAGAACTATAGCTATGGACTCTTTTACCAACATCCCAGTGATTCACTTAGGGTTTCTGTTTTCTGTTTACACAACTAAGTTTTGCAGGTACAGATATCCTGGTTACCAGAGGTGAAATTCTGCCGGAGGAAGAAGTAAGAATTCAGTTAAAAGCAAAGTCACTGCTGACACCTAGTAATTTATACAATTTTCATGGTTAAAGAAACAGAAAAAGAGTGATTATGTTGGTCTGATTTGCAAGGGGAAGCTATTAAACATGGAGCAGGAAAGAATACATGTAATATTTAGGTAATCTAGATAATCCACTGGGATGTCTATTACAGTCCTACACATTTGTTTATGCTGAATAGGTAAGAGCAGCAGCCACAGCCTAAGAAGTATCTGGCAGCTAGACTCATCCAGGCATTTAGAGGTGGTAACTGCAGGTGAGAAGCTAGACTAAGTAATAGTGGAGCAAGGTAATATGAGTAAGTTGCAGCCCTGAGACCAGTTGCAGTATCATGGTTTTTAAGTCATTTTTCTATCTTCTTGTAAGTATTCCAAGGATGGTGGGGTGAGGGAGACTACTCAGAAGCCCAGAGAACCTATTCCAAAAAAAGATAAGTACTTTTTACATAAAGTAAGTGGATTCAATTTACAAAAGGGGTCATTTTCCCAGCAGCTAACATATTCCTTGCTAACAACATTTGGCCTTTGGCCAAACTGAACTTGCTCAAGTTTTGAGCCTATCCCCAGGGAGAATCCTCCACCCAAAGATTGATCTAGGGTGGGTGCAAAGGTCTGACTCCTTTGCATCAATGAAGCCCATCTTGAAGGGTTATCTGAGCAATTGCATGAGATTTCTATTACAGCTGGTCTCTTTCCTCCCATTATCCTTTTCACAGCTTCTTAGGTAAATTATTTGCAAGTAAATCTTCACCTCAGTCTTTTTCCTATTACCAGACCTAAAACAGGTCTAATCTCCAATTCAGACAGACAATATTACCATGGAAAATAAGCCAGCCTCTGATGAAAATTGGCTGTTGTGTGAACTACGCAATAACCAGAATGGCTGATGTGTGGTGGGTGAGACGGCACAAAATAAAAGATGCATTTAGAGAAATAGCCAGGAGCAAATTAAATAGGCTTTTGCAAGCCCATATAAGGAGTTTGGATTGTACATGAAGTGCAATGAGAAGCAAACAATTTAACCAAGGTGAGTGATGGAGTCTAATTTTCCTTTTGAAAAGAATACCTTTGCTGCTATGTAGAAATGGACCATAGGAGAATGGAAGCGGAATATCCTTTAAAAGCCTACTGGAAAAGTTTAAAAAAGGAATTGTCTGTAACTTGAATATGATGATATTTTAGTAGAGTTGGTTAAGTGTGAATATACTGGGGTAGAATAGACAAGACTTCTTATTTAATTGAGTCATGGTATGATGTGCTGTAATAAATATTCCCGGATAACAAGCAGGTTAGAGAGATAAGTAGAAAAATACTACATCATTACAGTTTTATACAGTAACTATTTCTGTATTTATATTATTTCTTTACAATTAAATTATTTCTCTTTACAATTAAATCTTTATTAGGGATTTAGTTCCATTGCTTGATTATGTAAATACTATCAAAATCTTATTCAAAATGATTAAAAATTATTATTGACTCCAATATATAAATTAGAATGAATTAGGCTTTTTTATAATCAGTATCAACATCATAGTCAATAACAGCATGTTACCAATTTTAGTTATAGTGTCTTGGTAATAAAGTTGGACACTATAGGCAATAAGTATTATTTGGGACAAAATTTATTTTAAAAAATTGTACTGGAAAAAGGCAGTTTTTCTTTTTCGTAATAATTTAAATTTTTTGTAATGTTCATTTATTTTTGAGAGGGAGGGAGACAGAGCACGAGCAGGGGAGGGACAGACAGAGAGCGAGACACAGAATCCAAAGCAGGCTCCAGGCTCTGAGCTTTCAGCACAGAGCCTGAAGCGGGGCTCGAACTCACAAACCGCAAGATCATGACCTGAGCCAAAGTGAGACACAACCGACTGAGCCACCCAGGCGCGCCTCTTTTTCTGAATAATTTAAAAATACTTAAACATAAAGCCTCAAATATTTTGTAATCATTCAGTTTACCAGAATCTTATTTGGTTAGACGACTTTCTTTGATTTGCCTCACAAGTGACCTACGATAATGTACATAGAGTAATCATGCAGGGGTCTATGTGTAGCAAGGGCTTGGTTTCCTAGGTAACACTGCAAAGATATAAAAACTTATCCCCCAACTAAAAATGAGTTGGGTTAAGTCCAATTTATACTTAAGGTTAAAAAGTAAAGAAGCAATCTCTATTTTACAAAAATAAAATCCCTTCCAGATCCCTTGGTTTCTCTGTCATTGATGGATTTGCTTGGCAAAGTAATTACCAAAGCTGACCATTATTTTATATTTAGATTGTAAGGATTAAAGTGAGATCAAGTAGATACAGGAGGAAAATGATCACAATTAGGCAGTGGTGCTTACATTTATTTTAATTAACTCCTCTTTAGACTGTCTATCCTTGAGAGCTTTCCAGATGAATTTCATAGTGAGCTTCTTATTCAACAACTAAGTACATCTATCTCTATTTCCTCTCTGCTTTGATCCACTCGTTCCTCCTTCAGCAGACATTTAACTTTCATCTCTTCCTAAAGGAAATGTTGAACATATGTTTTTTTAAAGATTCATTTCTGAGAATGAGAACAATGTACTCATAAGTAAAATTAGAGTAGGCCATTAGATTTCCAAATAACACCCTAAAACTATGCCACATATCTTTTAAGAAAAACCTATGATAGTGTTATGCATAACAATATGAAGTAAAATTATGAATTTTACAGAAATCTAATGAAATGCATGCTATCATTACTATCAATTAAAATAAAACCACATATTTCCCTGTATATGAATCCTATAGAAAGAGAGAAAAGGGGGAGGTGGTACAGGTTACATAAGTGGCATAGTGGCCAGGGTGGAGTCTATGTTGGTTATTTAAATTATAATTTTGTGTTTGAATCTCTGTAGAATAAACCAAGTTGGCCCTACTGCATTATTTTCCCTAGTAAGTAAAAAACAAAAAACAAAAAATAAAAAATAAAAAATAAATTAAAAAAAACTAATCAAATTTTAATTTAAGGAATATTTACTATAAATAAATGAAACAATAGTTTTCAAAAATGAGTATCTGTGTAAGATGCATAAAATTCCACTTATACACTACAATTTTCTTCTCAGAATTTCTTTATTTTCTGAATTCTTTTCTTTTTTTTTTAATTTTTTTAATGTTTATTTATTACTGAGAGACAGAGACACAGAGCATGAGCAGGGGAGGGGCAGAGAGAGGGGGAGACACAGAATCTAAAGCAGGCTCCAGGCTCTGAGCTGTCAGCACAGAGCCCGACCCGGGGCTCGAACTCACAAACTGTGAGATCATGACCTGAGCGAAGTTGGTCACCCAACCAACTGAGCCACCCAGGCGCCCCCCGAATTCTTTTCTTAAAGTTTATTTATTTATTACGAGGGGCAGGGGCAGAGGAAGAGGGAAAGAAAGAATAGCAAGCAGGTTCCACACTCTGCACAGAGCCCAATGCAGGGCTCGATGTCATGAACCATGAGACCATGACTGAGCTGAAATTAACAGTCATATGCTTGACCAACTGAGCCACCGAGAAGCCTCTAAGAATTCATCTCTTATCACATATTGGAAATCCATATTCTCTCACTCCCCTCCTGTGACATCCTAAGGGACTGATTCATTAGGTGCCTATTCTACAGAAAAGGATTCTGAAGTCATACTCTATGAAAGCATGGATGTTGTTTTCTTTTTGACAAAAAATGGAAAAATGAAGGAAGAAGAGATGGAAGGGAGGGACAGAATGACCATATTTATATGTGGCAAATTAGGAGAATACAAAACTGGCTAAAAGATATTTAGCAAGAGATCTATGTTAAAGTTTGTAACATAATGATTCATGCTCTATATGCATCAGTGTTAAAAAAAAAAAAGCTTTAGCAATAAACTTCTGTTCAAATAATTTGGAGGTAAGAGTTTTAATTTATATCAATTGTCGTGATGATTTGGGGAGAAGAGAGTAATACTGGGGAAGAATATGTAGCAATATTAGGCAGCAAAGAAAAACTATCGTGATCAAAACTTTGAAAATCAAAGTTAAGCCAAAAGTTAAATATTTTTCATCAGTGCAAGGTTAATTAAATTGTAAAATCCAATATAACATGGAAAAATATAACGCGTCATGGAAGGCATAGCAGATACAATTAGTGGAGAGAGCTGACATATGAATCCATTCCTGGAATGAGTCATGGTTCTTCCATTAGTTATGTAGCCTTGGATGAATTATGTATCCACTGACAGAAGTGCTTTGAGAATCACCTAGAATAATTAAAAAGAAAACACTCGAGGGGGGCCTGGGTGGTTCAGTCAGTTAAGTATCTGACTTCGGGTCAGGTCATGATCTCGAGGTTCATGAGTTCGAGCCCCACATCAGGCTCTCTGCTGTCAACACAGAACTTGCTTCTTCCATCCCCCTCTTTTTCTGACCCTCCCTTGCTTGTATTCTTCCTCTCTCTCAAAAATACTAAATAAACATCAAAAAAGAGAAAACACTCTGCAATTCATAAATGTTTAAACAAAAAATGTTTACTAATTATTTTTCTTCTTTTCTAGATAAAACTGCTTTTATTTTTTTCAAATATAAATGTTTCACCATATCAAAAAATAATTAAAATTTAGAAAATGAAATATAAAAATAAATTATACTTTAATATATAAATATGCATTTAATTATTTACACATTTATATAATTTAAAATATAGAAATATATATTATATTTAAATATAATTTATTTAATTTATAAATATAAATTTAAAATATAGCTAGAACTAGATTACTCAAAAAGAATGACAAGTGTTAATTTAAAAAATGCTTTTAATAAATTATTTTGAATATAAACTCCAGAAAATTTTAGAATCCATGTCATAGTTAAATCTAAATAAATGAGAAATTTTAATAATGAGAAGTCATTATATGTGGAAGATCCAAAAGGAATTTTGTAAAATTAAAGCAGCATAATTTTTAGTAACAAATATTTTAACTGATAGATATTAGATAAATGTATATCTTTTATTAGATAATTTAAATACATTTGTCTCAAAAATGCTAATACGTTTTCTGTCTGGGGATGTGGAATAGACCAGCTCAATATTCCCTGGAATTTACTGCATGGCCTGTGGTAATAAATACTGTATAAGGTCAAAAGATTTCTTCTCCATCCCCCTTCCATTTTTTAAGAAGTGAATATTTTGACAGTTTTTCATGTCTTTCAAGTGGTAGAACTTTAGCTAATAAATTTTGAGGTTCTATTTGATACAGACTTCTAGTTACCATAATTTTACGTTTAACACTCATCTATACTTAAAATTTAGATATAAACATAGGCATATTTGTTTATGTTTTCAAAATTGGTTGTTATAAAACTTTCAGCATAATTGTTTTAGCACCCTGACGGTTGGCCCAGGAAACAAGGTTTGAAGAGTATTCACATTCTTCACAGAACCAAGTTTCTATAGATCAAAACATGTGTCTTTTCCTAAGTTCTGTACCTACACTACAGAGCTCCTCTGGTGCATAGAGCATTTTTTAAAAAAAAATATAGAACGTCTACTAAAAGAACATGATCACTCAGAACAAGGTTTTACATAAAAAATTAAGAATTAATATGCATTAAGCATTTGTGTGTGCCAGGAACTGAACACAAGTTATTTCTAATTCTTAAAATTCTATAAAATTGAGAGGAAAAACTGAAGGTGTAAAGAGGTTAACTAATATGCTAAATACACACAGCTTAGAGAAATCAAGATAAACACCAAGGTTACCTCATAACAAAACCTGTGTTCTCTTTCTCATCATTCCCTAAAGGTCTACAAATAGGACAAGTTTCTTCTGAGAGGTAATGGTTCACTCTTCTGAACATGATTTTCCCAACTATTTAATTTTATAGTTGCAGGAGCTTTATATATGGCAAATTATATTTGACGCTTTATATTTTTCCATGTTATATTGGATTTTACAATTTAATTAACCTTGCACTGATGAAAAATATTTAACTTTTGGCTTAACTTTGACTTTCAAAGTTTTGATCACGATCTTTTTGCAGGAGCTTTTCATACCTTAAGTACAGCTGGTGAATCTCTTCTGAAGCACCACCTACTCCATAGATTTAAACAGATCTGGATGAGAATATTTTTTCAGCAAAAATTTTTATGCTCCAAGGACTGTACAAGGAGTTAATCAGTCTAATCTAAGTAAGATGTTGTTCCTAATTTCAAAGAATTCAGGATTTAGTTAGGACGCACAGACACATAAACAATTCAAAGTCAAGATCTTGCCGTAGCAGGAAAAGAGAAGGAAACAATTATGTAATGGGTACTTTCTCTGTCCTAGAGGTTTCCTATTTCTTGTCGTCATTTATGTCACTCAATGGCTCTACAAGGTTAGGATTAGTTCCCTCTTGGTGCTGATCAGAGGTCACCAACCTCGTGATACATGAATATGTAGCAGGAAGAGTTGGAACGTGAATCAAGTATGTGAATTCTAAAATGCAAGCACTTCCAACTCCACCACAGAACTTCCTATGAAATTTATGTTCAAAACAGTCCCAGAGGAGACTTTCAATCTCAGCTCAAGGATGTTGAGAGCTGTGGAGTATCATTTCTACCCTGACAACAAGAAAAAGGCTGGAAATCTGTAACTACTTTACATCAGGGAATTGAGATGGTTTCAGGAGAAACAACTAACCCCAAATCTGGAGAAAAACAGGTGACTGAAGGTAGAAACAGGATTCAGGCATTTGCTCACATAGGGCAGAAGTTTCCAAATGTCATATAATACAGAAAAATGAGTCAGCTTAGTAATTTTTTAACTAATTGCTAAGGGTCAAGTGTGGGCTAGCATGAGCCTATGAAGCCCATAACAGATGCAGACATATGGAGATTGATACCCTCTTGAGGGCTTTTCCTTCCGGAATCTAGTAGGCTCTAACAAGAGCAAGAAAATTCTGAGAAAACTTCTTTCCTGTGGGGATTGTAGGGCAACAGCAGTCACTGCTGACACCTCACACAGACTCATCTTCCCCATTACGCCTCTGGAACCAAAGCCTCAATCTGCGAAACGAATAGTGAAAAACTGTAACCTGATGACAGTGATAGAAATCCACTGCTTCTAGGAGATAGGAAATAAGAAAGGAAAGCAAACAGAAGAAAATGTTATACTTTAAGGATGGGCAAGAATACATGCTAAGTTTAGTGTTACGCTCGAGGAGGAATAGTAAGTAGCACTGGTGAACACCACATTCCTAAAACAGATTCACATTACCAGGCTTAGATTGAGGTTAAGTCAGTACAATCAGATAACATCTATCACTCACCCCCACTATTGTGCTAACAAGCATCAAGCAAAAATAACAGTATAAAGCAACCGGGAAAGCTGCAAGAGACTTATTTCCTCTAGGTTTCATCACAAAAGACCCTAGGTTGGACAGATAGATTGATCTAGAGTCAAATAAAAGTCAGAGATTAAGACAAACCCTCTAGCAAATTAGCACACTCCTTAAATATAGTTATCGCCAGAAAAATGTGAAGCCTCTGGTGCACTCAGGGTACCCATAGAAATAAGAATAGCAAAACCAGTCCAACAGGGTACGTGGCTGGCTCAGTCAGTTAAGCATCGGACTCTTGGTTTCGACTCAGGTCATGGTCTCAGGGTCTTGGGACTGAGCCCTAGGTCAGGCTCCACACTGACAGTGCAGAGCCTGCTTGGGATTGTTTCTCTCCCTGTCTCTGCCCCTCCTCTGCTCTCTCCCTCTCTCTCTCAAAATAAATTAAAAAAAAAAAAAAAAAAAAAAAAGTCCAACACCTGAGTAGATTAACAGAAAACTAAATACTGAAGAACTTGAAAAAGTAAATTTTAAAAATCATCTTAGTATCTAATGTTCTAGGCAACCTGTCCAACTCTCAACAACCAAAATGAGATACCCAAAAATGTTTTCTACACAGTCTCAAGAGAAAAAGCAATCATCAGAACTTGCTTCAAATATTAAAAGATGTTGTAGGGGCACCTGGGTGGCTCATTTCATTAAGCATCTGACTTTGACTCAGGTCATGATCTCACAGTTCATGAGTTGGAGCCCCATGTCTGGCTTTGTGCTGACAGCTCAGAACCTGAAGCCTGCTTCAGACTCTGTGTCTTCTTCTCTCTGCCCCTCCCCTACTCACGCTTTGTCTGTCTGTCTGTCTCTCTCTCTCTCTCAAAGATAAATAAACAGTACATTTTTTAAATAAAAGATGTTGTAACTATCAAACAGGAAATTTCATGTAACTATGTTTGACATGTTAAAGGTTCTAACGAAAAAATATTAGACAACATGAATGATCAAATAGGTAGTTTCAACACAGAGAGAAAAAGTCTAAGAATCAAATGGAGATACTAAGAGATAAAACACAGTAGCAGAGATAAAAATCAGTAGATGACACCATCAATGAAATAATCAGTGTACTTGAAGACAAGTCAGTAGAACATTACTCAAACTGAAATGCAAAGAGTAAAGAAAAATAAAAACATTACAAAGCATCTAAAGGCAGTGAGATAAATATTAAAAAGAACATTTGTGTCACTTAACAAAGAGAAAGTAGGGTAGAAGAGAGATTTGAAGAAGAATGTAACTTTTCAAAATTTTTAATAGACTCTAAACCACAGATCCTAAAGTACACCAAGTAATACAAAACACACAGCCCCAAACACACACAAACAAAAAACATCTATGTATATTATATTCAAACTACTGAAAAACACCAAGAGAAACTCTTCAAAACCATAAGAAGAAAATGGACACATTCCCTGTAGAGAATAAAAGGTAAAAAATGTCAGCAGACTTCTCATCAAAAACTATGCAAGCAAGTACAAAATAGTGTGAACCTACAGAATTCTAAAAGAAAAATCCTATTCTCCCAGTACTCTGAACCTAGAATAAATACTTGTCAACTGTGAAGGAGAATGCCAACTCAAGGTAAAACCAACTGTATAAAAGGACGACTATCTATGGCGTAGCTTTACCCACTCTCTCAAAATATCAAGAATGAATCTATAAAGCAACTAGATTTAACTATCAATTTAAAGAAAATAAAGAAAACAGAGCAATATGTTAAATACTACAATAGTACTGAAATCAACAAAACACAGAATGTGAGAAATTGACAGAGTAAACAATTTGGTTTCTTCCACAAATACATTGCAACTACAGAAATGAAGAAGGAAATGAAAGCTATAATTAAAAGAGACAAGAGAGTGGTGATGGTTTCATAAATACAGACATGTGTAAAAATTGACCCAACTGTATACTCTAAATATGTGTAGATTAGCGTACCTCTATTATAACTTAATAAATGCAGAAGAAAAAAAAATACTGAAATATAGAACAAAGACTCTCAGACAAAAACGATAAAATCATTGCCAGTTTATCTAATCTATGAGAGATCTTCAAGAAGAAATATGATACAGGTCAGAAACTCAGATCTATAGAAAGAAATGAAAAGTATTAAAGATAGAAAAAAACATAAAATATTTTATTTTAATCCCCCAAATACTCATTTAAATCATAAAATAGTAACAATGCATTGTTTTCAATACATACCCAAAAATTAAATGAGTGACAACAATGGTAACAGGGATAGATGGAAAAAATTGGGAAAATATAGTTTAAAAGTTCTTATACTACACGTAAAGCTATAAAACATTTCTGAAGGTATACAGAGATTATTTTGAGATGTATAATCCTAAACTTAACAAAGACACTAAAACATGAGAAAATTAAAAAAAAAACTTAACAGGGAAATAAAACTGAATTATAAAATATACTGTATTAGACTAGAAGGCAAAAAAAGAATATTTTAAGAAAGAAAGAACAAATGAAATAGGAAACAGCTAGAGAAGTCTTTAAATTGGCATAGCATATATGGCTGAATTTTATGTGTTAAGTGTGCATATGCCATGACTCCACTAATCATATGTTTTGAATTTGGCATTTATAACTATAACTAGAATGCCAGAAGCTACTTTCCAATTTAGATTTAAAAACTGCCACACCACCAAATGAATCATATAGAATAATACAGCTAACATATGAGTATTGATAAATGTTTATAATTCCGTTAGAAGAAAAAACATGAAATAAAAACAAGATTGACTACATGTTGACGTCCTAAAGACACAGATCTCTAGCAGTGATAAGACCCTAATACCTTCACTTTGCTTTTGAATAACACATATGTTTTCCCCAGCAGTTTCATAAGTATCATCCGTACATTTATTTGTCTTCTCTGCCCATCTGTGAAGTAGCCTAAGATCAAACCTAGGAAACAAGTAACACCAAAGAATGACTAAAATAATCTAAAAATAGACATGAGGATGCACCAGTTGTTCAGTAAAAAAAGTTTTCTAAATAAACTCATAAAAGCTTATTGTGCAAAGCAGCTTAGATTGAACAAGACACATTCAATTCAGGTTTGATGGACAAGTACCTAATAGAAGATAAAAACCACTGAAGTGTTCAAAGAACACACGCACAGAGAAAATAGCTGGGGAAACTATATTTTATTCCAACCATATCAATAATCACTTTGAATGAGCCAAATTACTCAGAACTCTGGAAAACAGTCAAGGGTTTACAGCAACTGGGCAAATGGGGATTGAAAAAATGCACCTTAAAAATGGGAGGAAACATTTAGTGGCATTTTTAACTTCCTTTGCCCCCAACTCTTTATGGCTTGGCAGCAGTCTCGAAGGTAGCAGTCTGTGTTCTCTCCTGATGGTGTGACCCTGGTAACTGATTCCAGAGGAAGAATAACTGACCATATTTGTAGATCATTGTTCTCGTCTGCTCTAAATTACCTGGGAGCTACCTGTAGGACTGACAGAAGATACTTGTCCCTATTCCACCGAACTCAGAACTCACCCAGGGTAGAAAAGCAGCAGGAATTGTTCAAATCATTGTAAGGCAAACAGAATGTCCATAGTTAACCTGAGGCAAAAGATTATACTCTCCACATACAAGAAATAGCCTTAAGCCTGGGTAGAAAAGTTTATGAGAAAGTGTCTCCTGGGCATTCGGACATTCAAAGTGCCCGTGTATACCTGAGAATTTAAAGAGCCATGTATGTGGCCAAGGAAGAATGTGGGCAGAAAAGACCTGAGAAAAATTTAAGTTTTCACTTTTGTCTGATCAGTCTTCTCAGTGCATGCAAGAAGTGAAGCCTAAGGAATCGAAAAGGATAGAAATCATACAAAATTTGTTCTCAGACTATAACAAATTTGAACTAGAAATCAATAATAGATAAGTATAAAATACTAAAATATCAACAATCCCTAAGTAACTTATGGGTTAAAGGCGAGGGGTGTCTACATTTAAAACAGCAAGTATGAAAGAGTAGACGTCACTGCCTATCATACGGCCATTTAAAAACGGCAAAGAAATACTGTGAACAAATGTATCCCCATAAATTGAACACTTTAAATGGAATTGGCCAGGAAACTCACCTAGGATGTTCTGAATAGTCCTACCTATCAAAATGATTTAAGAACACAGAGAAAGGTGATTGCTGGATGCCTATAGATTTTGTACGACAATGAATTGGTAATGTCAAGACACTGAATTTTATTGTGCATCTACTGTGAAAACACTAAAGACTAATCAAGGGAGAGACATGTCAAATACACAACTTTGAAATACACCATATCCCAATTCTGTTTCTTATTACTTCTCACCAAAAACAATGGATGACTTCTTTTTCTGTTTGTTTACATATACATTATGGAAGACATTCCAATGGATATTCTATGATTTCATGGTTGCTTATTCTAAACTATAGATTACATTGTGATTGTACACTTCTAAATGTCTTAGCTTTAATCTTGCCTCTCTCTCCATATAGATAGATAGATAGATAGATAGATAGATAAATAGATAGATATTCCTCTAACCAGTGTGTTTATGTTGAGATATCCAATTGAAAAGCAATAACCTGGGGTGCCTGGGTGGCTCAGTCAGTTAAGCGTCCGACTTCGGCTCAGGTCATGATCTCACAGTTTGTGAGTTCAAGCCCCACATCAGACTCTGTGCTGACAGCTCAGAGCCTGGAGTCTGCTTCGGATTCTGTGTCTCATTCTCTCTCTGCCCCTCCCCCACTTGTGCGTCTCTCTCTGTCTCTTAAAAATAAATAAAAATGTAAAAAAAAAAATTAAAAAGAAAAGCAGTAACCAAAACAATATTATTTTCCCCTTTAAAATCCCTCTCAAATTCATCCTATATACTTCTTCTGATTTATTTCTTTAAAAATAATAATCATTTCATGACCTCTACCTTGCCAATAAATTAAACATAAACATCTCAATCTGGCTTTTCAATCTGTCTACATTGTGATTATAAGCTACAATTCAAAATTTTTATCCTGTTATTTCTTTTAATGCACCCGCACTACAACCAAACAGGACAGCTTACAGCTCCATAAAAAAGTTCTATGCATTCCATTCTTACACACTTCAATGTGTACACCCACCAAATATCTATTCAGATTAAGCTATGCATTAGGCACTATTCCTATACTGCACCACTGGGGAAAAAATGATGAATAAAATGTATTTTCTCCTCCCTAAAGATGTAATCTAGTAAAGAGATATTAAATGTACCTGCCAGAAAGTGAATCTAACCAGCTTAAGCCAAAAATGGATTTATTGGCAGGATATCAGATTGAACTGAGGCTTAGGAAACAGGCATGATCCAGACAAGCTCTGAAAGGCGAGGCAGCAGGAACCACAGCAAAGATTTGCCTGCTCTGCCTGTGGCTGCTGGCTGAGATCAAAGTGACCTCTAACTAGCTACATGTTTTTCTAACACTCATTTAAGTTTCAAAATCCCAGGAGAGAGAATCTGATTGGCCAATACACGTTCTGGATTGCAATCTGAGAATCCTACATCATTATTTGAAAAGCCTTTCTTAAGCAAGGTGCTGTACAGTGTATGATTTATCTTTTGAAATTATACATACATTGTAATCATGTCTCACCCAATTTGCAACATTAAAACTGTAAATAGAGCACAATTATAACTTTGGAAAATAATATGCCTAAAAATGGAAGGTAATGTACCAAAATAATAAGTATGTTTGTACAGAGGTGAGGGAGAGTAGTGGTAACCTTTCTCTATTCTATTTCACTATATTTCTATTTTTATAAAATATCATTCACTGGAAAAAATAGTTTTGTGTAAATATACACAGCCCGATTGGGAGGTTAGGGATTCCAATAGTAGGGGGAAGAAATTTGCAAGTGCTAGATCACATTTCTAGTTGAAAGTTGACACTAGTTAATATTGCAAATAGATTTCAAGAATCATAAATGACTTTAATTTTTTTTATCTTCATTTATTTTTGAGAGAGACAGAGTGCAAGTGGGGGGATGAACAGAGGCAGAGGGAGATACAGAATCCAAAGCAGGCCCCAGGCTCTGAGCTGTCAGTACAGAGCTCGATGCGGGGCTCAAACTCACAAACCATGAGCTCATGACCTGAGCCCAAGTCAGACACTTAACCAACTGAGCCACACAGGCACCCCTCATGACTTTAATAATATCCATTTAATAAGTTGTCACTTTCATTAATACTCATTCAGTAATTCCATTATTTTATAGAATTTGATTAACCAGTGATTCGATTTCTTACAGCAGTAAAGTTTCAATCATTTATTGTTTGATCATTTATTTTAAATAAACTTTAAGGTATGATTTGCATACAACAATATTCAGCACTTTTAAGCATATAGTTCAAGGAATTATAATAGTAGTATATTTGTGTATATATTTCCATTCTCCCGAAATTTCTTGTGTCTCATTGTGGTCAATCCCCAGGAACCAACTTTCATTATCTTTGTCCTTACATTTTAGTTTTGTCTGTTCTAAAATTTAACGTGGAATCATATTGTGCCATTTAACTTAAATAAAATAATGCAATGTATACAATTTTGTATTTGGCTTCTTTAGCTCAGAATACTTTTGACATTCACCTTTTTGTATCAGTAATATTCTGTTGTTATTATTGCTAGTAATATTCCACTTTACTGATATACCTAAATATGTTTATCAATTTGCTTCAATGAAAATTTGAGTTGGAACATATGTGAATATACTGTAAGTACCAACTTGGTTCTTATTTTTCCTAATTATTTTGGCTATTCTAGTTGTATTACATTTTCATATAACTTTCATCCAGCTTGTACAAAACTTTCTTCAACCAAAAAATTCACAATACAACTCTCCATTATTAGTTCCTCTTTAATTTCTTTCTGTAATGTTTTGTAATTTTCATTGTATATATCCTTCACCTATGTTGCCAAAAGTATTGTTATACTTTCAGAATTTTCATGTTATATCCACTGGTACTTCTTTTTTATTTCATTATCTAATTGTGTATTTCTAGTACATGAATATATAAATAATTTCTCAGTGTAGTTTCAGTATCCTTTGACCTTTTGTAAACCCACTTATTAGTTCTAGATTTGTCTGCAGATTTCTTGGGGTTGTACACACACAATCATATTTTCTGTGAATGAAGTAAATTTTATTTTTTTTCTCTTTTGTACTGGCTAGGATCTCCAATACAATGTTATATAGAAGTGGTGAGAATGGATTTCCAGAAGACCCCTATATGTCCCCCAATCTTAGGGTTCTACACACTTCACCCTCCCTATTGAGGATAGTGGTAGACATCTCTAGGCCACTGATATTCTAACTATGCAACCACTAACTCATTTTGATTCTCATTCCAATATATTTCTTAAGTGAATAATACATACAACGTGCCAGGAAGCGTATTGATTTCTTTTGATAAATATATCACATTAAGCCCAGTGACTCTGATGGGGGCAACTACTTGCTAAGTTTACATAGTCCAGTGTCATTAGCCAGAATTCATCTGATTTTTGGAGGGGTTAAAAGGTGAATTGAGAATGAATAAGATCTTCTTCTTTCAGTCTATGAGAACAGCATTATTATCTGTCATTCTACTCACAGTTTTATATTGCTTCCAATTTATTTTCTCAGGAAAGGGTGGTTTCAAGGCCTTCCATTGAAATACTACCTTGGGTCTATTCTAACCAAAGAATCAGTGTAAAAGTTCTTCCAATTGCCAGGAATGTTCAACATAAATATATACTTCAAAGTCAAGAAAATAACCAGAGATTAGGTCTATAGATTCTTTAGACTTGGACTAGAACTCCATACAGCACCAGGCTTCCATAACGTCCAAGCTTAAACAAGGGATGTAATTGTATTAGGTCTCACTGATATCATTGTAGGCTCAGATCCTACATTTAGCAATTGGAAGGAATTGCCCTTTCCTTAAGGTACAGTTACTTGTTTAAATAGCTACAGGCCTTTTACAAAAGAAATGAGGAAATATGTACTTCATATACATGTGGTGACTTTGCAGGCTCCTTACTCAGGAATATCTAGAGTTCCCTTTTATCAATGGGCTCTGGATCCTAAGTGGTTCAAATCTGAAAATAGGGCAAGGGAACACAATTCCCCATAAAGAGAACTAATATCGACCTATTTTGGTGAAATAAGTCAAACAATAGCTTACCTTTTTGCCAATTTCTCTCCTCTCTGAGGCCACCATGGTCTAACAGTCATAGCCATAATTTCTTTGAGTAAATATAACCTACCACTCTATTTTATTCCCATTATTACCATTCTGTTCATCTTGCCTAGAAGTGCCATCACCTGTCTTCTGCTAGAAAGGGATTCTATCAGACCAAGCTCCATGGAAGCATCACTCACTATCCATTCTGAGCTACAAAAAATAGCCAACATTAACCTTCTTAAATACATTATGGACCCTCTTTGTGGTGAATTGTATCACTTGAATGCTCTCTGGGCCTTCCAAAGGATACAGTCTTAATACTTTGCTAAAGGGAGTGTGGCCTTCCCATATCACTGACTGCAAAATGCTATCACATGCAATCTGTAAGCACCCCTCCTTTAAGTATCAATAAAACCAGCTCCAAGTATTCACACAGATCATTACATTTTATGCTGTGGGGGTGTGGCTCCAGGTAAACACAACCTTACTTCTCCAATGCTATCTAGTGATATTCTCAATATCCACTCCTATATATATTTCTGAATTTTTGTGACTGTATATTTATCTATAAGCCTGTTCTGAAGCTAATCTAACGAGATAGCTTACTCATAGCAGAGACTATATGCACCTTCTTAGAATGAGAGTTGAGTATATTTATAGATTTGAGCCAAATATTAAGGATGTGGATGACTTTAAGGGGGAAAAATATATTGCAAGGTACTCACCCCAGGTGATTTCTTCACATTGTCCTCTGTCAAGGCTAACATTGCCTTCCAGCAACAGTAATGACGATGCTTTCAAAGTCCAAAGATATCAGGAAATCTGGGGGTGCAACATTCTCAGGTCAATCTTTCCCAGCAGTCCATCCAATTTTTCAGGATCTCATATATTCACTCCCACAGCCCTGATATCAGGAAACCTCCAGAAGCTGAATATTCTGTATCTTTTGCATTTGTTCAACACTTAGAATCAAATCCTGAACCTGTTTTGTCAATGCAATCTGTCCTCCAGTTTCAGGTAATAAACACTGTAAGAAGGGTAGGAAGCCCTTCTTGAATCCCAAACATGTCCTGAACTGATAGTTGGCTGAGACTGCCACTTTCTTACTTCAGGGCCTCTGAAATGGTCGAAAGAGGGTAAGCTACCTTCACAAGCCTTATAAATACCTTGCCCTCATAGCTTTCAAGTGCTAGAGCTATCACATAAACCTGTTTTACCAAATGTGGTAGTAAAGCAAACCCAGAGTTTCCAGCAACTCATTTATTGCCAGCAATGAGGTCTTTTTTGCCCTCTGACATACAAAGAGACCAATTTCAGAATCCCATATTGAGGGGCTACCATCTATTGTTACTTCCAATACCAACTGATTTGGTTTAGGTTTCTTCTGGGAAGCAGATCTTGGAACAAGCTACTTGGAAACATGTAGGTTTTGGGAGAGAGTGGAGAAACAAAATTGGGAGAGAAAATGAGATGGGGAAAAAAAAAAAAAAAGAAAGGCCAGTAATTGGCACTAATGGGCTGGTTAATGTTGTGAGCAGTGAGGGCTCAACCCTCTCTCAGGGAATCATTTGAGAAACTACTTCAAATACCCCTTACAATCATCCTCCCAGAGAACATGGGAGAATGAAATATCTATCCATTTATACCATTGGTTGAGACTCACTTGAAGGGCATTAAATTCCCCTTACTTCCTAATTCCTTTAATTGTAATTGAATGGCATTCCACAGCAGAAAGACATCAGAGCACTTGATCTAGAAAATGGGCAAAGGTGTGTGACTACCTATACCAGCTGTGGGTACTAAAATCAGACAGGCTAAGAGCACGTGGCATGGAGCCTCATATGTAACTATTATAACGCAGTACCTGTGTTTCTGTGCAATGCCTGGCATTTAGTACGATTTCAATAATTATTTTTAAATTCATTAAGTGATGAATAAATTAATATAGTTAAATTCTAATGAAACCATGAGCTTAAAATATTTATCTAGCATAAACTACTAAATTCTTTGGGAGAAGTCCTTTACCTATTACTCCCATAAGTGGATAAAAAGATTTTCTCCTTCAATCATTGTTTTAGCTGTAAACTCTTAGCAGACAAGAGCTATCTCCATCACATCATCAATAAACACTTCTCATTTCTGTGTTGCACTTTCTTATCCATTGGGTACGCTTTGTGTCCTTTATTATAGTCCTGTGTTTGTAAGGAGAGTGACTGAATCCTGGTGTGCATTAATGTGAAATGTTCACGGTATTTTTATCCTTTTGAGGTATGTGTCTGTGATAGATATTTTGACATTGATGTTCTAATATAGTTCATTCATGTCAGATTTCTTTTAATCCCAACTACCTTGGCTGGCAAATCATTTGAGGAAGGTGGGTGAAGGTGGGGGAATCATCTCTATGCTTGCTCGTGCTATAATTATTTCAGAGGCTGAGGAAATCTAACAATGTGCTGCACTTTAAGCACTTTGTGATAGTCATCATCTTTGATCAATGTTTTAAAGCTTCACTGCTGATAGAAAGGATGAAAAGCAATTATACAACATTACCGTTGAGCTGTTATTCAAGGTCCATCTTGTTTTTCATTTTCCCCCTGTGCTCTTAAGAGGAATATGTTGTATAACACTATGACACAAACCATCATATTTTATTTTGAGTGGCTACAAACTTCCTTTCTTCCAAGTAAAGCCATCGATAAAGCATCTGAGTTTTGGGTTGAACTGTATATTCTAAATAGATTATGTTTATACTCAATGCAAGACTTTATTTGTTTATTTATTTATTTTTCATGTACATGATTGCTATTCCATTTAGGTCTAATTCTAAAATATAATCAACAAGTCCTGAAGCTGTTTTTCTTACATAACCATTCATCAGTTGAAATAGAGAAGTGCATAAATTCTCATTACACTAGAGTGATGATTCATAGGATATGTTAACTGTTCATGTATTTTAAATTAAATACAAGAAAAAAGGGATTAAACACCAAATATTACATATGGAACACATATCTGACTATTAGAACCTAGTGGGATATTTTGAATAAGGAAATCATTCAAATATTTAATTTTCAAAACAAATTTAAACACAAAGTTTTTAACTTTAATACTATCCATAGGTTAAAAATTAATTTAGTAGTGATTAAAGCAATTTTTGCTATTAGGAATGTATACATAGTAAGCCATAAATGCAGTATGCTGAGTAATTAAAAAATATGGGCTAATTAGCTTATTGACAAATTTATTAACTATTACTTTAAAAGGAGTAATATTATAAGATATTTACATTTTAATGTTAAAAAGAACATAAAATTTACTTATGGTTGATAAAGTGCTTTAGGAAAAACAAGGTCTATGCTTTGAACTCTAGTGTAGATAGAAAATTGTCACACCATTCTGAGTTTTTTGAGTTTAGAAACATGTCATTGGTATTTGTACTTATTTTTATTTAGTTATTGGGCTTTAGCCTTCCTAATTTCTCCCCCCACCAAAAATGGAAGGGACAGATTTTCTAAGCTCCTTAAGAGCAATTAACATATAGTTAACAGGGTGAATGTGGAGGTCCTGGCAGAAGTTGAGAAAGCTACCCTTCCCACACAAGGTGCCCAAGGTCTCTTCCATCTGACTATTCCTAAGTTTCAGTGGTTGTTCCCCACCACCCTTACCCACAGTTTTGCATTCCACAGCTTCTGTTACTTGGGTTTACTGAGGAGGTCCCCAAACCGTGGTCCTCCTCCTGAGGAATCATCAGATGGTCCTGCATCACTCACCTCATGTCATCCTGTCAGTCAGGCATTTTATGCTGTCACTCACAAGAGGAACTATTTGGAGTTAAGATGGAGGAGAAGTAGGGGGACTGGGGTTTCCCTGGGATTTCCCTCCTCCCTCAAACACAGCTGTATTTAGGTCAGAACACTTCGAACACCCAGGAACTCTATCTGTAGAGTGACAGAAAAATCTCCACAGGTAGAAGGAGACAGCTTGGTGGGACAGAGGACAAGAGAAAAAAACCTCTCCAGACCACAGACTGGGGAACAAGAAACATGGAGAGTACCAGTCTCTATTTAGCAAACAGCCTTAGGAGCTAAAGATTGGAGCTTTCAAAAGTGCACAAGTTTCTCCAGACCAAAGCCACCAGCACATGCATGCACCTGGTGGGGAGGGAGGCCAGCCCTGGGCACCATAGTGATCTCAGGGGTGCCCTGGGAGAGAGCAATCCCCTCCCTTGAGTACTGTGGGAAGAGGGAATACTGCCCCGCCCCCTGCCCCCCCCCCCCAGGACAAAAGACCCTGCAGGCACTGCCTTTTCAGCAGGGCAGGGTGGTGCTACCCCAGAACCGGTCCTTGTGGTGATAGATCCTTTAAGACATTAGGTTTTGAATCTTAGTTGAGCAAGTAGAAGGTGTAGGAGACCATGGAGCAAGGCATTACCCAAGCCCGTGCTACTCTGTGAGGGCTTCCAGAACATCAGTGTTTGAGACACCTGGGGGAGGGGAGGAGAGATTGGGGTGTCACCATTTTTCTCCCCCAAACCAACATAGTGGGGCTTCAGGGAACAGGACAGTAGTCCCTCATGGAGGCAGGACCACTTACACTAAACCTCGCCCCCCTGTGCCAGGTGACTGCCTATCTATTGGAGCGCTACAGACACTGAGTGAACCAGATGGCCTCTCCTCCAGACCAGCACAGCCACCAGTCCCAGGCACCAACAAACAACTATCCTGTGGTTTTCTATGTTAGTCTGTTGCTCTTTTTTTTCTCTCTCTCTTCTCTCTTTTCTCTTTCCTTTCCTTCTCTTCTCTTTTCTTTTTCTTTGTACCCTTTTCTTTTTTCTCTTTTCTTTTATTGCTTTGGAATCAGGCTCATAGTTTCTGATTTGATTTTTGGTCAATTCTTATTATATATATTTTTTCTTTTTTTCTTTCATTCTCTGCTCTGTTTGTCTCTGTAATCAGACATTTTTTTCTGTATTTTTTTTACACTTTTTCTAATCTCCTTCTCTTTTATTTTCCTTTCTCTCTCTCTGGATGAAGACTTATAGTTGCTTTGAGTCTCTGCTTGCTATTTTTCACCCCTTTCACTTTTCGCTTTTTATAGGAGCAGGCTTCCCCCGGTGTTTCCTTCCCCCCCCCCAGGGTTACTTCAATGAACAAATCAAAGCACACCTGGTTGAAGGTTCAAACACTCCACCAAGATGAGCAAGGAGGAGCTTTGTAGAAGACTGACCAGTGGGATAGAGCAGCCAAATATGCAGTATCAGAGTGCATACAATACACTCCAAAAACTCTTCCTGAAGTTCCAGGCCCTAGACAGTGGATGTGCCCTTTTTCATATACTAGTTCTCACAGGTGCAGGACACCTAACAAGATATTAATATATGTAAAAGGCAGAAACCTAGCCAAAATGATGAAAAGGAAGAATTCTCCTCAAAAGAAATTCCAGGAAGAAATGACAGCCAGAGACTTGCTCAAAAACATATATAAACAATAGATCTGAATGAGAATTTAGAATAGAGTCATAAGACTAATAGCTGGGCTTGAATAAAGCATAGAAGACAGCAGAGAATCTATTGCTGCAGGTAAGAAATAGTCATAATTAAGAAATGCTATAAATGAGATGCCAAATAAATTAGATGCAGTGACAGTGAAGATGGAAGAAACAGAGGAGAGAATAGGTGAAACAGAAGGTAAAATTATGAAAAATTATGAAGCTGAAAAAAGAGGGAAAGAAACTGCTAGGCCATGAGAGGAGAAATAGAGACCTAAGTGATTCAATGAAACAAAATAATATCTGTATCATAGGAGTTTCAGAGGAAGAAAAGACAGAGAAAGGAGCAGATGGTTTATGTGAACAAATTATAGCTGAGAACTGCCCTAATCTGGGGAAGGAAACAGGCATCCAATTCCAAGAGGCACAGAGAACACCCTTCATAACCAACAAAAACAGGTCAACACATCATAGCGAAACTGGAAAAATACAAAGAGGAACAGGTAATTCTGAAAGGAGTAAGGAATGAACAGGTCTTAACCTACAAAAGTAGACACATAAGGGTAGTAGTGGGCATGCTTACTGAAACTTAGCAGGCCAGAATGGAGTGGCAGGAAATATTCAATGTGCTGAATAGGAAAACTATGCAGGCAAGAATCCTTTATCCAGAAGGCTGTAATTCAGAATATAAGGAGGGATAAAGGCTTTCCCAGACAAACAAAACCTAAAGGAGTTCATGACCACTAAACCAGCCCTGCAGGAGATCCTAAGGGGGACTCTGTGAGTGGAATGCAGCAAAAATTACAAAGAATCAGAGACATCACTACAAGCATGAAACCTACAGATAACAAAATGACACTAAATCCATGCCTTCCAATAATCACTCTGAAGGTAAATGGACTAAATGCCCCAATCAAAAGATATAGGGTATCAGAATGGATTAAAAAAAAACAATATCCATCTATATACTGCCTACAAGAGAATCATTTTAGACCTGAGGACACCTGCAGATTGAAAGTGAGGGTATGGAGAACCATCTATCATGTGACTGAAAGGAGGAAAAAAAAAGCTGGAGTAGCCATACTTATATCAGACAAACTAGATTTTAAAACAAATACTTTAACAGGAGATGAAGAAGGGCATTATATCATAATTAAGGGATCTATCCATCAAGAAGAGCTAACAAGTGTAAATGTTTATGCCCCTGATGTGGAAGACCCCAAATATATAAATGAATTAATCACAAACATAAATAAATGTATAGATAATAATACCGTGATTGTAGGGGACTTTAATACTCCACTTACCACAATGGACAGCTTATATAGACAGAAAATCAATAAGGAAGCAACAGCTCTGAAGGACACATTGGACCAGATAGACTTAAGAGATATATTCAAAACTCTTCATCCAAAAGCAGCAGAATACACATTCTTCTTGAGTGCACATGGAACGTTTTCCAAAATAGATCACATACTAGGTCACAAAACAGCCCTCAAAAAATATAAAAGGAGTGAGATCATACCATGCATATTTTCAAATCACAATGCTATGAAACTTGAAATCAACCACAAGAAAAAAATTCGGAAAGCCCCCCAAATACATGAAGGTTAAAAAATATCTCACTAAAGAATGAATGGGTCAACCAAGATATTAAAGAATAAATTAAAAAGTATATGGAAGCAAATTAAAATGAAAATACCACAGTCCAAACCCTATGGGATTCAGCAAAGGCAGTCCTAAAGGAAAATATTTCTCCAGAAGAGAAATAATAAAGATTAGAGGAAAAATGAACAATATAGAATCTAAAACAAACAAACAAACACAAACAAAAACAAAAAGGAGTAGAACAGATAAATGAATCTAAGAGCTGGTTTTTTGAATAAATAAACAAAATTTATAAACCCCTAGCCAGACTTCTCAAAAAGAAAAGGGAGGATGGAAATAGATAAAATCACGAATGAAAGAGGAGCGATCACAACCAACATCAAAGAAATACAAACAGCTATTAGAGAATACTATGAAAAAATTGTATGCAAACTGTACAATCTGGAAGAAATGGACAAATTCCTAGACAGTCACACACTATCAAAACTCAAATGGGAAGAAATAGAAAATTTGAAAATTTGAACAGGCCCACTCCAGTGAAGAAATTGAATCAGTTATCAAAAATCTCCCAGCAAATAAGAGTCCTGGGCCAGATGGCTTCCCAGGGGAATTCTACCAGACATTGAAAGCAGAGATAATTACTACTCTTCTCAAGCTGTTCCAAAAAATAGAAACAAAAAGAAAGCTTCCAGACTCATTCTATGAAGCCAGCATTACCTTAATTCCCAAACCAGATAAAGAACCCAATAAAAAGGAGAATTACAGGCCAATATCCCTGATGAACATGGATGCAAAATTTCTCAATAAGATACCTGCAAATCAAATTCAATTGTATATTAAAAGAATTATTCACCATGATCAAGTGGGATTCATTCCTGGTCTGCAGGGCTGGTTCAATATTCTAATACCAATCAATGTGATACATCACATTAATTAAGATAGGATAAAAACTATAGGATCCTATCAATAGAGGCAGAAAAAGCATTTGATATTTACAGCATCCTATCTTAATAAAAACCCTCAAAAAAGCTGGGATAGACTTAACATCATAAAGGCCATATTATGAAAGGCCCACAGCTAATGTCATCTTCAATGGGGAAAAGTAGAGATTTCCCCGAGATCAGGAACACAACAGGGATATCCACTCGCACAACTGTCGTTTAACATAGTGTTGGAAGTCCTAGCCTCAGCAGTAAGACAGCAAAACAAAATAAAGCATCCAAATTGGCAGAGAAGAAGTCAAACTTCCACTCTTTGCAGATGACATGATATTCTACATGGAAAACCTGAAAGACTCCACCAAAAAACTGCTAGAGCTAGCTGATCCATGAATTCAGTAAAGTCACAGGATATAAAATCAATGTACAGAAATCGGTTGCATTTCTATACATCAATAATTAAACAACAGAAAGAGATATCAAGGAATCGATCCCATTTACAATTGCACTAAGAACCATACAATACATAGGAAGAAATCTAACTAAAGAGGTAAAATATCTGTATGCTGAAAATTATGGAAAGCTTATGAAAGAAATTTAAGAAGACACAAAGAAATGGAAAAACATTCCACGCTCATGGATTGGAAGAACAAATATTGCCAAAATATTGATATTACCGAAAGCAATCTACACATTCAATGCAATCCCAATCAAAATAGCACCAGCATTCTTCACAGGACTAAAACAAATAATCCTAATATTTGTATGGAACCACAAAAGACCCCAAATAGCCAAAGTAATGTTGAAAAAGAAAACCAAAGCTGGAAACCTCACAATCCCAGACTTTAGACTGTATTACAAAGCTGTCATCATCAAGACAGTATGGTATTGGCACAGAAACAGACACACAGACAAATGGAATAGAATAGAGAACCCAGAAATGGACCCACAAATATATGGCCAACTAATCTTTGACAAAGCAGGAAAGAGTATCCAATGGAAAAAAGCCTCTTTTAGCAAATGATGCTAGGAGAACTGGACAGCAACATACAGAAGATTGAAGCTAGACCATTTGCTTATACCATACACAATAATAAACTCAAAATGGACGAAAGACCTAAATGTGACACAGGAAATCGTCAAAATGCTACAGGAGAAAACAGGCAGCAACCCCTGTGACCTCAGCTGCAGCAGCTTACTTGGCCTGTGTATGAAGGCAAGGGAAATAAAAGCAAAAATTAACTATTTGGACATCATCAAGATAAAAAGCTGCAAAGCAAAGGAAACAACAGAACTAAATGGCAATCAACAGAATGGGAGAAAATATTTGCAAATGACACAAAGGCTTAGTATAAAAAACCTATTAAGAATTTATCAAGCTCAACACTCAAAAAACAAATGTTCCAGAGAAGAAATGAGCAGAATACATGAACAGACAATGTTACAAAGAAGACATGCAGATGGCAAACAGACACATGAAAAGATGCCCAACATCACTCATCATCAGGGAAATACAATTCAAAACCACATTGACATACCACTTCACACCATTCAGAGTGGCTAAAACAAACAACTCAGGAAACAACAGATGTTGGCAAGGATGTGGAGAAAGGAGAACCTTCTTGCACTGCTGGAGGCAATGTAAACTGGTGCAGCCACTCTGGAAAACAGTGTGGAGGTTCCTCAAAAAATTAAAAATAGAATTACCCTGTGATCTCACAATCGCAGTACTAGGAATTTATCCAAAGCAAACACAGGAGTGTTGATTCAAAGGGGCACAGGCACCCCAATGTTTAGAGCAGCACTCTCAACAATAGCCACATTATGGAAAGAGCCCAAATGTCCACCAACTGATGAATGGATAAAGAAGATGTGATATATGTACACAATGGAATACTACTCGGTGATGAAAAAGAATAAAATTCTGCCATTTGCAACAACATGGTTGGAACGGGAGGGTATTATGCTAAGCAAAATAAGTCAGTCAGAGAGACAGATATTACATGATTTCACTAATATGTGGAATTTGAGAAGCTTAACTAATGACCATAGGTGAAGGGAAGGAAAAAGAACATACAAACTGAGAGAGAAGCAAATCATAAGAGAGTCTTAAATACAGAGAACAAACTGAGGGCTGATGTGGGTGAGGGGTTGGGGAGTTGTAAAAATGGGTAATGGGCATTAAGGAGGGCACTTGTTGAGATGAGCACTGAGTATCATATGTAAGTGATGAATCATGGGAATCAACTCCTGAAGCCAAGACTACACTGTATGTTAGCTAACTTGACAATAATAATAATAATAATAATAATAATAATAATAGCATATAGTTAACATATAGTTTTAGCTCTGATCACCTGAACCTGGCATATGCCCTGTGTTAAAGAAACATTAGTTTAACACACGAATGAATAACAAACCATGTGGGACATGATTGCTAAATTTGTGATTTGTCATTCTAGAATATATAACCATCCCTAGATCTTTTTAAGGGCCATAAGCATTTTCCAAGTTGATTTAATCATCACTGTTGTTTGCCATCGTCACCACTGCTCTCAGCAGCAGCAGCGGCAGCAACAGCATCTCACCATCTTCACCACTGAGACTAAAGAGAGACCTTCTGTACATTGATCCTCTCTTTCTTCCTTCTTTCTTCCTTTTCTTGCTTCCCTTCCTCGTATTCAAGACATATTTCTTGAGAAACACAATATTTTTCTATCACTATTCTTAGTACTGAGAAAACAATGCTAATCAGACAGACAAGATCTCTGCATATGTTAGCACACTGGCTAAAGGAAAATGCCAGGAAAAGGTATGTAAACATTGCACACTTGGAAAAAATAATTCCAAAATTCATATGGAACCACAAAGACCTCAAATAGCCAAAGCAATCTTGAGAATGAAGAACAAAGCAGGAGGTATCACACTTGCTGATTTCAAAATATATTACAAAGCTATGGTAATAAAACAGTACAGTCCTGGCTTTAAACAGGCACATAGAATAATGGGACCAAACTGAAAGCCGAGAATTAAGTCAAACATATGCAGTTTATCAGTCTTCAACAAGAACATTATGAATATGCAGTGGGGAAAAGATAGTCTCGTCAACAAACATTGCTAGATACACACAAAAGAATGAAATTAGACTTTCATCTTACATCATGCACAAAAATCAACTCAAAATGTATTAAACATTTAAACATAAGGAAAAGCTTGAGGACATTTGTCTTGGCAATGATTTCTTGGATATGACACCAAAAGCACAAGCAACAAAAGCAAAATAGTCAAGTGAAAATACATTAAACTGCTTCTATATAGCAAAGGAAAAATTGACATAGTGAAACAGCAACCAACAGAATGGGAGAAAATATTCTGAATTATTTATTTGATAAGGGGTTAATATTCAAAATATATAAGGAACTCAAAAAAGCTTTTATATAGCAAAGGAAAAATTGACATAGTGAAACGGCAGCCAACAGAATGGGAGAAAATATTCATGAATTATTTATTTGATAAGGGGTTAATATTCAAAATATATAAGGAACTCGACTCAACAGCAAACAAAATTTTTAAAATGGGCTAAAGACTTGAGTAGACTTTTATGGAAAGAACACACAGAAATTGTCAACAGGTATATGAAAAATATTCCACATCACTAATCGTCATGAAAATGCAAATTAAAACTACAATGGATATAACCTCATATCTTTCAGAATGGCTATTATTAAAAAAAAATAAAAAGACAAGAGTTGGCAAGGATACAGAGAAATTAGAAATCTTGTACACTGAAGGTAGAAATGTAGAATGGTGCAGGCACTATGAAAAATAGTCTAGAGGTTCCTCAAATAATGAGAAATTAACTCTTATATTGTGGGAAACAGAACACCACAATGACCATGGGGCATATTCATTAAGGCTCCAAGATCTCTGAGAAAACTGGAGATTGTAAGGTTAAAAATAACCTGAAAGGACTTGAGTGAATTGCCCTTGGGAAATGTGGTCTGTTCTTTAGTATGCAAATAGGAATGTTTTGCTTAAAGGAAGCCAGCTTTATATAGCACAGTGCAGTCACTCCCTTCTTTGCCTTTGCTTCTATGGTAAAGATTCTTATCGGAACATATGTATCTGCAAGACTGCTGTCTTAGGCAAGATATGTACGATAGCTGATTCAGATATACATTGTTGACATGCTTTGCTAAGCTCCTGTTGTTAATCATTGCTGATCTGTTTTTCCTGAAAATGTATAGAAGATGTACAATAAACCTCGGTGCCTCAAGCTGTTGGCCCGGGGCCCCCTGTGCCTCTCTATACTGTCCTCTCTTTTTCTCAGTTTCTTCGCTGCCCCAGGTCCATGGCCCATTGAGGTCGATATTATATGATCTATCAATGCCACTTTTGGTTATTTATTCAAATTAACTGAAATCAGGATCTAGAAAAGATATATGCACTACTGTATTCATTGCACTATTCACAATAGCGAAGATATGGAAACAACCTAAATGTACATTGACAAGTGAATAGATAAAGTGCAATGGCATATTATCCAACCTTTTAAAAGAAGGAAATTCTGCCATAAATGACAATATGAATGTCTGGAATATATTATATTAAGAACATAAGCCAGTCATAAAAGGATAAATGTTGCATTATTCCACTTATATAAGTACCTAAAAGAGTCAAACTTATAGAAACAGAGAGTAGAGTGATGGTTGTCAGAAGCTGGAAGAAGGCGTTAATGGGGAGTTGCTGTTCATTGAGTATAAAGTTTTAGTTATGCACGATGAATAAATTGTAGAGATTTTTGCAATATATTTTTAAATATATTTTATAAACACAGACACAAAATCCAAAACAAAACTCTAGCAAAATAAACCTATCAACACATAAAATAAACTATATACCATTTCCAAGTGATCAGTCCCAGGGATGCGAGGTTAGTTAATAGCTGAAAATCAATTAATGCAATATAGTATATCAAAATAATTAAAAACAAAAATTACATGACCATCTTATTAGGCACAGAACCTTTTTTTTTTTTTTATAAAAACCAACATCCTTTTATGATAAAAATGCTCAAAAAATTAGTCACAGAAGGGAACATGCTCAACTTGATAGAGAACATCTATGGAAAACTCACAGGTAACATCTTACTTAATGGTGAAAGACTCGATCCTTTCTTCATATGATTAATAACAAGATAAAGATGTCTGGTCTCACCACTTATATTAACATTAAACTAGCAGTTCTAGCTAGGAAAATTCAGCATGAAAAATTTTAAAAAGCATCCATATGGGAAAGGGAGAAATAAAACTATCTCTATATCCCCCAGATGATGGGACAGGGGAGGCATAGCTAAAGGGTACTGTGCTTCTTTTGAAGGTGATGAAATATTCTAAAATTGACTATGATGATGGTTGCACATATATGTAAATATACTAAAAAATTAGTTTTAAAATTTAAATAGATAAAATGTGTGGTATAAAGTATAGTATGTAGATCATAACTCGATAAAGCTGGTTTTTAAAGAGTAGATAAACAATGTAATATGTCAATTCATGAGGAGGGAATGTTAAATTTTTTGAATGTTTATTTAATTACTTTGAGAGAGAGTGAGAGAGAGTGCATGTTGGGAAGGGACAAAGAGAAAGAGAGAAGAGAGAGAGAATCCTAAGCAGGCTACACCCTCATTTTGGAGCCCAGCAGGGAGCTGGATCTCACCACCCTGAGATCATGACCTGAGCTGAAATTAAGAGTTGGATGCTAACCTTAACTGGCTGAGCAACCCAGACACCCCAAGGGATTATATCTTCCTCATAGTGTATGTCATCTGTATCTCTGATTGTCTGGCTCTCCTCTATTGCCCTCATTCCAGGATCCAAACTGAAGAAGAACCCCCCACATATAACAAACTCTTTTCATAAGGAATAATAAAAAGAAAGTTGGAGAAATAAAGTATGGCTCTTAAAATCTCTGCTAAGAATCACCATATTGTCACATATGATTACGTTTCATTTATCTTCCCTGTTATCACTGAGAAGTACACTCCTTTCATAGGAAGGTAGTGTAAGTCACATCACAATGAGCAGGGATATATAATTTCTTTAATCTTAAAGGAAGAGTAGTAAAAAATAGTGCATTTTCCCACATATCTTATGCCATTTAATAAATGCGCAACTTTATATATTTTTTATTTAAATGTTTATTTATTTTATTTGTTTTTTTTGAGAGGGAGGGAGAGGGAGAGAGAGAGAGAGAGCACAAGTGGGTGAGGGGTAGAGAGAGAGAAAAGAAAACACAGAAACTGAAGCAAGCTCCAGGCTCTGAGCTGTCAGCACAGAGCCCAATGTGGGCCTTGAACCCACAAACTGTGAGATCATGACCCTTGACAAAGTTGGATGCTTAACCAACTGAGTCACCGAGGCTCCCCTGTATATATTTTTACCAAAAGTTATTTAAAGAACTTTGAGTTGCCTTGAGAGAAAATGGCAAGCCACTACTGCCTTTAGCTAGTCCTCATGATGATACTTATCCATGTCTTTGTGATTCTATTCTTCCTGATAAAATTCCTCATATTCATTAATATTAGAAAAGGTATTTTGGAAATCTGTGAGAGTCAGAAGACTTTAGTTTAATAACATGAGTCTCTTTAGATGGCCTTTAAGGTTTCACAAGTCACTGTATAAATTTTAAAATGTGTTCATTTGCAGGGTGTCTGGTTGGCTCAGTCGGTTAAATGTCTGACTTCAACTCAGGTCATGATATCACGGTTCGTGAGTCTGAGCCCTGCATTGGGCTCTGTGCTGACAGCTCAGAGCCTGGAGCCTACTTCAGATTCTGTGTCTCCCTCCCTCTCGCTCTCTGCCCCTCCCCCACTCAGGATTTGTCTCTCAAAAATGAATAAATGTTAAAAAAAATAAATAAAACATGCTCATTTGCTTTTAAAATATACATCATGAGAAACCAGTCTTTCACTCTTTAGTATTTAGACATTTGTCTTTGTACAATTTGCTTTTCCCATCAAGGATGACTTATACTCTATTCGTACTTTGGTAAACCTTTCGTAATGCAGGTGTTTCCTTTTCAGTGCCCCCTTATTTTACCTCATGAATGAAGACCACTTTATTACTCAGAGTTAAAGATTGGATGTTCTACTTCTGACTGCCTTGATCTCATAAAAATTAAAATACCCATAAAGTATGAAACAAATTTATATAATCCACTTTTTATTTGAATGAAGCACAGAAAAGATCTTTAGTTAAGTCTGATCTCTCATAACTAATATAGTTTACCTAATATGTTTGTAGTCTGCATTATGAATGTGGTGATTGTTTCATCTCCCTAATATAGTTGGGCATTTAATGACGTATGTAATACAGCAATTTAACAAGGCATTTTCCACTGTAGTCACCTCTTTAGATTATACCGTGTCTTCACCAGTATTGACATCCTCACTTATATAACTCTGTGTCTCATCTCCATAAGTTCCTTCCTTAGGCCATAGCTGGAGATGTCCTCAGTACCAGGATGCCAGGTCCCTGACAACTAATATCGTCTTCCTGCGCCATCCCTTTTGCTCAGAAATAAGCTAAGTCTGTAAGAAACTAAATTTATTAATTAGTTATGGGTACAAGAAAATGTATATTTTCTTTCATCCCAATATTCTTAGTGGCAACATATAAGAGGTAACACCCTTGGTGTTATATTCCTACCTATGTGCATGTTCTCATGCTGACCCTCACCATCTCTTCCTTAACCCGACCACCTATATCTCCCAGGATGCCTAAATCTTTCTGCTGTAACAGAAACAAAATCATAGATGGCATGTTTAAGAAGTTTCTCTGCCAAATATTTTCTATGTACAGTCAATAAACATGCAATCAGGAGGACATAAATCACACTGCTATTTTAATAGAAATAGTTAAAGACAAATAATTGTTTAACGAGCACTGAAGAAATTAAAAGACCAAAGGGCAATACAGAGGTATCACAGAATGCAGTTCCAACCCAAGGTTTAGGGAAACAAAGCAGAATTTTAGGACTTTTAGAATTTAGAGCTTGGAGATGGGAACCAGCAAAACAGGATGCAGACCTCTGGAGGGAGTTTGTTGCCTGGCTGAAAGTGTCCCCTCTGGTATTAGAGCTAATCGCACAGAGACGGGCATCATACTTGTAAGAGAGAGGCCCCAGCCGCTGGTGCCCATATCTCTGATGGGTGCTCTGAGCTGGATTATAGGAGTAACCAAAAATATCTGCAAACTGAAATCATAGCTCCTACCAGAACCAATCGCTGCTGCAGAACATAGAAGGGTTATTTTTTGTTTGTTTGCTTATTTATTTATTTTGAGAGAGAGTGCGCACGGGCGTGCACTTGCCTGTGAGGGAGGGGCAGAGAGAGAGAGATGGAGAAAGATAGACTCCCAAGCAGGCTCTGCACTGCAGCACTAAGCCTGACGTAGAGCTCGAGCTCACAACCCCTTGAGGACCTGAGCCAAAATCAAGAGTCAGACGCTTAACTCACTGAGCCACCCAGGTACCCCAGAAATGTAGGTTTAAAGCTGAGAGACAACAGTTGCTTTATAACAGACACACATGCATTAGCTTGTTTAGTCATCTAGGATGGACACTAGCATACCTTCATTTCACAGATGACTAACCTGGAAGTCATTAAGTTACGTAACTTGTCCAAGGTCACACAGGTAGCCAGGACTGAGCTCACGCTGTCTGGCTCTGCGGGCTATGTTTGAACCACAACTCTGATCACCTGTATTTCACAAGCATCCTGAATCTTCAGGTACTTCTTTGAAGACTCCTTCTTTCCTGAAGACATCCATCAAAGTTACTTATTTTCTTTTTTGTAAATTTTTTAAATGTTTTATTTATTCTTGAGAGAGAGGGGGAGATGGAGCATGAGTGAGGGAGGGGCACAGCGAGAGAGGGGTACAGAATCTGAATCAGACTCCAGGCTCTGAGCTGTCGGCACAGAGCCTGACATGGAGCTTGAACTCACAAACCATGAGATCATGACCTGAGCTGAAGTCAGACACTCAACCGACTGCGCCACCCAGGCCCCAAAGCTACTTATTTTCTGATAGCCCCAAATCACATTAATCTGGAAACCTTATTATTTCCTAGTCAATTTCATTTTCATAAAATTACTTATTTAACACTTTGTTTTTAGAGGCCATTATTTTCAGTACTACTGCTTTTTAAACTCCTTCACTGCTAACACTTAATCTGAATGCCTACCTCCATTCTCTCCCCTCTCCCAACCAAGGTTGTTGAAATTAAAATCACAGTTTTTCTATCCCAATTTTTGGTACCAGCCTGAATAAAAGTATATTCACAAAATTACTTAGCATCTTACACTCTTGGTTATTGGTTTCTACCTCATTATCCCACTCCATTCCAATTTGGTCACTTACTCCTGTGACCAAACTGTACATCTTGTTGTTATTCAGAGATGACAAATCCATAAATTCATAAATTTAAATATGTCATTATGATTAAAATCCCTGTCCTACTGAACCTCTGATGCATTTACATTGCTTATACCTGCTTTTTAATCCCATAGAGACCTCTAACATTTGGATCCCTCGATTTATCTAATTTCAACCAACTGGCCATTCTCTGTCATCAATTCCTTTTTATTCTTTTTGGATTCCATGTGCCATTACATCAACCAACCATTTGAAAATATTTCCGAATTTATACAGCTTTAATTTCCCTAGTCAGCTCTCTTTCTCCAGTTCTCTAAGTAAGGTATTTAAAGTCCTTTCTATGTTTTTAAATGTTCAAATTTATTCTCCTAACCTGAAAGGAGCTATATATCTCAATTAAGTGCTTATAGCCAAATATACTTATTTATAAAGACAGTTATATTTTTCTCTGTTCTTCTGTTAAAACAAAATAAAATATGTGACTTTTTTTTTTCAAAATCTCCTTCCCTGTCTGGGTTTTGCTTCTTATTCCATTGTGCCTACTTCCCATAATTATTTAAATTTGCTCATGTTGACTCTTCTGGGAAGAAAAAAAGTTCTTCCATGAACTTATGTATTCCTCTCCTACCATCTTATCTCTTTGCATCTTATAATGGTTAAATTTCTCAAATATACATCTGTATTCACACTTTATATCATCTCATTCCCCTCTCTCATGTCAACCTCTTTTTGTTGGGCTTATACCTTGAAATTAAACTTATTCTTGTAAATATAAAAACTAACCTTCTGGTTCTCATTCTGGAAAAAGCAGAGTAAGCACATTCCATTCCATTCCATTTTTCCCATCCTTCCCTAACTAAAACTTCCTGGAGCAAATTCATAGAGCAATTGAGTAATGATTCCAAAAGGCAGAGAAAAGAGGATGTAGTCACTATGAAACACAGACTTGAGTAACAAACCAGCAGTAATTTTCTACACTTTTTTGGGGGGGGGTCATGTATATTCTGTTTTGTATGCTGGGGAAGTCCACTACTCAGAAACATCAATGGACACAGACAAAACAAACAAACAAACAAGTAAAGCCTAATCTCTCTAGATAAAGCACAAGCTAATAGTGGTTAAGCAGAGGAGAAAAATTTTGACCATGCATGCCTTACTCCAAGTGAACACTATAATAAAAATTCTGCACCACTTTTCCTTCCTCTGAAGTAAAGACTGAACAGAGCTGTCTTCTATCCTTGCCCTGCAACAGTAAAGGGATGTGACCCCCTGACCACAGTGACTATGAATGGAGACTTACCTTTCATCTCTACCCTGCAACAAGTTGGGAGCATCACTCCTCACACCACACACACATTGGGAGAAGAGGCCAGTCATGTATTCACACCGTGCAATAATGAGGCAGCCTCCTCTCTCTCCCCAGCAGATATCAAAGCTACTGAGATGGAGAACAGAGCTCTGTCTACCAGTCTCTCCCCAGGAAAAAAATGAGGGAACTTATGCTTTTTTCCCAATAAAAGAGCAAGGAAAAGGATGGAATTAGAGAGAAGGATATTTTAATTCTGTGTATGAAGGGGTGGCCAGACTACAGAGCAGTTCATACATGAAACCAACCAAATAAAAAATAGTAAAAGGTTTGATAACTGAATTCTGGTGTGGAATACAACTTGGGTTCTAGATTGGCCTCTAGGTAGCACGTAAGTGGGACAGAACAGAATGGTATTGCAAAGGCTTTGAAAATAAAGCTGATATTTCAACCTCATCCCACAAAGTTGGTCAGGATGCATATTCTGAACTCTTATATATTGCATGCCTGAAAAAAAATAGAGATTATTAAAAGAAACCAGACACTCTCCACATAATACTCAAATGCCCAGGATACAATCTGAAATTATTCATCACTTCCAAGAATCAGCAAAATCTAAACTCTCATGAAAAAAGACAATTGCGGTGAATAAATTTAAGATTTCTCTGAGCTTGCACCAATGGGTTATCAAGGCTTTGGACTGAAAGCTTCCACAGGGCGAAAGTGCTCAGCATAGAACAAAGCACAGAGCAGAAAGCCACTTCCACAGGAGGAAAACGTCCAAGAACAGGTAGAGGAACAGCCAGAGGTGGAAAGCCAACCCAGCAGAGTGAAAGAGCCCAGGATTTATCATTAAGTAAAACAAAGCATAGAGCAGAAAGGTGCTACAGGTGAAAGCACCCTGAGCTAATTAGTGAGAAAAATGCCTTCTTAACCCTGAGGTAGCATGCTCTATCTATCTTAGCCCCTAGAAAAGTTAGGATAAACACACAGTGCCTGATGCCTACAGTAAAGGGCCTTCTGCTCAGTGCTGGCACTTTGATTTATATTGACCCTAACCCCTAACACCACATACTTTCAAAACCCCCTTTCTCTCACATGCATGAGTTAATTATCAGTGTTTGTCTCTTTCTGCACATCCATCATTTTTGTAAGCCTCTGATCCTAATAAATATGAATCAAGGACCTTACTCAGGGTTTTTGTCTCCTCCCGGATATTAGCCTCTCTCGTATTCAATTCTGCATCCACTCTCTTGCTGGATGAGAGAGAACTCCAGACTCAAAGTCTGCGAGGCAATCAATAGGTGCCTCTAATGGGGTACCTGGGTGGCTAAGTTGGTTAAGTGTCTGACTTAGTCTAAGGTCATGATCTTACAGTTTGTGGGTTCAGCCCCGAGTCAAAGCTGTGTGCTATTAGCACAGAGCCTGCTTCAGAACCTCTGTCCATTTCTCTCTCTGCCCCTCCATGCCTTGTAAGCTCTCTCTCTCAAAAACAAGTAAACATTAAAAAAAGGTGCCATTCCTGATATGACAGATATCAGGAATTAGCCAACAATATTGTAAACGATCTGTCATAAAAATGTTCTAACAAATAATTACAAACACTATTAAAACAAATGGAAAAATGATAAGTATCAGGAATAAAATAAAATACAAAAGAAAAATAATGAATATTTAGAACTAAAAAAAATAATGACCAAATTATTTGGAGTTCACTGGAATGAACTCAATAGCAGAATGGAGTTGACAGAGGAAATAATTGGGAATTTAGAGATAGATTAACAGATATTACTACATCTGAAGAGCAGAAAGAAAATGAAAATAGACTCATAAACCACTTAGGACAATAACAAAAGTAATTTTATTTTATTGCTATTATTTGAATTCTTTTGTTTTCTACTTCTTATGACTCCCCTTGGTCTTTGCTTTCAACATAATGAGTAAAGACAGTTTTTTTTTTTTAATCTATTTTCTGAAATAGTCTTCCCCTTGTTCCATACACATTGATTCTCACCATTTTAAACTCTCATTTACAACATGATATCTCCTGGTGAGTTTAAAAAATTAAAAATACAACTACCTATGACCCAGCAATTGCACTACTAGGTATTTATCCAAAGGATACAAAAATGCTGATTCAAAGGGGCACAGGCACTCCAATGTTTATAGCAGCATTATCAACAATAGCCACATTATGGAAAGAGCCCAAATACCCATTGACTGACGAATGGATAAAGAAGAGGTTGTATATATATGCAATGGAATGTTACTCAGCAACCAAAAAAATGAAATCTTGCCATTTGCAACAACATGAATGTAACTAGAGTGTATTATGCTAAGCAAAATAAGTCAGCCAGAGAAAGATATATATCATATGTGATACATGATACATATCTTATGTGGAATTTAAGAAACAAAACAGATGAACATAGGGGAAAGGAAGAAAAAGAAGGTAAAAAGAGAGGGAAGAAAACCATAAGAGACTTTTGAATACAGAGAACAAACTGAGGGTTGCTAGAGGGGTGTGGGGTGGGGGGAGGATAGAATAAATGAGTGATGGGCATTAAAGAGAGCACTTGTTGGGATGAGCACTGGATGTTATATGGAAGTGATTAATCACTAAATTCCACTGCTGAAATCAATACTACACTATATGTTGGTTGGATTTAAATAAAAATAAATAATAAAATTGTTTTATAGTTGAAAGCAAAAATTACCAAATGTCACCTCAAAATATGTAGACATAATAATTAATAAAACTATATTATAAAATAGAGAATATATGGGACTAAAATGCATTAAGATATGGACTGTCCCTTAAAATTGGTAAATATTGATATTAGTAGATGGTAATGTTACATATATAGATTGTGATCCCCAAAGTGGCAGTGTTTAGCAAAGTACTGCCCTTGGACTAAAACACATCCTCCATCTGTTTTTGAACATAAATTTAGACCAATACATAACTATGTCCACTCATTTATGTATTGTTTATGGCTATTTATTTTGCTACTCTTGCAGACTTGACTAAGTGACCATATGTCTCACACAGCTTACACTATATACTATATGATCTTTAACAGAAAATATTTACCAACAGGGAGCAACCACTAAAAACTTATAGAATAACATATAATAACAATAAATATGGATAAATCAGGTGCCAAAAAAAAAAAACCAAGTTAAATTACACCAAACTAAAAACTGCTGCCAGTAAAATCAGCAAAGTGAAAAGGTAACCTATGGAATGGGAGGCCATGTTTGTAAACCATATATCTGATAAGGGATTAATGTCCAAAATATATAAGGAACTCGATAGCAAAATATATTATATATATTTTACTATATATTTTAAATATATTTGTATTTATAATTTATATTTCTATTATATCTATCTATCTATATCCATATCTACCTATGTGTGTGTGTGTATATACATATATATATATAAAAGTGGGTCAATGACTTTCAATAGGCATTCCTCTAAAGAAAACACACAAATGGCCAACAGGGCTATGAAAAGATGCTCAGCATCACTAATCATCAGAGAAATACAAATCAGAAACACAATGAGACATGACGTCACTCACATCTGTCCAAGTAACTATCGACAAGTATAACAAAGATCTGATAAGTGTTGGCAAGAATGTGGGGAAATTAAAACCCATACACTCTGTTGGTAAAAATGTAGAATGGTGAATCTGCTTTGGGAAACAGTATGGAGTGAAGTATTAGTATTAGAATTAGTATTGCCATATGATCCAGCAATCCTGCTTCTGGTTATATATCTAAAATAAATGAAGTCAGGGTATCAATGAGATATTAGTACTCCCATATTTATTGGAGAACTACTCACAATAAGCAAGATAAAAACGTGGCAATAACTTACATGTCTATCAAAAGTTATACAAATAAAGAACATGTGGTGCATATATACAGTGGAATGCTATTCAGACTTACGAAGAAGGAAATTCTGCATATGTGACAATATGGATGCACCTGGAAGACATTATATACTAAGTGAAATAAGCCAGGCATAGAAAGACAAATGCTACATGACTCCACTTTTTTGACAAAGGTGTTTAAAATAGACAAATTCACAGAATCAAAGAGTTGAATTATAGTTGTCAGGGGCTGGGAGAATGGGAAAATGAGAGACCCAACAATGAGCATAAAGTTTCAGCTCAGCAAAATGAATCAGCTCTAGATGGTACATTATACCTATAGTTAACAATAATGTACTGTACAACTAAAATTTTGTTAAAAAGATATTATCACAAGTTCAGTATTCTTACCACAATAAAATAAAATTTGAAAAATATAGATAAACTAAAATTGTTACTAAACAGAGTTCAAATAATCCACAGGAAAACAGGAAACAGGAAACAATGGAACAAAACATAGACACTAACACACACACACATGCACACACAGAAACAGAAAATAAGGGTATTATGGCTGATTAAAATATTTCTTTTTGTTTAAGTAAATTGTTCTAATTCTCATCTCAGTTTTATAATTTTCTTAGGATCTAATCATTTAGAATGTGTTCATAAATTTTACCTATTGATTTTAATAACTTTTTCTATAACCAGTCTCTAGTGACTGATGACATATGAATTTTATTTGACAAAATAAATTCAACAAACATTTATTGAACACTACTATTTTGTGGATAATTTACTAGTCTTTGGAAGTTATAATAAAATAGCTCAAGATGGTTACAGCTCATATTTTAAGTGAATAACTTAACTCCAACCACTTTCCTAGAGTTTATAGTGAAGAATGGTGAAGGAAAGGCTTTAATTTCAATGATTGCTTAGATATATATTTATCCCTCACTAAGAAACTAGAAATTACTTAATACTGAAATATTAAATAGCATTTAGAATGATCTCTATTATGCAAGATACATATAAAACAGTCATCTAGTGGCATGAAATCAAATAATTAATTCTATGCAGTGGAAACAGAAAAACTTCTTGTAAGAGATGATGTTTAATTTTCTACCAGAAAAGGGGGAATTTTTATTACAAGCAGAGGAAAATACATGGAAAAAATATTAAAGCAAATGGAGAACATGAATATATTCAAAATGCTCTAGTGGGAATTAGATTTAAATACAATGCAGAACTTAGAAAGAGAGAGAAATGGTTAATCATGATAAATTCAATAGTGGGGGCACTTGAGTGAGTGAGTTAAACATCAGACTCTTGATTTTCTCTTAGGTCATGATCTCACGGTTGTGGGATTGAGTCCCGAGTTGGACTCTGCACCGACAGCATTTGAGCCTGCTTGGGATTCTCTCTCTCTCTTTCTCTCTGCCACTCCCCTGATCACTATCTGTCTCTCAAAAGAAATAAACCTTTTTAAAAAATGCAATAGTGGAAGAAAAATTTGAAATAATATTTAAAGTGAATGAATGAAAGATTGAGAAAAACAGAGGAGACCTTCCAAAAATATGCTGTCATGTTGGCAAGAACACTATGTGACTGGGAGTAAGGCAGGGTAAGAATGAACAACCAAAAATGTATATACAGGCAATGGTAGGGCAGAAAGATTATATATGTATGTGTATATGTATGTATGTATGTAATTTATATAATTTACATATAACTTACATAATTAACTATATATATTAACTTACATACATATATATGTAATTTGAGATTTTAAAAGGTGTACTGTCAACCCAAAATAGGTTACATACTAGGTAACATAAAGGCCAGGTTTTACCATAATCTTTGTGCCAATGATTTGAAAATAATGAAAACTCATCAAGAAAAATATCTCAGAGTAAAAGTTTTACTTTTTCTTTTCATAACTTTCAGTTCAATAAAGAAAACCAAGTCAAAGGAAATGAAACTTGAGTAAGGAATGTATTTTTAATACTCAAATTAAGAATATGTCAAGGTCATAATATTGATTTCTAAAAGAGATTTTAGAAGCATGAGAATCAATACATATGGAACAGCGGGAAAACTATTTTAGATAATAGATAAAAAAGATCTACTGTCTTCCGTGATTATGCTAAAAGCAGAGACTATGAGGAGCCCTAGGAGGTAGGGGAAAATAAAAGGAATTCAAATAAGAGCAATAAAATAAAGTTGCTTTGGTGCTTATCCATGCATAATATCTCTAAGTTTGAAAATTAGAAAGCATTTGTCACTAAAATGAATCAGACATCATCAGGAGACCTTATAGAATAACAATAATTTGATCATGTTTCCAAATTCAGAAAAGAAAATACTTAGATGATTTTAGTAATCAAAATTTTTAAAGACTGGAAAGCATGGAAGCACTTAGAAATCAAAAATTTAAGTAATGAAAAAGAGGACAAGAAATGTCTGTTTAGATAAAGCAAAGGGTTGATTTTATCACCCTAAAACCCTATCTCAAAATCCAGAGGTGAAAAAAATGGAGAAAAAGCCCTCTGGAAAAATACATATTTTTTGTATCTTTATAATTATTTGTCATGGATCAATTAGTTAGCAACTAAATATTATGTTCGTTCATTCATTCATGTGTTCATCCATTGTTCATGTGACAATTTGGGTATTGCAAATATTCCTAAACCTCCCATATATCATACTACAAGATACAATAGTGTCATTCATCCTGTCTGACAATTCCATCATAGAATTAACTTTTTCTTTTTGTGTTCTATTAAGTCTCCCACTGTGTTTATGGGACAAGGTTAAGAACTATAAACCAAAATGTTTTGCATGTGCATGGATACTTAACAAGTGAATAACCTAACTCAGAATATACTAAATGTCTGCTGTAAACCTGATGCAAATGTATAGCAAATTCTGCATCCTATTAAGACATTTTTTAACAAAATTTAGAGTAGTTTTGATGGAAAGTGATTTAATTTTCAGATGATATATAGTGTTGAAAGGCAGAAGGCAGAATCTAAGTATAAAAAGGTTTTAACCTTTATATCCCTACCTGACTCAGTAACTATACTGGGCTGCCACCGAGGACATGACTCTGGAGGAGCTGACTCTGCAGTTGAGGTTGATGTGAAGGCACTGACAGCAGAAGGCCATGAGCAGATGGTATTGCCTGCTGGTGGGCATTGAGTCCTTTGTTGAAGCAGGAACTGGGTAGACCATATCTGTGTCTACCACATGTTGGCATCTAACTGTCTTAGATTTTCTTAGTTGAGCTCTTTGATTTGAGTTAACTCTTACAGTCTACCCCTTATCAATGTCTGATTCTATTTTTGATGTGGCTATTTTGTAGCAAATTTTGGAATCTTCTATCAGGGCAACCTTGCTTGATATGATTACTCCTCTTTGAAGCAAGAAAATCCCAAATATGTGTCCTCTTTTAAGACTTGGGGCTGAGGTAAAAGGTAGCCAAGACATTCACCATGTCATTATTTCATAAATAAATTATGTCACACTATACAGTTACCTGAGAGTTTCCAACCACATCCAAACAATGGAAGAGATGTTTATTTGTTTCCTGATCTACATAATGACTAGCCTTATTATCTTTGTCAGACATTATAAGTAGAAATCACCACCCTAAACTGATTTGCTGATATTTTTTGGAGTCTGGATAGTAATACAATAATAATCAACATTTAACAGAAATTAATAATATAAAAAATGATTTTTACAGGCATTATGTTATCCAGCAATCACCAAAAAAAGACATAACGATAATAAAAATAACAAAATTTATTGGCATTTAATATGAACCAGACACATGTGAAATGTTTATGTAGAATATCCCATTTAATATTCCTGGCAATTTTTGAATTAGGCACTAGTAATATTGTCTTCATTTTACAAGTGAAAAGTTTAAAACTCAAAGAGAAACACTTTGAACAGAACATGCAGTAGATGTGTGACTGAGAGCCAGAGACTTTAACCAGTATACTCTTTTGTCTGAGGAAGACCATATATAATCAAAATCCTCACTCCCCAAGTGAGAAAGCTACCTCTATCACAGAAGTGTCTCTGGGACTACTTGCTAAATACAGTGACTACAAGTTCTAACAATTGATTTAAAAAACAAAAAGAAGAAGAAGAAGAAGAAGTTTCAACAGTTGATAGTGGAACAAAGAGTAGTTTATTAAAATAAATACTGGGAAGATGGTGGCGTAGGAGGATGCTGGGCCCACCTCGTCCGGCTGATCACTTAGATTCCACCCACATCTGTCTAAATAACCCAGAAAACCACCAGAAGATTAGCAGAATGGACTCTCTGGTGCCAAGCGTAGACAAGAGGCCCATGGAAGAGGTGCCTCCCTCCTGGTGCTGCAGGGCCCCTCCCCCAGGGGACCACCGACAGCAAAGCGAGCTGAGCCTGCCCCTCCCACCTCTGTGCACCTTGTGGATCCACTCAGGCTAATATGCCAGATCCCATCAAAGCAGCACCACAAGCCTGGCAGTGTGCAAATAGCCCAGGCAGGGGCCACACCACTCCACAGTGAGTCCTGTCCCTGGGAGAGGGGAAGATAAGGTACACGCCAGTCTGCCTATGGCCCCAGGTGGGCTGGGGACAGACATCAGGTCTGACTGCGGCCGGGCCCACCAACACAAGATACTCCAGACAGCACAGGGGAAGTGCCCTGCACTTTGGAGCCACCCCAGGGACTACCCAAAATGACAACACAGAAGAAATCTCTTCAAAAGAAACTCCAGGAAGTAGCGACAGCTAATGAATTGATCAAAAACGATTTAAGCAATATAACAAAACAAGAATTTAGAATAATAGTCCTAAAATTAATCGCTGGGCTTGAAAATAGCATAGAGGATAGCAGAGAATCTATTGCTACAGAGATTAAGGGATTAAGAAATAGTCATGAGGAACTAAAAAATGATATAAATGAGGTGCAAAAGAAAATGGAGGTGGCCATAGCACAGATTGAAAAGGCAGAGGAGAGAATAGGTTAATTAGAAGATAAAATTATGGAAAAAGAGGAGCTGAGAAAAAGAGACACAAAAAAATCCAGGAGTATGAGGGGAGAGGTAGAGAACTAAGTGATGCAATTAAATGCAACAATATCCGTATGATAGGAATTCCAGAAGAGGAAGAGAGAGAGATAGGGGCTTTGTGTACTTGAACAAATCATAGCTGAGAACTTCCCTGATCTGGGGAAGGAAAGGGCATTGAAATTCAAGAGGCACAGAAAACTCCCTTCAGATGTAACTTGAATTGATCTTCTGCACGACATATCATAGTGAAACTGGCAAAATACAAGTATAAAAAGAAAATTCTGAAAGCAGCTAGGGATAAACAGGCTAACTTATAAAGGGAGACCAATAAGACTAGTGGCAGACCTATCTACTGAAACTTGGCAGGCCAGAAAGGAATGGCAGGAAATCTTCAATGTGATGAACAGAAAAAACTACACAGCAAGTCTGTCATTCAGAATAGGAGAGATAAAGGTCTTCCCAAACAAGCAAAAACTGAAGGAATTCATCACCACTAAACCAGCCCTACAAGAGATCCTAAGGGGGATTCTGTGACTGAAATGTTGCAAGGACCAGAAAGTACCAGAGACATCACTATAAGCATGAAACCTACAGATATCACAATGACTCTAAACTCATATCTTTCAATAATAACACTGAATGTAAATGGATTAAATGCTCCAACCAAAGACATAGGGTATCAGAATGGATTAAAAAAAAAACAAAACAAAACCCATCTACCTGCTATCTACAAGAGACTCATTTTAGACCTGAGGACACCTTCAGATTGAAAGTGGGAGGATGGAGAACTATCTATCGTGCTACTTGAAGTCAAAAGAAAGCTGGAGTAGCCATACTTCTATCAGACAAACTAGACTTTAAATTAAAGTCTGTGACAAGAGATGAAGAAGGGCATTATATAATAATTACAGGGTCTATCCATCAGGAAGAGCTAACAATTATAAATGTCTATGCACCGAATACAGGAGCCCCCAAATATATAAAACAATTAATCACCAACATAAGCAATTTTATTGATAAGAATGTGGTAATTGCAGGGGACTTTAATACTTCACTTACAACAATGGATAGATCATCTAGACACACGATCAATAAGGAAACAAGGGTCCTCAATGATACATTGGATCATATGCACTTGACAGATGTATTTAGAACTCTGCATCCCAAAGCAACAGAATATACTTTCTTCTTGAGTGCACATGGAACAATCTCCAAGATAGATCACACACTGGGTCACAAAACAGCCCTTCATAAGTATAAAAGAATTGAGATCATACCATGCACACTTTCAGATCACAATGCTATGAAACTTGAAATCAACCACAGGAAAACGTCTGGAAAACCTCCAAAAACATGGAGGTTAAAGAACACCCTACTAAAGAATGAATGGGTCAACCAGGCAATTAGAGAAGAAATTTAAAAATATATGGAAACAAATGAAAATGAAAATACAATAATCCAAACGCTTAAGGATGCAGAGAAGGCAGTCTTGAGAGGAAAATACATTGCAATCCAGGCCTATCTCCAGAAACAAGAAAAATCCCAAATACAAAATCTAAGAGCACACCAAAAGAAAATAGAAGCAGAACAACAAAGACACCCAAACCCAACAGAAAAAGAGAAATAATAAAGATCAGAGCAGAAATAAACAATATAGAATCTAAAAAAACTGTAGAGCAGATCAACGAAACCAAGAGTTGGTTTTTTGAAAAAATAAACAAAATTGACAAACCTCTAGCCAGGCTTCTCAAAAAGAAAAAGGAGAGGACCGAAATAGATAAAATCATAAATGAAAATGGAATTATTACACAAAATCCTTCAGAAATACAAGCAATTATCAAGGAATACTATAAAAAATTATACGCCAACTAACTGGACAACCTGGAAGAAATGGACAAATTCCTAAGCACAAACACACTTCCAAAACTTGAACAGGAAGAAACAGAAAAGTTGAACAGACCTATAACCAGTGAAGAAACTGAATCAGTTATCAAAAATCTCCCAACAAATAAGAGTCCAGGACCAGATGGCTTCCCAGGGGAGTTCTACCAGATATTTAAAGCAAAGATAATACCTATCCTTCTCAAGATATTCCAAAAAATAGAAAGGGAAGGAAAACTTCCAGACTCATTCTATGAAGCCAGTACAACTTTGGTTCCTAAACCAGAGACCCAGCAAAAAAAAAAAAAAAAAAAAAAAAAAAAAAAAAAAAAAGAGAGAGAAAGAGAACTGCAAGCCAATATCCCTGATGAATATGGATGCAAAAATTCTCAATACGATACTAGCAAATCGAATTCAACAGCATATAAAAAGAATTATTCACCTGATCAAGTGGAATTCATTCCTGGGATGCAGAGCTGGTTCAACATTCGCAAATCAATCAATGTGATACATCACATTAATAGAAGAAAAGATAAGAACCTTATGATCCTGTCAATGGATGCAGAAAAAACATTTGACAAAATTCAGCATCCTTTCTTAATAAAAACCTCAAGAAACTTGGAATAGAAGGAACATACTTAAACATCATAAAAGCCATTTATGAAAAGCCCACAGCCAATGTCATCCTCAATGGGGAAAAACTGAGAGCTTTCCCCCTGAGATCAGAAACACAACAGGGATGTCCACTCTCACTGCTGTTATTTAACATAGTGTTGGAAGTGCTAGCATCAACAGTCAGACAACAAAAGGAAATTAAAGGCATCAAAATGGGCAAAGATGAAGTCAAGCTTTCACTTTTTGCAGATGACATGATATTATACATGGAAAACCTGATTGACTCCACCAAAAGTCTGCTAGAACTGATACATGAATTCAGCAAAGTCTCAGGATACAAAATTAATATACAGAAATCAGTTGCATTCTTATACACTAATAATGAAGCAACAGAAAGACAAATAAAGAAACTGATCCCATTCACAATTGCACCATGAAGCATAAAATACCTAGGAATAAACCTAACCAAAGATGTAAAAGATCTGTATGCTGAAACTATAGAAAGCTTATGATGGAAATTGAAGAAGATATAAAGAAATGGAAAAACATCCCGTGCTCATGGGTTGGAAGAATAAATATTGTTAAAATGTCAATACCACCCAAAGCTATCTACACATTCAATGCAATCCCAATAAAAATTGCACCAGCATTCTTCTCGAAGCTAGAACAAGCAATCCTAAAATGTGTATGAAACCACAAAGACCCTGAATAGCCAAAGTAATTTTGAAGAAGAAGACCAAAGCAGGAGGCATCACAATCCCAGACTTTAGCCTCTACTACAAAGCTGTCATCATCAAGACAGCATGGTATTGGCACAAACACAGACACATAGACCAATGGAATAGAATAGAAACCCCAGAACTAGACCCACAAACATATGGCCAACTCATCTTTGACAAAGCAGGAAAGAACATCCAATGGAAAAAAGACAGTCTCTTTAACAAATGGTGCTGGGAGAACTGGACAGCAACATGCAGAAGAATGAAACTAGACCACTTTCTCACACCATTCACAAAAATAAACTCAAAATGGATAAAGGACCTGAGTGTGAGACAGGGAACCATCAAAACCCTAGAGGAGAAAGCTGGAAAAAAACCTCTGTGACCTCAGCTGCAACAAATTCTTACTTGACACATCCCCAAATGCAAGGGAATTCAAAGCAAAAATGAACTATTGGGACCTCATGAAGATAAAAAGCTTCTGCACTGCAAAGGAAACAATCAATAAAACTAAAAGGCAACCGACGGAATGGAAAAGATATTTGCAAATGACATATCGGACAAAGGGCTAGTATCCAAAATCTATCAAGAGCTCACCAAACTCCACACCCGAAAAACAAATAACCCAGTGAAGAAATGGGCAGAAAACATGAATAGACACTTCTCTAAAGAAGACATCCGGATGGCCAACAGGCACATGAAAAGATGCTCAACATCACTCCTCATCAGGGAAATACAAATCAAAACCACACTCAGATATCACCTCACGCCAGTCAGAGTGGCCAAAATGAACAAATCAGGAGACTACAGATGCTGGCGAGGATGTGGAGAAACGGGAACCCTCTTGCACTGTTGGTGGGAATGCAAACTGGTGCAGCTGCTCTGGAAAACAGTGTGGATGTTCCTCAAAACGTTAAAAATAGACCTACCCTATGACCCAGCAGTAGCACTGCTAGGAATTTACCCAAGGGATACAGGAGTCCTGATGCATAGGGGCACTTGTACCCCAATGTTTATAGCAGCACTTTCAACAATAGCTGAATTATGGAAAGAGCCTAAATGTCCATCAACTGATGAATGGATAAAGAAATTGTGGTTTATATACACAATGGAATACTACATGGCAATGAGAAAGAATGAAATATGGCCCTTTGTAGCAATGTGGATGGAATTGGAGAGTGTTATGCTAAGTGAAATAAGTCATACAGAGAAAGACAGATACCATATGTTTTCACTCTTATGTGGATCCTTAGAAACTTAACAGAAGACCATGGGGAAGGTGAAGGGAAAAAAACAAAAGGTTAGAGAGGGAGGGAGCCAAACCATAAGAAACTCTTAAAAACTGAGAACAAACTGAGGGTTGACGGGGGGTGGGAGGGAGGGGAGGGTGGGTGATGGGTATTGAGGAGGGCACCTGTTGGGATGAGCACTGGATGTTGTATGGAAACCAATTTGACAATAAATCATATTAAAAAAATAAAAATTAAGTCTATTTTGTCTGATATTAATAAAAAATAAAATAATTATTATAATGATCATTAATAATAGTTTTTGTAAATAATAATATTAGTAAATAAATGTTAATTTAGGTTTCTTAATGGGAAAAAGAAGAAGGCCACTCCAGATTGGTAGGTGGTGGTTTTCATAACCAAGGGAGCTTAACTAGAAGGCTTGTCTTCCACAGCCTCAAAACCAGTAGATCTCAGAATCCATCCACAAGAATCTTAGAAGTTTATGTAAAGGACTTCATGGGATTCAGTCATATATACCAGCCAGAGGGTCTCAACAACACCTCACTCTCTCAAGGCTATGTCCTTCAAATGACTTGGGCTATGAGAATGATGGGTGGATCATGCATTCCAAGGACAAGAGTCGGTGAGAAGCCTCCAATTTCTGGGTGTTGCTCGAGTGTCAACCAGAGGTTATGCCCTTTCAATGACCTCACCCAACACCACTACACACAATTTTGCAAAAAAGAACTGTCCTTTACATGACACTTAGAAAGTAGGCTGGGCTGCCATGCTTTTCTTATATGTGTAATCAAAGAAATAATGAATCATAATTTATTCATAGGTTATTGAGTACTTGTTTTTAGTGTATAAATAAGAATATTTATAATTTTTATTAGTCTATATTTAAGAATTCTATTATTTATTATGTTTGCATATGTAATCAAATAGGCACAATGTACTATTTTTGAGATAAAAGAAACTCAAAATGAAGTGTTAATTATTTTTAGTTATTTATTATAAATTTTATAAAGTACAGAAAACTATGAATTTGACCATTAAAGAAAATTTGAAATAAGTAAAATTAAATGAAAATATGAAGGGATTATGACTGTATTACACTTTTATATGCTACCCATATCCTTTGTATGATCAATGTAAGTTAGTGGCAAGTCTTCTAAGATATTAATTAACTTTCTGGGGATGAAATACGCTTATGGCAGTTTCCTTTAGAATTATATTTCATTGAATATCAATTGAATACAGTTAAAGTGACTTCTATTCAAATGTTGAAAGGGGTATTATACCAAAATATTAACATAGATTTATACATAATAAAAACATTTTGTGGTGGTGAGATTGAATTGTAATGATATAAATATTCCTATTCATTCTAACAAATGTCCTAAGTGTCAGATAAGGTAGAAAATTAAGTAAAACCCCCATAGAAGGAAATTATTGGCATAAATTTCTAAATAAAATTCACATGAAACTATACTATAGGAAAAAACTTGTATAATGTGAGTTAATACCTTCACCTAAAATCTTTAATAGATTTTATATTTAAAAGATTCAAAATTGTTATTGTTTCATTGATATCAGGGTATTTTGAGTTGCTTTAAGGCTAATACTGAGAGTAACACCTAGCTTCCTCTAAGGAAACTTATCATGCCTTACTTTTCAGTTATATCTGGAAAGATATTGGCAGAATACCACCAACCTATTCTAGAAACCAGGACATATAATAGTTGCTATATATTCTGAGGCATTAACATCCATTTAAAATCACTGGCAGATGTATCATTGTGATAGCTATGTATATTCTTAAAGTATGATATAGTCAAAGTTTACCCAAATCTCAAGGGGCTTTTCATCCTAAAATATTTCCTTTTCTTTTTTTTCCCCCAAACTCAGAGGGAGCCTATTAATAGAGTAGCTATGACACTAGTTGTAGCACTTCTTTTCGTGTTTTCCCCTTACAAAGTCCAGATAAAGAGATAATTGAGAAAGCGAAGAAAAAGTTGGTCAGGCTCCTAGACTATGTCTTCTCTATAATTTTCCTTAGATATTTTTATGTAAAAAATAATTAAAAGAATTAATCTCAAATTCTGATGTCAATAAAAAATGTCTCCTAAGTGTTCTGCCTCTAATGGTCTGGTGTCCACAGAAAAGGAGAATATTAAAAAGAAGATACAACAGGCAGATACAACTGCCCATATCTGATGGGAAGATATTTATTTACTGGGCACTTTATACAGGATATTTCAGCAACCCTGCTCTCCTTGTTTGGGTTCCCTCAATTAAGCAAACCTTGGGACAAGGATTCTTAGGCAGGTGTTTATTTTGAGAATCAAAATGGAAGGAGTAGAAGAACTGAAATGAAGACAGAAGGAAAGCTGTATTAAGGAACATTATTGGGATATTCCATCTAAAGGCTATTGGAATTCAATCCCATTAGGAACTCCATGAGGGACCCTGTAAAATGCATATCAACATAAGACATGAAAGAGGGTAGTATTTTTTACCCAGGGAGTGTCAACTGTTCCACAGTTATACATGTACACATGCATCAGCTCAGTGAAGTAGGCTTTATCAGTCATCCATGCAGCTGTAATAGCAAGAAAAGAAAGCAAGAGATGTGCTGTATACCCATAGCAAGGTGCTATCGTGCTAAAGCAAAAACCTATGGTATTTGTGAGAGAAACACAAAAGTTTTCTGATAGACACCACCTCTCCTTTCACCACTCAAGACCTCTTGTACCCTACATTAAGTCCAATACACCACAAAAATATTAATACGAGTATTAATTGAATAAGTTAAAATACTCAGAATTATAACTGGTCCCTAGGCCTTAACTATTATTCATTATCTCCCTCTTTTACCACATCCTCTAGATTACTTTTATCCTCAGCAAGTACTTCAGCTGTTCTCTGTTTATTGACTAATGAGAGGACGCCTATCTTGATCCCTGAGGAATGAGAGCCTTCAGTCACTGCGCTTTTGAGGTTATAGTTGTTGCAATAGTGCACACAGGTATCACTGAACTTAGATCATCAAGAGTTGCCCCAGTGAATCTCCAAGATTACAAATATATTCCTTTCCAACCTATTGTGTTGCTAAAACTTTAGGAATCCCCAACAATAAGTTAACTCCTTTTGCTGCTGTCTGCTGAACCACCAAAATGAGAAGCCAAATATGACCTATAACCTCAGGTGGGAGCTATAACCTCAGGTTCAATGAAAGCCTTAATGTGTCCCCTGGTAGAAGCCTCCTTCCACCCTACTCCAGAAGAAGATTTTTAATCCTTCCAAGGATGAGAGGACACAAAGTGAAAATTTGGCAAGTGTGTTGCAAGGTATAATGATGTAATTGACTAATTATACTTCTATCACTGGCTCCTGGATGAGCATTCTAAACCTGGGAAAACAACAGTGACTCTCATGACTATCAGCTATTGACCTGGTATATTTATAGTATTTCGTGTTGTAGAATAGTTCCCTAAACCTACAGATTTTTTTTTCTCGAAACCAACATATTGATCTTTAATAGGACATCCTAACATTCCATTATACTTCCAGATCAAGCAGTGTCTGGTAGGACCAGTGGATAAGGTAGTTATGTGCCCATTATCCCATCTTGTTTATCATAAAATGTGTCCATTGGTCTGAGTTGATAACTGTGAGATCCTATAAGGGATTGTACTGGAAGAGAAACTGTAGTTAGAAAAAGCAAACTTTATTATCAAGACCAATGAGAAATAATCATTGTCCCTTCAGAGGTAGAAATTATTCAATACAATCAACTTCCCATTACGTGCCTGGTTATTTTTTTTTTTTTTTGAAGAAGAGTACCATATTAAAGGCTGGATATTGATCTCTGGTTTTGACAGATTTGACCCTCAGAAAAGGTAGTAATAAGGTGAGACCTGATGAGAAGGAACTAATGCATACTAATGTTAACTGCTACCATGGCCACTCCACTTATAAACCGTTTGTGCAAAGACTGAGACAGTGGAGAAGAGACTGATTGACATCCTTAGGATGAATCAATCTATCTACAAGGATGTCAAGGGGCTCCTTTTTGATTAATACACTCTGGTGTGAATTACTATTAAGATACAAATACCTAACACATTGTGATACTCTAAAATATCTATTTGCTGTCTCTTGAAATCTCAATTTATTTCTTCCAGACCCCTAACTAACCATTTTCCTACTATTTTTCCACTGCCTAGAAATGTTTAGTCCTATATTAGGCCATTTTTCACATAAAATGTAGATAACCATGTTTAATGCTCACAGTTATGCCCTCTGAGAGAATTTCCTGATGCATTATTTAGGGCCACAGCACAAGGGAGCTGGAGTGCAATCTTAATCCTTTTTTTGGTTTGTACCAGCATATCAAACTGATAAACCAGTAAAACAGCTTATTCACCCATTGCTAGTTGGTTGAAAAAATCACCCTAATCCATAGATGTGAGTTATAGCAAAAGCTTCAGTGCAACACAGGCAACATGTGTGTGTGATCATTAAACTTACTTTAGCCCCAACCTATACTGCACAATTTTCATCCTAAAGAGATTGTTATTATGCCCCCTGAACTTGCAACTTACTAGATCATATAATATCAAGGTCAGAATTGGTGGATTTGATTACAGTCATTTGATAGTTTAGAGTGAACTATTTAGTCCACTCTATGACCCACTCACTTGCTAGGATATCTTTTCCAGTAGCAAACCATGCCCTGCTGCAAAAGGCATGACTTTGCTCCAGAATCCTAGGGATCTGTGCTTTTCTCTCTTGGTTGGTTGGTTCTTCTACTGATGCTATAGTAAGTTATCACACACTTCACAGTTAAAACAACACGCATTTATTATCTCGCAGTTCTTTAGGTCCTAAGTCCAGGCATGGTCTGGGTGGGCTTTCTGTTAAGGATCTAAGACCAGAATAAAGGTGTCAGCCAAACTGAGCTTTTGTCTGGAGAACTTGGGCAAGCATCTGCTTCCAACCTCATTTATTACTGGCAGAATCCAAATTGCGGTTGTCATAGTACTGAGATGCTCATTCCTTGATGATGGTCAGCCAGCGGCTATTCTCAGCTCTTAGAGTTGGCCTGTATTCTTTGAAGTGTGGTTCTCTCCATCTTCAAAGCCAGCTATAGATAATCTCACTGATGTCAAATCCTCTCACACTTCGAACATCTCTCACCAGAAAGAACTCCATTCCTTTTAAGGACTCACATGATTAGATCAGGCTCACCAAGGACAATCTCTTTATCGTGAGGTAAAGTGATTTGGGACCCTAATTACTTCAGTAAAATATAATATATTTAATATTATATTTAATATATTTAACTATTGTGATATATTATATTATTATATTTTATATTTAATATATAGATCATAATCTATATAAATCTCCCATTTAATATGTTATAGATCATAATCACTTGTGCTATAGGGTGAGGGCTGTTGAATTAAAATTGGATTAGAGGCGCACCTGGGTGCCTCCAACGGTTAAGCATCTGACTTAGGCTCAAGTCATGATCTCACAGTTTGTGAGCTGGAACCCTGCATCAGGTTTTGTGCTGACAGCTCAGAGCCTGGAGCCTGTTTCGGATTCTGTGTCTCCCTCTCTCTCTGCCCTTCCCCTACTCACCTCTGTCTCTCTCTCCAAAATAAATTAAACATAAAAAAAATTTTTAAGTTGGAATTAGAATCTTACCTTCCACACTCTACTCCTGGGGCTTATTAGAGACTCTGTCCACATCCATGAAGGCTTGCAGAGTTGTCCCTTGGAACAATCTAAGTTGTTCTCTTGATAGTAGTACGTGAAAGATACAACAATCTGGCCTTGACTTTAAAGGTGATGTCTCAGCGTGCCCATACCACTGGCTACATAAAAACTTCACAGTATTTCAGGTCCCTGAAAACCTTTAGAAGCTTACCTCCTTGTCTTTAGCATGGATACTCCATACTAAAGCATCAAGAGTAACTTGGTATTTCTAGTAGCCAGGTTCAACTAGCATAACACCCCAGCATAATATTCTATGAAATGTCAATGTTAGAATCCCTGTGGACTAGATTGTGAGTGAGAGCAAGAGCATGAACATCGCTCCAGGACAAATGTGGACTGTTGTCCATCTTACGTAAAATGGAATAACTTTTGAATACTTTTCTCAAGACAAATTTGGAAGCCATGTGTTTGACCACCAGCTACCTACCAAATTTTCCAAGTTTCCTGGAAGTCCCCTCAGACAGTTCTGCTCATTATATTTGAGTTCAACTCATCACATATATCTGGGATATAAATTAAAAGGGGTTATTTGTCATTCCACCTGACCCCAAATTCTCAAGTGCTTTCCGGAGTAGATTTTGTTTATGTATCAGTTGTGATTGGTCATTTCCCTCACTAGTGAAACAGTCTGTTACATTACTATTATCTTTCCACAGAGTCTCAGAAATTGTTTCATCCAGGGATAGACATCTATATATCTGCTGGTGATGACGTAGGAAAAGAGAAGAAGTTCATTTCTGCTTCCCATTTCTACATTCCTCCTCTCCTGGAAGTCTGGGGTTCCTGATAAAAGCTATGATTATGGTGCAGCTACATCTTTCCCATAATCATTCCAGCCTGCAACAAACTCTGATTTGATCCATCCATCACTATAAAAGCCATCAGCCAGTATTACTGAGCAAGCTAAACTGCGCTAGCTTTATTTGGCTGTTGCTGAAGGAACACCAATTCCAGCAAGTGAGGCAAAATTCAGTTTCTAGGGCTCTGCTGTCCACTTGACTTAGGAATGTGAATGGTCCCCTCTCCTTTGAGCATGAAACTGTCTGGGGAGGCATTGTTGCCTTCCAGGCGTATTCTTCTCTTGTCTGAGCAGACTCAGAGAAGCCTGATGGCAGGGTGGCATTAGGAATAGTGAAGAGTTTTTGTTTTGTTGTGCTGTTTTTTGTTTGTTTGTTTGTTTGTTTGTTTTTTATTTTAAGTAATTTTGAGACAAGATAAGCAATCCCTCCTCACTGTGTGTTTGAGAACTCAGAGGCTATGTGCTATGGGGGTGAGAAAGAACAGCCTAGATCTCTAAAGGATAATGGTCCCCTAACATAGGCCTTCCTCACACATTGACTTCCTAATGATATTTTCCCCTCCTTCTTTATCTTCCAGATGTTTCTTCCCCTAGAATTGTGTTAGCTTTCCAGTCATTATCCCAGTTTGCCCAGTCCTGACAATTCTATCCCTGTCAGTTCTTTCATATCCAGTCTGGTTTTTGCATCACCCACAGAGCTTCAGCTTCTGGCAAACTTCCCAGAAGTCTGGCCCAGAGCTGGCAAACATTAATCCTTTAGACATCCCTGCAATTTAGGAAGGGAACTTTTCTAATATGACAGGCTGTCCCCAAATGGAATCAGAGTCTAAAGAAGTATTTTTTGCTCCCTGAGGTCGGTGGCTCTCTGTCTCCCTCAGGATTGGTCAGTCTACTGCTTTATTTAGAAGGGAGACTGCCATGTAAACCATATCTTGCTGTTTGTCAGCATTCGTAAGTTGAAATTAACATTTAAATTTCTAGAAATTCTTTCGGGCTTGGATTCTCTGTCTTAAGGGAAATTAGTTACCTTCCCAGGCATTGTCAAGTGTCTACCATTTGCCCTGAAATTTTCCCAAAAGATCCTCGTTTTCTCTACAATATGAGGAAGCTCTAGCACCCCTACTGTAGGATGGGGAACTCTTTTATCTTTTTCTCCCTCCCCTTAATCTTATGGCTCATAAAGGATTAGAGACTCATGAAAGGAGTCAGTGGACTGAATTCAGGCAAATGTCTTCCTGAAAACAAAGAAATGTACCTGATTACTGGTTACTAGGAGCTTTCTGTTCTAGTCTCTCATTTTAAGCTGAATGTACCTCACATGGATTCCTGAGCAATATGCCTCCTCCTATATACTGCCCTCATTCATGGTAGGTTGTGGCTTATAGGCAAACAATGTAATAACTGAACAACTGGCTCTGAGATATTAAATTTTCACCATTTCACTAGTCATAGCTTTAGATGTTGGTAATATCAAGTAGTGTCATGAGTGTGGGAAATTAGGAACTGACACCCCTTATGGGATATACATATAAAATATATAATTAATATATAATATATATAATACATAACATATCATTAATATATATATGTGTGTATATATATATGTACACAGACACACATACATATGTATGTATGTATATATGTATCACCTTTAGGGCGAGCAATTACACAGAAACTGTCAAGATTTAGTATGTGCTTATTTAACAATTCTCCCTTTAGGAAACATGTCTAGAAAACATTCCACATATGGGCATAATTTTCAGGTACAAAGTTAAGGGTTAAGTAGTAGCTATGGTGTATAACCTTTATTGTGCACCAACTAAATACCAGAAACAATGCCAAATTACTTAAACTTATCAATCCATTTATTCCTTGAAAATGAATCTATGAAATAAATATAATTATTATCCATATTTTATTGGTGAAGAAACTAAAAGAAATTAATAAATTTGTTAGATCATATAGACAACATGTACCAAGATTACAATTTCAAAGCATACCCTCAGATACTTATACATGAAATATCATAGAAAAGCCAAAGGAAATAACCACCAGATTGTATTAATTGATACTAAGAAGAGCTATACATGACATAAATTAGACAGAGAAGACAAATATCATACAATCTCACTTAAATGTGAAATCTAAAACCAACCAACCAACCAACAAATTGAACTCACAGATACAGAGAACAGATTGGTGACTGCCAGAGGCTGGAGTGAGCGGGTGATAGTGATCAAAAGGCAGAAACTTCCAGTTATAAGACAGGTAAGTCCTGGGCAGGTAATGTACACCAGTACTGCTATAGTTAATAATACTGTATACTGCATATTTGAAAGTTGCTAAGCAATTACATCTTTTTTCTTAGCTAAGAGTTTATATTTTAAAAGTTCTTATCACAAAGAAAATGTAACTGTATCATGATGGATGCTAACTAGACTTATTGTAGCGATCATTTTGCAGTATATACAAATACTGAATCATGTTGTACACCTGAAATTAATATGTCAATTATATATCAATATTAAAACCTATTACACAAAATTATTTGTGATTAAAACCGATGAGCATGAGTGTGTCCATTAGAAAAAAAAAAAAAAAGAATCGTTATCGCTTAAAAGCCACAGAAACATTGTGCCTAAATTTTAAGAGGCTTTCCAGTTATCCTAGTGTTAGCTCTGGACAAACTCTTGGTTTGTGTTATATTGTAGAAGAAACTGTGTATTTGTTCTACTTATTCTGCCAAAGGGAACAGAAAGTTGCTACTGACACATGACAGCTGGCATCACTGAATTCATGTATCTCAATTCTGTAAGCTCCCCAATGTTTTTCCATTAAGCATTTTTACTGTTCAAAATAATCAGAGATCTTCTCTTCTTTACTTTTGTTCTTCCTCCCTTTCCACTTGTTGCAAACAAAGATTCTAGTAATACATTGTCAATAGCAAAGTAATTTGGTCATAAGCTTTTATAACAAAGAAATAATTTTAGACATGGAAAATAATAGTAAAAGACACATGTTCTCCTCCTGTGAACATGATGAGGGATAAAGTATTCTGCCATGTCCTTAACTGTAAGTCCCTAAGTACCATCTTCAAGAGTGAGGATATAACCATGAGTCCAGCTGACATAATGAATGTGATTCTGTTTCTTAGGCAAACTGCATAACAATGCCCCTTTGTCAAAACCCAAGTAGGCCAGCACTGAACATCAGATTCTTTTTCCCAGGGGGTCTCAAAAAAGAAAAGGAAAGATTCAGACGTCCTTGGAAGAAAGGGATACAGGGAGTAATTTTTCTGGTAGCTACTGAAACTCATGTAAATACCTTTATGCTTTTTCTTTATCTAGTAAATCATAACTTTGACAAAAGATTTCAAGAAAACAAAACTCCAACCTAGGGGATAGTAAAATAAGAGACTTTGTTTAAATCCTGAGGCTAACGTTAAGAGGGAAAAAATCATCTCTAAAGGAAAAGGAAAGTAAAAAGAGCTACTTGTAAAAGAAATGAAAACTGTGAGGGAAAATATTTTTTTAATTGTTGAGGAGAAAAATATTAGGAAAAAAGAGAACAGTAAAAATTGAGAATAAAAAGATTTTTCTAAATAAAAGTTGATCAAGTAACAAAGAAAAGGAACAATTAAAGACTGAAATATTTTTAAAGAGACAATTGTAATACATAAAAAGTTAGGATATTAGCATTCTATGTGAACATAGATATTATATAAAATAATGACACAAGAACAAAGAAGAAAAATATTGATTATTTTTAAAAATTTTTTAACATTTATTCATTTTTGAAAGACAGAGTACAATCAGGCTGGGGCAGAGAGAGAGGGAGACACGGTACCCAAAACAGGCTCCAGGTTCTGAGTGGTCAACACAGAGCCTGACATGGGGTTCAAACTCATGGACCAGGAGATCATGATCTGAGCCAAAGTCAGACACTTAACTGACTGAGCCACCCAGGCATCCTGAAAAATATTGAGTTTAGATGACACATAAAGCCATGTAATTAGGAAAATATTTGAGGGGCGCCTGGGTGGCTCAGTCAGTTAAGCGTCCAACTTCAGCTCAGGTCATGATGTCATGGACTCGAGAATTCCAGCCCTGCATCCGGCTCTGTGCTGACAGCTCAGAACCTGGAGTCTGATTCGGATTCTGTTTCTCCCTCTCTCTCTGCTGCTCCCATGCTCACACTCTGTTTCTATCTCTCAAAAATAAAATAAAAACATTTTTAAAAGAAAAAAATAGGAAAATAATTTGAAATATGAGCAAAATGCATGCTTACTCTGCTTTGCTGAAAAAGTAACAGTAAGAAAGCGCATTGTAAAACTGAACACAGTGCTTTTTTCATATTAATAGTTTTATATGCTATTTGATCTATATTTTGGCCTTGGTTTCTTACTTAGACCAAGTAAAATAAGGAAAACAAAAAAAATTCTAAATATTCACATCTGGTATAGCATTTCCTTCAAAACATAACAAAGTAAGGATAGACTATTGTAGCAGAGGTCAATGACTACTCCGGCCCTTTGGAGACAGTTGTTACTGGGAATAAACCAAAACTAATGCTTTATCTTACAATATAAACATGAAAAGAGGTTAAATATCACTAGTCATTAGGAAAATGCATAACAAACAAAACAAAATACAATGAGATAATACCTTATGCCAGTTAGAATGGATATCATCAAAAGGATAAGACATAACAAATGGTATTGTGGATGTAGAGAAAGGGGAACCCTTGTGCACTGTCAGTGGGATTATAAACTGAAACAGCCATTATGAAAAATAATATGGAGGATACCCCCAAAATTAAAAATTGAACTACAGTATTATCCAGCAATTCCACTTCTGGGAATATATCAACAAGTAACAAAAACACTAACTTGAAAAGATATCTGCACTCCCATTTTCATAGCAGCATTATTTATGATAACCTAATATGTGGGAACAACCTAAGTGTCTATCGATGGATGAATGAATAAAGAAATTGAGGTATGTGGTCAATTAATCTTCCACAAAGGATGAAAGATTATGCAGTGGGGCAAAGACAGTCTCTTCAACAAATGGTGTTGGGAAACCGGACAGCTACATAAAAGGAATGAAACACCGCTTTCTGTCACCATACAGAAAAATAAACTCAAAATGTATTAAAGACATAAATGTGAGACCCGAAAACATAAAAATCCTAGAAGAGAGCACAGGCAGTAATGTCTTTGATATTGGCCATAGCAACATGTTTCTAGATATGTCTCCTGAGGCAAAGGAAAGAAAAGAAAAAATAAACTATTGGGATTACACCAAAATAAAATGTTTTGCACAGTGAAGGAAACAATCCAAAAAACTAAAAGACAACCTACAGAATGGGAGAAATTATTTGCAAATTACATGTCAGATAAGGCTTAGTATCCAAAATTTATAAAGAAGTTATAAAACTTAACACCCCAAATATAAAATATCCAGTTAAAAATGGCAGAAGACATGAACAGACATTTCTCCAAAGAAGACATCCAGATGGACAACAGACACATGAAAACATGCTTAGCATCACTCATTATCAAGGAAATATAAATCAAACCTACAATGAGATATCACTTCACATCTGTCAGAATGGCTAAAATCAAAAACTAAAGAAACGACAAGTATTGGCGAGAAAGTGGAGAAGGAAGAACACTTATGCACCATTGGTGGGAATGCAAACTGGTGCAGCCATTATGGAAAACAGTAAGTAGGTTCCTTAAAAAGTTACAAATAGAACTACCCTATGGTCTAGGAATCACACTACTGGGTATTTACCCAAAAATACAAAAACACTAATTCAAAGGGACATATGCACCCTCATGTTTATTGTAGCATTATTCACAATAGTCAAATTATGGAAAAACCCAAGTGTACATTAATAGATGAATGTATATATATTCCATATATAATATATTATATATATTATCCCATATATATAAATGTATATATGTGTGTGCATACACACACACACACACACAATGGATTATTCAGCCCTAAAAAAGAATGAAACCTTGCCATTTGCAATAACATGGGTGAAGCTGGAGAGTATAATGGTTAGCAAAATAAGTCAGTCAGAGAAAAACAAATACTATGTGCTTTCACTCATGTGTGGAATTTAAGAAACAAAACGAATGGGCAAAAGAACAAAGAGAGAGAGAGAGAGAGAGAGAGAGAGAGAGAGAGAGGGAGAAAGACAAACCAAGAAACAAACTCTCAAAGGGGAACTTCCCAAAGGGGAAGTGGGAGGGAGAGATGGGTGAAAAGGTGGATAGGCATTAAAGTGTACACTTAACATGACGAGCACTGAATAATATATAGAATTATTGAGTCACTATATCATACATCATAAACTAATATTACACTATGTTAACAACACTGGAACAAGAATTAAAAACTTAATAAAAAAGAAGTTGTGGTATATATATGCAAGGAAATATTATTCAACCATAAAAATTGGAAATCTGGGGCATCTAGTGACTCAGTCAGTCAAGCATCGGACTCTGGGTTTCAGCTCAGGTCATTATCTCACAGTTTGTGACTTTGAGCCCCGCATCTGTCTCTGTGCTGAAGTCAAGGATCCTGCTGGGGATTCTCTCTCTCCCCACCACCCCTGTCTGCCTTTCCCCTGCTCACACTTTCTCTCACTCTCTCTCTCAAAATAAATATATATATATTTTAAATTGGAAATCCTACCATTTGCAACAACTTGAATGGAACTTAAAGGCATTATGCTAAGGGGAAGAAGTCAGACAGAGAAAGACAAATACTCTATGAGATCACTCATACGTGGAACCTTAAAAAGAAAAGAAAAGAAAAAAAGAAAAGAAAAGAAAAGAATCATAGAAAAAGAAATCAGACTTGTGGTTACCAGAGGAAGGGGTTAGGAGGAGGGAGAATTGGAAGAAGGTGGTCAAATGGTATCAAGTTTCAGTTATAAGATAAATAAGTACTAGCATGTAAGGTACAACATGATGACATAGCTAATACTGCTGTATGGTATATAGGAGAGCTGTTAAAAGTATAAATCCTGGGGCACCTGGTGACTCAGTCAGTTAAGCAACTGACTCTTGATTTCGGCTTAGGTCATGATCTCACAGTTCGTGAGATAGAACTCCATGTCAGGCTCTGTGTTAACAGGACAGAGCCTGCTTGGGATTCTTTTTCTCTCCTTTCTCTGCCCCTCCCCTGCTTGTTTTCTCTCTCTCTCTCTCTCTCTCTCTCTCTCTCTCTCTCTCTCAAAATGAATAAACAAACTTAAAAAAAAAGAATAAACTCTGAGTTCTCATCACAAAGAGAAAACTTTTCCTTCATTTTATTCTTTCATTTTTATTGTGTCTATAGAAAAAAATGGATGTTAGCTGAACCTATTGTGGGAATCATTTCACAATATATGTAAACCAAACAATCACACTCTATGCCTTAAACTTACACAATGATATATGTGAATTGTTTATCAAAAAAACTTCTAAAAACCAATAGACAAGTTTTCCGTTATAAGATAAATAAATTCTGGGAATTTAGTGTACATCATGGTGACTTATAGTTAATATTATATTGCATACTTGAAATTTGCTGAGAGTAGGTTAAGTATTTTCATTAAAAAGTGTAACGATATAAGACAAAGGATGGGTTAACTAGCTCGATTGAGGTAATCATTTCACAATTTATATGTATATCAAATCAATCATCACTTTGTATAACTTTGATATATGCAATTTTTATTTCTCAGTAACACCTAAGTAAATCTGGGCAACAATGACATGGATTCGGAAAATGAAAGTGCATAGATTTTGGCTTATTAAAAAATATTAAATAATAAAAGAGTTGTATCACATTAAAAAGATTGAGAGCAGATTTCAGACAAATATAGCTGCTTAGCCATGCATTGTTTTCTCTCCATATCCAAGGGGTATGGTAAAATCAAAATATATAAAAACCTCCAAGGATTTTCAAAGTAAGAGAAAACCACCGGACCACAGCCAAGTCCCCATTCTTTTCTTTCAACAGATTTTTTTTTTAAGTTTATATATTTATCTTGAGCGAGAGGGAGCACAAGCGGGAGAGGGGTAGAGAGAGAGGGAGACAGAGAATCCCAAGCAGGCTTTCCACTGTCAGCACAGAGCCCTACCCAGAGTTCGATCCCATGAACCATGACATCATGATCTGAGTGGAAACCAAGAGTCCGACATGCCATCTACTGAGCCACCCAGGTGCCCCTGTTTTCTTACCCATTTACCAAAGTGAAAAACACTGGGAGTGCAGGAAAGTGATTTTAGAAGAATGATTAAAAATTTAAACCTGTATTTAGACATGTATTTAGGGTGGATTTAACACATGTATTTAAGGGGGATTTAAGACATCCTAGTTGAGACATTGACTATGCACAAGGATACACACATCTGGAATTAAAGAATTCATGGAGTCGTTACCATATTGGCGCTATTTGAAGTGAAAAAGACCACATAAAAAGTAAGTGTCGAAAGAGAGAAGGATTCTGAGGCCTAATCCCTAGAGATTTCAACATCTAGAGGTCTAACAGAGATTGAAAAGTGGGAGGAAAATTAAGACTTATAACTTATCAAGCAACGTGCTCAGGCATCCTTAAGTATCTGATTGCACAGTATGGATTACTTATAAATGAATGTGATTGCTATTCATTCATTCATATCAAATAATATTTCTTCCCAGTACACGTAGGTTTTCTTATTCCTAATAGTCTTTATATAATTTGCATTTTAGTTTTGCCTAAGGCTGGCTTCAATATCATGTGGAATATATTGATTTAAGTTGTGATAATAATTTTCAATTATTTTTATGCCTTATAGGTAGCCTTTTCTCTTTTTCATCATAATGAGTCTTTGAAAGGCTAAAGACTAAAAGCAAATAAGAAAATAAACCAGTGTTTTTACTGTTTGTTTTTGTTGGATGATTTTAAACAGAGTAATTGGGTAACTTTGACTTGTTTTTGCATTGGGGGTATTTTTTTTTTAATTTTTTTTTCCAACGTTTATTTATTTTTGGGACAGAGAGAGACAGAGCATGAACGGGGGAGGGGCAGAGAGAGAGGGAGACACAGAATGGGAAACAGGCTCCAGGCTCTGAGCCATCAGCCCAGAGCCTGACGTGGGGCTCGAACTCCCGGACCGCGAGATCGTGACCTGGCTGAAGTCGGGCGCTTAACGGACTGCGCCACCCAAGCGCCCCTGCATTGGGGGTATTTTTAAAATTTAATAGATTGAATAGTATTGATTAATAATGAAACATTTGAACAAGAAGTTATTCTATTCTCATTTTTAAAACACCCTGGTTAAGGCTGTCTTGGGTTATATTTAATATAATGACTATAGGGGAAAAATGAGTAACTTTTAATATCTTGCTATTGTATGCTTTTTTAAAAAATGAACTCAGAATGGGAAGGAAGAGATTTAAACAAGAAGCCAATTCCTTCTATATTTCTTTAGCTGGAGAAAGCTTAAATTGGGATTAATGAGTATTTGGAAGCACCTTAAAAAAAAACATATTTTCTTGGGGTAAAATTGATACCCAAAAGGCTGCACACATTTGGAGTACATCATGAGTTTCGACAAATTTAAAGGTTTGACAAACTTTAAAACACACCAAGATACTATTTCCTCAATCCCCTTGTATGTCCTTTGTCATCAATTTTCTCCTCAACACCGTCCATACACAAGCACTGATATGTTTTCTGTGATTATAGATTATATTATTTTAAAATTTCAATTTACTACAAAAGTCTTCATTACCTAGTTGCTTTCCCTCAACATAAGGATTTTTAAAATCATCTATATTTTTGTTTTGTTTCATTTATGTAGTTACATATATCAGTAGTTGCTTCCTGTTTATTGCTAAATAATATAACACTGTGTGGCTATACTGAAATTATTCATTCACCATTTATGGCCATTTGAGGTGCTTCCAGATTTAGGCTGTTAAAAATAAAGCTGTATAAACATTTATGGGTGAACCTTTGTATGGACATTCACTCTTTTGGGTAGGTAGTTAGCTAGCAGTGGAAAGCTGGGTCATACATCGATGAGTATTTAAGAAACTGTCAAACATTTTTCCCAGGGTGATTGTATATTTTGCATTTCCACAAGCAATGGAGAAGAGTTCTCTTCATCCTCAACAATTGTTGGCATGGTCAGTTTTTACTTTGTTGGTTTTTTTATTGTTTTTTTAATATATTAATTATTACTACCATTATTATTATTTTACCACAAAGATGTGTAGCTTGTAACTTATGGTGGTTTAAATGGGCTTTTCTGGGTGACTAATGATGATATTGAGTTTGTCCAGTGTTTATCAGTCATACAAATTACTTTTGAATAAAGTATCTGGGTGGCTCATTTGGTTAAGTGTCTGGCTCTTGATTTGGGCTCAGTCCATGATCTCATGGTTTGTGAGTTCAAGCCCCATGTCAGGCTCTACGCTGAAGGTGTAGAGGCTGTTTGGGATTCTTTCTCTCTCACTTTATCTCTGCTCCTCCCTGCTCATGCTCTATCTCTCTGTCTCTCAAAATAAATAAACATTATTCTTTTTTGCATTTATTCTAATTGCAAGTTCAATTTCGAATATATGTGTTGCAAATAAATTCTCTTCTTCTATGGCTAGCATTTTAATTTTTAATGGTGTTTTATGAACACCAACTTAAAAAATATTTATCATGAAATTCAGTGTACTGATTTTAAATAATAGTTCATGCGTTTTGTATTATGTCTAAGAGTGCTTTGTCTATTCCAACGTAGCAAAAATGGCCTCCCATTTTTCTTCTAAAAGACTTATACTTTCATGTTCTTTTAGGTTTTACACTTAAGCTTATGATCCATTTTGAGTTAATATTTTGTTTATAATGTGAGGTAAGAGTTTATATTTAAATTGAATACAATTTCTGCATTGAAACGCTTTGGCTACATTGTCAAAATTAATCAATACTATAACATGTGAGTCTATTTCTGTATTCTCTTCTGTTCCACTCATGTATAATGTTTACCTTTCATCACTACCAAACTGTCTTTTTTTTTCTTTTTAAAAGATTTACTTTTAAGCAATCTCTTTACCTAATGCAGGGCTTGAACTCACAATCCCGAGATCAAGAGTCACCCTCTCTACTTACTGAGCGAGCCAGGTACCCTAAACTCTTGATTAGTGTAGCTGCAGACAGCTTTCACCACCATGGTTGAACTGAAATTCCTGGAAGTAATTTCAAAGTACCAAGATGGTACCCACACCCACACCCACTTTTAGATATATCCATCATTACTTCTTCAGAAGCAATTAAATTGAAATGTATGTGTCTACAGTTATGGGAAATGGTTAAGAAGCAGTGTAAATGTTCTGATTACCCAATCCCTAGAATTTTCTAATCTTTAACCCTAATTTCTAACCTAAGTTTCATCTAGAGATTCAGACATAAAACCTTTTTCTCCAGTCCTATCTGCTCTTCATTCCGATTTCTCCTATTTTGAAGCCTAGGCAAGTTTTTCTATATCATGAGTTCCACTGTAACCCACTTACTGGGTATTAATTTTTGTCATCTCTGAGCTAAATTCCATCTTCTTCCTAGGACATGATCTAATTGGGTCTTCTTACTTGAAACAAGATCAGAAAATGAATTTATTATGCTCCATCCCAACTCTACCAGAGCAGTGGTATTATGTGGTATTATTACCATGATTATCCACATTAATTTTCGTTATAATCTGAGATGGAGAATCAATAATTCAGATCAATTCCCTCACTGAAATGGTGAGAAAACTGAAGCCCATTCATGTTCTTTATCCATTTATTTAGTTCAAATTCATTGAAATTACCATTGTTGTAAGACACTATCCTTACCATTATAATTACAAAGAGGGAAGCAGATGGGAAGCAATAGATTTTTGGTGGAAATTTCATATTTAAGAAATTTAGAAATATTCAAACGACAATATAAAGTAAGGAGTATTACATATATTCATGTTAGAGCTGGTTCGACAGAAAAAAAAGTAATTCTCTTAGCTAAGAGTCCCATGATGTGATACGAACATGTGCTTTAGAATCATATGTAATATGATTAACAGTGGTTCATTCATGATCCACATGTTGCCACTTCCTCCCACTATACCATGTTATACATCATCAAATGACTGTGCCTATTTTTTTGGCAATCAAAAATCTTCTTAATATAGTGTTCTAAGCAGACAGTGGTAATTGATACTATGACTGCATAAAGTAAAAGGATCAATAAAGAACATGCACAAATAATAGGAATGTATGATTACATCAGAATTTGGGGTAAGAAAGATAAAAAATAATGGATCCAATAACCAAAATCAGGATTATGAGAGAAGTGAGCCAGAACGAAGACAGAAGCCTAGAATGTAATATTCAAAGTCAAAATCAGCCCAAAAGTTGATAGGGCAAGGAGATGTCCAACATTAAGAAATGTATACTTGCCTTAAGTTAATAGTTGCTCTCAATCTTCTTAGCAGGCTAATAGCTGTGATCATAGTCCAGAATTTGAACAGAGGCTTTAGATTTTAAAATATATATAACATATTAATTTTACTCAATTAATTATGTCTTTAAATTCCTCAATCTAAGTATTCTACTTACAGTGGAATTCACATAACCCTAGAAAGAATTAAAAATATATTTTTTTCAGTTTACTGTTTGTAACACATAAGGAACTGGGGCTACTGTATGCCAAAACAACAACAACAACAACAACAAAAAGCCAGTGCAAGCGGCAAATACTTTTTGAGTTTAATTTTTCCTATATTTTGTACAGTGAATTTATCAACTGAATTGATATAGGCAACTATGTTGCCTTTACACCACCCAGTTTGCCATGAAGGTATTTCCAAAAGAATCAAAAAGCTATGTCGATAACAATCCCTTGAAGTAATGTAGTTGTTTCTCAAATATCCAATATACTTTATTTGTCATATTTTTTAATCTAGTTTTCCCGTCATCACTCTTGGGTTAAAATATTTTCTTAATCCATGTTTACAAGTACTTGATATTTATAGGTAGACTTCATGTCCCCTGGTAGACTTTGCTCACTCTAGCTCACAAAATTTGAGATACTTCAATCCTTTGTCATTAGTCTATCTATTCTCTCTCTTAATATCTCATATTGTCTTTGCTGTGAGCTCCTTTCTTCGTTTAACTATGTGCTTCTAGGGTTGGAATGTCTATAACTGAATGTATTCAAGCAGGTATGTTTACATGAAATAAGATGAAAGTAAGTCATTATTTTAATGCTTGTCTAACTCGACAAAGCTGCACAGATAGAAAATCTTTCCTAGATTAATTATTCTATAATATGTTACTATTTTGAAGTATTTATATAGCATGTTATTTATACAACACCAGATTTTATCTTTTATTTTTTTACATACTTTTGTCTATTTACTTATCTTGATATTGTTTTAAATCCTCCAGTGCCCATTTCAGACATTCAGTCAGATGCCTAAATTCTAAAGTACTTTATTGCTTCTAAAATTCATTAAATATATGATCCCCTTCTCTGTTAGTACCAATAATATTGCCTCAGTGTTCAGATATGCCTAGGATTAAAGTCACAAATACATAGAAGGTGCTATAGCTGCTCTAAAAATTATCAGTTATGACAGTCGTGAGGAAGCACAAAATAGCTTTCTTCTTACAGAATAAATGCAAAATGTACAAACATTGCTGGGTCATTTCCTATTTTGTAATGCGAATCCCTTTTGTTGGTAAAAATTTATTTTGTACACAAAAAATCACCATGTGAGAATCAACTGATTTAAAATATCACAAAAGTTTAAGTATATAATCATGGTATTAAAGTTTTAAAGTGCCAATGTTTATGTTTTTGGTTTTTTTTGTGTGTGTGAAACTATGCTCATATGAATAGTTTTGCAACATTAATACATAGGTCATGACAAATAATAAATGGTATTTAGTCTTAATATCAGAGCATGCTCAGGGACCCATTTTGTTGTGATGACACCAGTTAAAGATAACTCTGCCAGTTCTCATAGATATTCTGTCCATAGATATCAGCTCTCATAGATATTCCATTTAGTATTCAATTTATTTCCTGTATGTGGTTAAGTTGAGAGTGAGAGGACACTTACAGCCTTGACAACGTATAAAACTAACCCAAGCTTTTATTTGAAAAGAGCAAGTTCACTTTTGTTAAGAAACCATGCTCTCAGGGCACCTGGGTGGCTCAGCGGGTTAAGTATCCAAATCTTGGTTTTGGCTCAGGTCATGATCTCACAGTTTGTGGGATCAAGTCCCGTGTCTGGCTCTGACCTGACAACATGGAGCCTGCTTGGGATTCTCTCTCCCTCTCTCTCTGCCCCTCCACCTGCTCATTCTATCTCTCTCTCTCTCAAAATAAATAAACTTAAAAAATAAAAAAAAAGAAACCATGCTCTCTATGATTATTGGCAAATACAGAAAAATATTATACAGAACACAAGTATAAATATGGATTAAGTCTATTAAAAATAGCTCACAAAATCAAACATCAACCAAATTGAGGTGCCCAGAAAAATCAGAAATATTTACAAGAAGAAAGCATTTTCTATTGACAATTTTGTGAAAGATAACAGATAGTGATGGTGGGTTTGATGAGGAATTAAAAAATGAAAAGAGAGACCATCTGAAAAGAGAGACCATCTTCAGGTCACTACATCTATTCAGCCCCAATATTAGAAAAGATATTCTAGGACATTTCAAAGTTTTTATGGGGGTGCTCTAACATAATTCTCAATTTTTACAATATACTATCATACCTGTGAAGTCCATAAAACATCAGGACATTGCCATAAACAAGGACTGAAAGATAGCCTAACACTAGGCTCTATGAATGAAAGGCAGATCGAATTAAAATGATAAAAAACATAATGGAATCCTGAGGTTCTGCTTTATGAAACTGGCTGATGAAAGAAGATCCTCCTCCCACCCCCGTGGATGCACTTCTATTCAATCCTGCAGGAAATACACTTCCGAACCCTCCAGGAGAGGTGTTTGTTTGAATATGGATAAAAGACAAAGAAAATCAGTATCCTGGTGATGCTAGGGTACCTATTTCAGAAACTTTCTGATTCTTTCAGAAGTGAATCAACTTATCCTAAATCCTGAGAAGTTTCCAGGGCTCCTGGAATTCCTCAATAGTTTTATCTACTAACAAGCACCCTATTACAATAATGTCATGTTGCTAAAATGGTGACTAACTATGAAGAAGTATATGGAAATCAATGGTTAGTAATGAACCTCCCTGAAAGACAGCAGTGACAATTTACTAACAGAGAATCACTAAAGACTTCTTCACAGTTCAAACCCTTCAAAAGGCTTTTTGCATTCTTCAGTGTGGCTACTGTTTAACTGCTGTTTATAGTGCAGTATCACTATCCAACTTTCAGTTCCCTTAGATATATTACTATAAATATTATCAACAGTTAAGGGATAGATATTCACAGTGTACAGAAAATGCTCAAAATACTTCGGAGCTGTCATCTGTTCTCAAGAAGTTGTATACTGAAAACTGAAATGGCAATAACGATGATAATAATCTCAGATAATGATCTATATCCTCTTCTTTCAGGTTTCTGTGGGTTTTGTTTTAGTTGAAAACATACTGTTACCTCACTGCACCTACTTTGCCATTCCCTGTTGGCCATATGGTAGCCTGAGCTGGCCATGATTTACTCTATATGGTTCAAAGTTATAAAAGTGACATCTTTCTCAAATCAAATGCATTTCCTGCCACGTTCTAAGATCAAAGTTGTGTCCACACATGAAAAATAGTACAATAAGACTATTTCCAAAATTTTGTAAAGCATACATATTTTTACTTCAACTGCTAACTTTTTATATCCTAAACACTTTTTTTAGATGAATTATTTAATTATTTCATTCTAGTGATTTCACTTCCTTTCTGTCCCTTCCCCCCTTTTGTTTTCTCTTTTGTAAATTCTTTACAATCCTTCTCTTTCTCTTTCTTCTTCCTTCCTTTTCCTTCTTTCCATTTTCCTTTCTTCCTTTTCCTTTATTTTTCTCTTTATTTGTAAGTATAAAGAGAAATTTATGCCTTTAATAGATTCTTCAGATATATATCCAGAAATTTAATATATTAAACATTTTCAGATAAAAAGTTATATTCTCTCCCTTATCTAATTAATGTTATATATGCATATGTGTGTATTTTTTTTCTTGAGTAGAAAAAAATGTAGTCATAGCAAATGACTACCTTAATTCTTTAAGGTTAATAAGTAGGGATTTTTTTAAGTCACTGGATGTCTATAGATTGCTTATGCCGAATTACCTCACTGATAGACAAAAATCTAGTTTAACTGAGTATATTTACAAATAAATTTGTAAATTTACAAAGCATGTAAAATTTAATTTCAATGCATTTTTTCTCAAAAGGATTTTGATTAGTTTTAGAATTTCAGTAAAGACAACAACAGATGTACTTTAGAAGCAGGAGATAAATCTACATAAAATCAAAAAAGCAAAGTCCTTTGAAGTTTCATTGGTTTATCATTTTTGTTTTCCACTCCTGTCAGCATTTTACCAGCAATGTACAAAAATATATGTGCATACACAGATGTTGAAACTGTGCATAAGTCTTAATATTTAAGGGACAGATGGCTGACTAAATGTGATCATTTACAACATATATAACTAGTTAATCTGTAAACTCACATTACTCAGCACCACAGATACTCCATTAGTAGATATATATATATATATATATATATATATATATATCCCCAAATATGTAGTGCTTTTATCATAATAAAAGTTACAAGAATGTTTCTAGATTCCCTTAAGAGTTCCCACCTCTGTGGGATGCTAAAGATACAACAATGCTAAAAAGAAACAAAAATAAATATATTGTTTTTTTTTAATGAGGGCTTTATAAACAATAATGACAAAATCTTTTCCCTATGGTTGTCTCCCTCAGCTTCACCCAACAAATGTTTCTCCTTATTCCTATTCCAACTTCCAGTCGCCAAGATGCAAAAAGGAATTTGAACTAGAAGCTAAGCAATATTTCTTTGTGTCTTATAAAAAGGGAGATGTATGTCATTATTTATTATTATGTATATATTATTACATAAAATGTTTGTCTGATTTAGAAAGTTGGAACAAAACATACTTATCAGAATATTACTTGCCGCGAATTCCCTGAGAAACAATTAGAAAGGTTTTCTCTAAAGTCACCAATGTCTTCCTTTTGCCCTTAGAAAAAAATGCTTTGCATTATCTTCTCCCCACCACTCTTCCTCTAGAATCTCTAGTGTTTGATCACTCCCAAGGAGATTAGAAAGCATCTGACATTTCAAACGAGCAGTAAGACGTTGTAGTTTTTTTCCCTACACAATGTTCAAATACAAGTAGTCAATATTTTATTAATATGTGAATTATTCGGCTCACTCACTTTTCCTAAAAATAACAACATAAACATGTGCTGCTAAAACAAAAAATCTGTAGTTAAAATACATCAAATTATGTAATAGTTATGGCTAAAATTAGGGAATGAACATGGTGGAACCAAATGATAAAAATAATTGGGAGCATTTAAGTGAATGAAAGCTTAATAGTTTTTCAAGGTAATTTATTTATCTGCAATCCTTAACATTAATTCAATGTTTACAGTATAAAATACATTTCATATATTATTTTTAGCTAAAATGCATTAATACTTAATACCTACCATTATAGAGTTAACTGTCATAGAAATTTTGACTGAAAAATATGACCTGGCTGTTTCTACATTGAATAGCCGATTGAGTAATTTATGAAAAACACACACTCATATCATTCATATATGTTTTTATTTTTTTAATGTTTATTTATTTTTGGGAGTGAGAGAGAGACAGACAGAAAGAGACAGAGAGTGAGCACGGGAGAGGCAGAGAGAAACGGAGACACAGAATCTGAAGCAGGCTCCAGACTCTGAGCTGTCAGCCCAGAGCCTGACGTGGGCTTCAACTCACTAACTGTGAGATCATGACCTGAGCTGAAGTCAGATGATGCTCAACCAACTGAGCCACCCAAGTACCTCTCATGTATATTTTTATTACTTGACTGGTTTTAGAGTATTGGAATATTTATGAGTTTATATATATGTATATATATGTATTAAAACACATATAAATATGAATATAAATATATTTATATAAATATATATAAACACATATAAAGAGGGGGAGGGAACTTATACATGTACACATATACATACATACATATATATATAATATATACACATACATATATATCCATGTATATTTATGTGGTAGATGTCATATATTTATAAATATAACCATACATGTAATTATAAATTTCATTTTATAAATATCTTTGCACACACATATATAAATACATCCAGATAATTTTTAACACATAATATACAAACTTTGTGTAAGAAAATCAACATATATGCAGCTTTCCTTTTCATTTAAGAAAGATTATAGACACATTAAACTGTTTTTTTTCTTAACAAATTTCTTTTTTTTTCTCCCTTTACATTTAGAATTTTTTTTTCCCTATTAGCTTATTGGGTCTTGAGTGGCCAACCTGAGTCATCTTTGATAGTGCCCCATCAATATGTTAAATTAGGTTGTCTCCTTGAAACAGTTTCAGTTGCGGTTTTATTATATTATATTGTTTTTCTCCATAAGAGTTACCAGTTTTAATATTTTGAAATATGTTTGTCTACTGCCTGTATCTACCACCATCCTTTATTTGCTCCTTTCACTTCTATCTCTATGTTCCTAACAGGGCTTTTTGTCATTTATATTTTGGATATCTTGTAACTAGTTTTTATTTTTGAAATTACTTTGTCATTTTGTCCATTTCTTTTCTGATTTCAAGAAGCTCAAACTTAAAATTTTCTTATTTTTCCTTCATTTATATTTGGATTTTGAATTTGTTGCTTTCTTTCTTGTAAGCAATTGCTGAATTGTATTTTATATTACATTTATATTATGTGTGTGATATTCAATTGCTTCCATTTTCAGCTTTTTTGAGGCAGAAGGTATTTTAATCTGCGGTTTTTTATATTAACTTTATATGTGTTGCATTTTTTTCTGTATTAGATTTATGTCCTTAATCCAAAGGTATGCCTAAAAAAAATTGAATTAAAGAGGCTAAAATTAAAAAAAAATTAACAAAAAATAAAACAGACATTCTAAAATATAAAGATGAAGGCAAAATTCATGTTCATAATTCAAATTTTTAGTTTTTTTTTACTTAGAATGACATTAAGTACAAATTTTAACGCCACACAAGAGGAAGAAAGAAAAAAGTTTTATATTTCAGTACCTAGTATTAATGGCACTTTCTTCCTCATTTTTAAACAGCAGGCCCGTGTTTTCATTTTGCATTTGGTCTTTCAAATTATGTAGCTGACTTTAGTTTTAAGGACAATGAGTTAATACATGGAAAATCACTTGGAATAATGCCAGGCAGATAGCAAATGTTTTATGAGTATTTGCTTTTAATATCATTATCATTATTAAAATCACAGACATTGTAGGGGGAAAAAGAGGTTAAAATAAAGTGATCAACAAAACATATTCCAAATTCAAACAAAAGAAAATAGAGGTTTGTCAATGAAGGTAGAATTTAGCCCCCAAACATTAAATAAACATTTTAAAGGTTGGAATTCATAATGATTGTATGACAGACCCAAATATCTAACATAGTAGCAAAATTTCTAAAGTAGAAACTACAGGAAATAAAGGGAGAGATAGAGAAGCAGACAAAATTCACCAAAATAAAATATTTTAACTTATTACTTAAATCCAAATCATTTCAACTGGAAAAAACATAAGTACATAGAAGACCTAAACAATATTAATTAATGACTTGTATATTATAAATATATATGTATCAACATCTATTCTTTGGCAATGTAGAAAGAAACACTTCTTTTCAATACAAGGGAAAGCATTTAAATAGAAGTAATTTGCGCAAGTAGAAAAAATACAGAAGTAAACAAGGCAACATTTGATTACAGAACACTACATGTCTGGATGTGGTTTGTAAATACATTCCATATCAATAACTTATGTATATGAAAAAGATTGATTTATAATTTATTTTATTATACTAAGCGGACCTTTGGAAAACTTTGTTCATTCACCATAGGTGTTATTTCTCCTTTTGTTGGGAGAATTCACTGGTGAATCTAATCAAGATAGAAATTTCCTTTGTAGGAAGCTTTTTAATAACACATACAATTTCTTTGACAGATACTGGAATACTCAGTATTCAAGTGGGGCTTGAACTCAGCAACCAAACCATGAGATCATGACCTGAGCCAAAGTCGGATGCTTAACTGACTGAGCCACCCAGGTGCCCCACTTATTCATTTTTATATTTTCTTTGGGAAATGTTTATTCAAATCATTTGCTGCTTTTCAGTGGAGTTATATGTCATTTTATTATTAATTACAGTAGTTCTTTATATATCCCAGACCCTTGTCTAAATTTAATTATGTCCGGTTATCATTTTTTTGTGTTTTTTATTTCTTGTGCCTTTTGCTGTCATATCTAAAACTTTTTTTTTTCTAATTCACAAAGTTGACAAGGATTTACACTTACATTTCTTCTCAGAGTTTTATAGTTTGAGTACTTAAATATGTGTATTTGATCAATTTTGAGTTAATTTTTGAATATGGTTGAAGGGCTCAACTTCTTTTACTTGTTTGTATATATCCAGTTGTCCCAGCAATGATTGTTGAAAAGACTATTCTTTCTTCATTAAATGGTCTTTTCACTCTTGCTGATAATCAATTGATCATAAATGTGTACATTTATTTTTGAAATCTAAATTCTATTCCATTGATCCAATTGGTTCTTTTTCAATATTATTTTGGCTATTCTTGTTCTGTTGAATTTCCACATGCCTTTTAGGATCAGCTTATTAATTTCTGCAAAGACATTAGCTAGGGTTTTGATGGGGTTTACATTGAATCAGTAGATCAGTTAAGGATATATTATCACCTTAACCATAAATCTACAAATTTTTCCATTTATTTAAGCCTTCTTTAGCTTTTTTCACAAATGTTTTGTAGCTTTCAGTAAGAGTTTTGAACTTATTTGATAAATTCATTTTTAAGTAATTTTGCTGGTAGTATAAATGTAATTATCTAATTGCATTTTATGTTTACTCATATCTACTGCATAGGAAACCACTAATATATTTTTCATTGATCTTATGCCCTGAAAACTTGCAAATACATTTATTGGTTTTCATTTTCTTAGTGGATTCTGTAGGATTTTATATATACAAGACTATTTCATCTGCAAATATAGCTTTACTTTTTCCTTTCCTTTTTTTTTTTTTTTTTACTTTTTCCTGCAAATAAAGCTTTTCCTTCCTTTCCCTCCCTCTCTTCCCCTCCCCTCCCCTCCCCTCCCCTCCCTCCCCTTCCCTTCCCTTCCCTTCCCTTCCCTTCCCTTCCCATCCTTTCCCTTTCCTTTTTATTATTTTTCTTGATAACTGCCCAGGGTAAAATCTCCAGTTCAATGTTGAACAGAAGTGGGGTGGGTGAACATCCTTTCCTTGTTCCTGATAATAGTGGCAAACCATTCATTCTTTCACCATTTATTATGATGTTAGCTGCATGTTCTTCAATAGATGCCATTTGTTATATTGAGAATATTTTCTTATTTTTTAAAAATCTTTTTATAATGTTTATTTACGCTTAAGAGAGAGAGAGCATGAGTGGAGCAGAAAGAGAGAGGAACAGAGGATCTGAAGCAGGCTCTGTGCTGTCTGCACAGAGCCCGACGTGGAGCTCAAACTCACAAACTGTGAAATCATGACTTGAGCCAAGATCAAGAGTTGGAGGCTTAACTGACTGAGCCACCCAGGTGCCCTGAGAATATTTTTTTCCATTCCTAGTTAATTGTGTGTTTTTATCATGAAAGTTATAGGATTTTGTCATTTTTTTCTGCATTTATTGAGATAACCATATGGCTTTTGTCCTTTAATCTATTAATGTGAGCTATTACATTGATTTTCATATGTTGAAACTATCTTACATCCCTGGGATAAATCCCACCTGGTCATGATATGTAACCTTTTTTTTTATGCTTCAGGACTTAATTTGTAGTAATTTTTTCAGGAAATTGTCTATATTCAAAAGGGGTTATTCATCTGCAGTTTCTTTTGCTGTTGATGTCTTTGCTTGTGGTATCAAGACAAGCTAGACTCATAGAATGTTAGGAACTATAGCTTCCTCTGCCATTTTTAAAGGAGTTTCTCAGCAAGTGTATTTACACAGCATGGTGAACTTTTCTTGGAGGGCTACAAGGAATTTACATGTCTGGCTATCTCCTATCTGACATTTCTCTTTGATTAAGTTTCAACTCACAGTAAGCAGAATCTCACTCACTTCCAGGTTCTGACATTCAGAACCTCTGTCCTTGTTAAGGAAGCCACATTACACATTTTATTGCATAGTACTTCATCTAATTAAGAAATCCCAGAAAAAAGAGGGGGACAGTTGTGAAAGAAGTTCAATGTAAGAAGGAACAAGAGGATAGATAATGGAAAACGTCATGTATGTGCCCTAAGGAAAATGAAACTTAAGGAGTGAAAGACTGATTTCCCATAAATGTTTGATTAACAGAGAACTGATGATGTTGGAATTTTCTTAAATAATAGGGAGTTCATCAGGCATTACCTTATATCCACCTTGTGAAATTTTTGCTCATGGTTTCAAGGGACATGAACAAGCAATGACCCAGGTCAGGGTGATCTCACAAAATAAACTGAACTGAGCTTTGTTTGTATAATTGGACTGGTTTTGCTCAGGGAATTTTCAAATCTGGTCTCCATTTGCAGTTGATTTTAGCAGACTCTAACTGAACTTTCCCCTCTACGGTTCCTGCCCATAAATACAGCCTACTCCAAACATTCAGTGCACTTACCTATTGTTTGTGATAGTCTGTGTATTGCTATTCCCAAATAACTCCTCTTTTTGACAATGTTGTGCTTGCCTCATTTTACTTCTTTTTTTTTAAGTCGACACAGTCAAGAGAGATTGGTTTCTTTCTCAATTTTCTAACATAGGAAATTCATATTTATTACGAATTAAATCTCACAACTAGCCTGGAAGGTAGATAATGAATTTTGTCCCATTTTACAAATATGTAAAAGATTCTCCTCAAGATCATACAGCTCAAAAAGTTGTAGGCATAATCAGATTCACTATGACTGCCTCAAGTGCCCACAGTCATAGCCTGTGGACAATATGTAATCACAGGGTCAATACTAAATTATTATTCTTTAATTAAACAAAAATAATGCTTCTTCAAATTGTTTTATAGAGCTACACAGGCAGTCTGTTGTTAAGTGGAACATCTAAACAATGTGTAGTTTGTTTTATCCCACTTTGAAAGATTGAATAACTTTTTAATAAAATGTTGCCCTTGTGGAACTCAAATGTATAATATATGGGAAATTTATTGGATTTAATTTGGTATTGGTTAGATGAAAGTTATAGTTAACTTCATAAGAAAGTCTATTTAATTATCTAGGAAAAGTACAAACATAAATAGTTCTTGATGCCCAATACTTTTTCTGCCTAATAAAAAATATTATTTATTCAAGGAAGGGAATATAATAAATACTTGGTACCAAGCCAGATTTCCCTCTGCATTTCATAGTCATAACCAGCTTCTCCAAGATTTTGTCCCATAGATGAATCACACACTTAGTTCCACGGCTGAATTATGATCCAATAGCCTCTGAATGGAATCACACTGTGACGTATATGAGACAACAGATAATTAGAAGTCATTTCTCAGTGTTCTAGATGTCCTTTCTTTCTGCAAACCACACGATAAGTGATACAGCGTTGGCAACTTGATACAAGGCTATGATCCCACTTTTACTGTCAAACCAAGTATTTTATTCTAAGATGCTAACTTAATTCAAGTCTCTTGTTTTAAGTAACTAGAATAGAATAAATTGGAAGAAAATAACAGTTTTATAATGCTGTTTCTGCAAATAAGTCAATGTTTGGAATAGTCATAGTTAAATGAAGGTTCATGAAGAGAATTTTGAACATACTCCAAATGGCCACTTGTTCTAATAAGGGCATCAGTAATCAAAACAATGACTATACAGATGTAATATATAATTACAAAGATGCTCTTTCATGCCTATATGTTATGTCCCATAATTTCATTGGTTGTACTGCTTAATCTTTCTGAAAAGTTAAAAATTTTATTTTTACATGAAACAATTCTCTTCCTAAGATTTCAGAATTACCGTTTAATTGTGTGTATGTGTCTGTGTACACACTGTAATAACCTAAGGGCTATGGAAGATAAAACAAGTGGAAGATAGGCACCTTAATCTCAGCAGCTTTACTTTTGTAGGCTTTCAAATCAGTGACAATCAATTTGAATGATGTTAATAATTACCCATTTACCCCCTAAGGTCAGGAACACGACAGGGATGTCCACTCTCACCAATGTTATTCAACATAGTATTGGACGTCTTAGCCTCAGCAATCAGACAACACAAAGAAATTAAAGGCATCCAAATCAACCAGGAGGAGGTCAAACTTTCACTCTTTGCAGATGACATGATACTCTATATGGAAAATCCAAAAGACTGCAACAAAAAAACTGCAAGAACTGATCCATGAATTCAGCAAAGTTGCAGGATATAAATCAATGCACAGAAATTTGTTGCATTCCTATACACTAACAATGAAGCAACAGAGAAATCAAGGAATCGATCCCATTTACAATTGCACCAAAAACCATAAAATACCTAGGAATAAATCTAACCAAAGAGGTGAAAAATCTATACACTGAAAACTATAGAAAGCTTATGAAAGAAATTGAAAAAATCCCCCCAAAATGGAAAAATATTCCATGCTTCTGGATAAGAAGAACAAATATTGTTAAAATGTCGATACTACCCAAAGCAATCTACATATTCAATGCAATACCTATCAAAATAACACCAACATTCTTCACAGAGCTAGAACAAAGAATCCTAAAATTTGTATGGAACCAGAAAAGACCCCTGAATAGCCAAAGCAATCTTGAAAAAGAAAACCAAAGCAGGAGGCATCACAATCCTGGACTTTAAGCTGTATTACAAAGTTGTAATCATCAAGACAGTATAGTACTGGTACAAAAACAGACATTCAGATCAATGGAACAGAATAGAAAACCCAGAAATGGACCCACAAATGTATGGCCAGCTAATCTTTGACAAAGCAAAAAAGAATATCCAATGGAATAAAGACAGTCTCTTCAGCAAATGGTGCTGGGAAAACTGGACAGCATCATACAGAAAAATGAACCTGGACCACTTTATTACACCATACACAAAAATAAAGTTAAAATGGATGAAAGACCTAAATGGAAGCCATCAAAATCCTCGAGAAAGCAGGCAAAAACCTCTTTGATCTTGGCCACAGCAACTTCTTACTCAACATGTCTCTGGAGGCAAGGGAAACAAAAGCAAAAATGAACTCATCAAAATAAAAAGCTTCTTCATAGTGAAGGACACAATCAGGAAAACTAAAAGGCAACCCACGAAATGGGAGAAGATATTTGTAAACGACATATCAGATAAAGGGTTAGTATCCAAAATCTATAAAGAACTTATCAAACTCAACACCCAAAAAACAAATAATCCAGTGAAGAAATGGGCAAAAGGCATGAATAGACACTTCTCCAAAGAAGACATCCAGATGGCCAACCAACACATGAAAAACTGCTCAACATCATTCATCATCAGGGAAATACAAATCAAAATCACAACGAGATACTACCTCACACCTATCAGAATGGCTAACATTAAGTCAGGGGGCACCTGGGTGGCTTAGTGGATTAAGCATCTGACTTCAGCTCAGGTCATGATATTGCGGTCCGTGAGTTAGAGCCCCGCGTCAGGCTCTGTGCTGACAGCTCAGAGCCTGGAGCCTGTTTCAGATTCTGTGTCTCCTTCTCTCTCTCTCTGCCCCTCTCCCACTCATACTCTGTCTCTCTCTCTCTCAGAAATAAATGAACATTAAAAAATTTTTTTAAAAAACTCAGGCAACAACAGATGTTGGCAAGGATGCAAAGAGGATCTTTTTTGCACTGCTAGGGGAATGCAAACTGGTGCAGCCACTCTGGAAAACAGTATGGAGGTTCCTCAAGATATTAAAAATAGAACTATCCTATAACCCAGCAATTGCACTACTAGGTATTTATCCAAGGGATACAAGTATGCTGTTTTGAAAGGACACATGCACCCCAATGTTTACAGCAGCACTGTCAACAATAGCCAAAGTATGGAAAGAGCCCAAATATCTATCGATGAATGAATGGATAAAGAAGATGTGGTATATATGTGTGTATATGTACATATATGTGTATATATATATGTGTGTGTGTGTGTGTGTGTATATACGTATATATATGTATATATATACGTATATATATATATATATATATATATACACTACACACACACACACACACACACACACATATATATATATATATATATATATATATATATATACATACATACATACAAGGAGGGGGACAAACCATAAGAGACTCTTAAATATGGAGAACAAACAGAGAGTTACTAGAGGGGTTGTGGCAGGAGGGATGGGCTAAATGGTTAAGGGGCATTAAGGAATCTACTCCTGAAATCATTGTTGCACTATATGCTAACTACCTTGGATGTAAATAAAAAAAAATAAATTAAAAAAATTACCCATTTAAATGGGACCTTTAACGTTAATTTACATCTGTTTCATGAATAGCTGTATCACTGGAAAAATGAAATTAGATCTAAGAAGCTAAAATTATCTCTCAATAAGCTAATGTGGATTTTCTCCTACTTTTCAATAGACTATTAAAAAAAAAGAGGCTATTCCTGCTTACTGTGAATTCTTGTATTTCACTATGTTCTAAGTACCAGATAAGTTTTCCCAATTAGATCCTGCCATTCAGTACTTAAAGTACAATGGGTCAGCCCTAAAACAGACCAAATAGCAGCAATATAAAGTTTGACAGAGGTATATCTTCATCTTAAAATAAAATAGATATCTTCTCTAATTAAACCTTTTCATAGTATGGTATAGTGTTACCAGTGTTTCAAAACTTTAAAAATTTTCATGTCTATACTGGCAGCCTTCTTCATAAGAATAGGCTATGAGAAATTCCCTAATTTTGAAGCCTAAATTAAAAAAAAAGAGAGACCTATCATTTTTCTACCTCATGGAACCCAAAGGATCTAGGTATTTTTTTTCCTGAGTGAAATAATGTTCCTCCATAATACAGTGGGTTTAAGTGAGGCATTTGAAATCAACTGTGTGCATTTGAGTGAGTTTGAGTCCTAAATCCTCAAGTCTCACTTTTTTCAATTGCAGAATGATAATAAGAATAGTAATCACTTCAAAGAATAGAATGTGTATAATATGTATAATGTTTGAGTTCATTGTTGGGCAGTTACTCTATATTCAATAACTATTAGCAAATTGTATCAGTTTTATTTTTATTATGCTGGTGTCACTTTTTCACCAACTAGATGAATGTCATTAAAGACAGCTTAAAATTATGATTAATGCTAAGTTTTCTGAAATGGATTAACCTCAGAAAAGCATATTAGAGAACAGCAAGCCAGGATTTGAATCTACAATATTCTTACCTCTACAAAAGTAGTTGTTTATTGATAACTGCCAGTTACCTTAAGAAGTGAAAAACAAAGATAATCACTGGGTCTGGATTGCATCAGAAATGATTGGACACAATGGGGCGCCTGGCTGGCTCAGTCGGTTAGGCATCTGACTTCAGCTCAAGTCATGAACTCACAGTTTGTGAGTTCGAGTCCCATCTCAGGTTCTGTGCTGACAGTTCAGAGCCTTGGAGCCTGCTTCGGATTCTGTGTCTCCCTCTCTTTCTGCCCCTCCCCTGCTCGTGCTCTCTCTCTCTCTCTCTCTCTCTCTGTCTCTCAAAAATAAAGAAACATTTAAAAAATTAATAAAAACATAAAATTTAAAAAGAAATTACTGGACACTAGACAGGTGTAGTAGGTGGAGTTGCAGTCACCAGAAACTGGAATTTTCATTCTAATCCTTACTCCCAACAGCTCAGGGCAAAGTTAGCTCTGCCTTTTGTCTAACAAAGTAGCCCTGTCATTGGCTAGTGCACCAATCCAATGATTGTGTCTATAGATAATTGAGAATACTTTCTTCATTAAGAAATAAAATCATGTGCATCAATCAAGAGCAAAATGAAAATCTAGAAATCCTTTTTCATTGCCTATTTTATAACTATTGAGGAAAAACTAGTAATGTGGAATATAGGCAACATCTTTAGACAGGAGTTGAGACTTCACGACAGTAAGTTTCCAAGTACTTTATTCCTTCATTCATTCTAAATATTCTTTGACTCACTGCGTGTCAAGTACTGTTTCAGGTTGTGGGGAAGTAGACACAAACAAGAAGAAACGATCACTCTTTCATGAAACTCACCTTATGATGAAGGTAAATCGAAAACAAACAAAATATAGTGGGATTGATCACTAGTGATGTATAATAAAAATAAAGTATGCTAACTGAGAGAAAGGATGAATGGTTTAGATAGATGAGGAAGAGGAAGCAGATCATGTAAAGGTCAGGAGGAAGAAAATTGGGTAGTGGCAGAACTGGAGAATAGAGAAATGTGAATGGACTACAGTGAGGGTGTTGGACAATTTTCAGAAATGAAGTCAGGGAGTAGGGCTTCAGTTAATGTCACACATTTTAGAATATCATATGAAGGCTGGATTATATTCTATGGTTAATGGGAATCCATTGAGGGCTTAAACAAGGTGTCTTCAGGACCTAAGGATCTATAGAAAGACCATTCTGGTTGAAGAAAAGGGAAATGAATGAATTGATGTATAGAGAATAAATTGAAACAGGGTGAATTTTGAAAAAGGGAGTTAGAAAAAAAATGCTATTTTATTAATCCTAGAATAGATCTGAATGGATGGATTTATTTGCTAATCTATTTCCATCTATTTCAAGTGGTAGTGGTGGAAAGGGCAGATTTGTTAAATGTTTTGTATATATAATGTCATTAAAATTTACCAATAGTTTTGATACAGAATGATAAAAGGAAAAAGAAAAATAATTCTTGAGCAGAAGGTTGAATGCAGGTGTAGAAGTTGCATTATTATTATTATTATTATTATTATTGATGCCATGTTTGCAACGAGTATTAGAAATCCAAGTGGATATAACATGAAGTGGGAAAGTAGATATATATGTTTGAGTTCAGGAGAAAAGGTAGGTGCTGGGTCTGTTCATTCTGAGGCCCATAAGCACATCGATATTATTAAAGTATATCACACTGGATAAGGTCACCTTAGGTAATCATTTAGAGAGAGAACGCAAAAGGTTGCAGTATGAATCTCAGAGACAAAGAAAGATCCCTCATACTTGGAAATTGACACTAGTTTCCTAGTATATAGTGAATCTCATAATTTCTTGATATCAATGCCAATTTTCCCATTGACTTAGCTGATAACAAATTGACTGTACATGAAATAAGGACTCACTCTTTTTTAGACTAAGCAAGCACATCTATATTAAGGAAGGATAGTTCAAATTAAACATGCATTCTGTGTTGGGGCGCCTGAGTGGCTCAGTCAGTGTAGCATCAAACTTTGACTCAGGCCATGATCTCGCGGTTCGTGTGTTCGAGCCCCTTGTCAGGCTCTGTGCTGACAACTCTGAGCCTGGAGCCTGCTTCGGATTCTGTGTCTCCCTCTCTGCTCCTCCCCCACTTGCGCTCTGTTTCTGTCTCTCTCAAAACTAAATAAACATTCAAAAAAAATTTTTAAATGCACTGTGTGAGGGGAATACTGCATATATAATTTAGATACAGATTTACTTGTAAGCAATAGAAAAACACCCAAATTACACTGGCATAATGGCAAGAAAATGTCTTCAGGAACTCAGCTCACTACTCACTCAGCCTTTTTCAGAGTCTGGACCTCATTCTCACGTTCCAGAGTAGCATCTGTGCTCAAGGCAAGAAAATGCAAAGAGGATCAAAAGCAACAGGATCAAGGTGCTACTTAGTTTATCCTTAGGAGATTCCCATTTACATCCATTTACTCCATTTACTCCATTTACATCCCCTTGACTGAAGTGCACTTGCAAAGCCCCTCCACAATGCAAAGGAGGGTGGACCAGTGGTCTCTATTACAGGTGATCATGTGTGGTAAGTATTCTACTTCTTTAGAATGAGTGCATAGGTATTGAAAATAGTGGTCTATGCTAGTTCTATATTAACATTTAATAAACAATAATGATAAAAATATTGTGTTAAAAGGAAATAGTTGACAGTCATTAACAAACCCAATGAATTAGTCCCACTTTTCCAAAAATATAAAGATTAAATTTAATTGATATATGTAATTGTTCATATCAAAATTAATTTAGTTAATGCACACACGTTATCCTGTATCCCTTTTGCAGTCCAATGTAATATGAAATTAAAGGGGAAAAACTATAAAGTTTAACAATAAAGGCAGTGGGAAATTAAAGAAGAAAATCTGTAAAATATTACAATAAAGAAAAATATTTAGAAGAAATTGAAGTGTATGTTTAAATAGAAATATTGTTTCAGATATACGTACTGCACAGTGCACAGTGTCTTGGATGTATTTTGCCCTCAAAAATGCCATCTAACTCCTCTTTCTGTGAACCTATGGGCTTGTAGATTTTTGTTCATGTGAAACCCTTTACATAGAACATCTAGAGAATACCTTTAAAGAAGAAAATATGGGTGAATTTCAGAAAGTATACAAGATCAAGGATATTTCCTTATTAGAATTTGGTGTGAGGTTTTTTTTCTTCTATATATATTTTAGTTCATTCATAAAGAATGGGTCCACTGTCTAAAATGTCTAAATTTTCACTAAAGCACTGAGTATTAAATTTGCTCCTTGAAACTCTCCAGTCACTGAAATTTTTCTTGTCCAGTTCAGAGTTGGGCAAAAGAAATTCTGTTTTCACTTGAAGGAAACAAAATCAGGTTGAAAAGTTTACATCTTGGAAAAAGAGTGAGGTGCTTCTAACTATTATAACTTAACCTCAGTGGTTAACAATAAAAAAAAAATTGAGCTGTCTAAACCAGGATATAGTAAGAGTCTGAAGATAAAGTTAATGAGTTAATATGTGAATTTGTAATATTCTTGCATTGTGTGTAGAAGACCTGTAAAAGTTACCTAACAAATAAATATGTCTAAAAAATAGTTCTTTATAAACTTTGTTTGGTGGTATTTTTGGATTTAAGATCCATTCTCTTATGGGATTTGAACTTAATTAAGGAAAATTACTTCATATGCTTCTCTCTTTTAGTTATTCATTTTTTATTTTCCTCTGATATTTGCATGTTCATTTAATAAAAACACACTGATATGGGGCACCTTTATTTATTAAATTATGACAGTTTCAACAGCATAAGAAATAAAATGCTGTATTTATCTCAAAAAGCAAAGAATAATAACAAAAAGAATAGAGATATTTCATACCTGCTACATGTTTAATCCTAATTTTGCTACTTGAAACCTCACCAACAAAATATTACTGTGGTAATATTGTTATACGATATTATCATATATTTGCTATATAATAGTATTTTTTATTACCTCACACCTGTGGGAATGGCCAAAATAAAAAATACAAGAAATAACAAGTGTTGACAATGATGAGGAGAGAAAGGAACCCTTTTATACTGTTGGGAATGCAAGCTGGAGTATGCACAATGGAGTACTACTTAGCTATAAAAAAGAATGAAATCTTTCCCTATGCAACAACATAGATGGATTTAGAGGATAAATGCTGAGTGAAATAACTTAGAGAAAGACAAATAACCATATGACTTCACTCATATGTGTCATTAAGAAACAAAACAAATGAACAAAGAAAAAATGAACAAAGAAAAAACAGACAAACAAAAAAACAGACTCTTAAATGTAGAGAAGAAACTGATGGTTGCCAGAGGGGAGGTGGGTGGAGTTATGGGTGAAATAAATGAAGGAGATTAAGAGTACACTTACTGTGATGAACATTTATGGTGATGAGTACTGAGTAATGTATAGACTTGTTGAATCATTGTATTGTACACCAGAAACCAATATAACACTGTATGTAAATTATACTTGAATAAAAGAATAAAATAGTATTGTGATATTGCCAGTACAATAATTTTGTTAACATATAAAAATATTGTTACACAATAAAAATATTGTTAAAGAATAAAATAGTGCTAAACCCAAGCACTATTTTATTCTAGGGAGCTCAAATCTGAAATGAACTGTAAAGAAACACCACATTGTTTTGGCTTGAACATCACTAGTGTCCTATGTTTTCACAGAACACAGGGAATATCATTTCTATTATCAGAGAAATGTACAGCTGTTCATGTTCTCTAGAGTATATTCTGCCACCTCCTCCCAAAATCTTACAAACATGGATCTCAGTTTAGGTCTCTAGAGTCACAAAAATAGTTGGCTGTCATTCTTCTATGTGTCAGACATTGAGTATTTTAGCATAAGTTTCATGTCCACCATGTCTTTTTTTTTTCCAGACCAAACAAACTTATTTTTGTCAAATATTTTTCATATTGTTTCTTTAAGGTGCAGAAGGAAGATTGTATTTTTCCCTGCAATGCAACTGAGCATAGATAGCTAAGTCCTAGGGAAGTGAATATAGAAAGAAGAATTCTGTGCTAAATTTAAAAGTGTCCTTAAAGAAAGAGATGTGTCCTTCTCTGCCCTTGCCTAACTTCCTCCTTCCATTGATTTCTTTTTAACAGACTTGAAATTTGGTTACAAACATATGGAGCTTACGTGCATATCTTAACTATAAGTATGAAGGCTGCATTCTAGTAAGATTTCACTGGAAATTGGGAAGGCAATGGTTACAGGAAACTTAGAGGAACAATGGACCAAACCTGAATTACAAATTCCCGGGAATAAAGCTTTGTCTGTTATTAAAACATGTTAATATGAGTGCTTTATATATTGTTGTTGAGATGTATTCTGAATGGATGCATCCTTATATAAGCTTTCATATTCCAAGTGTTTTCATATGAAGACATTTTGCTATCTGAAAAAATAGCCTATGTCTATGTACATTAATTTATACTATGATGATGTGTAAATGATGCTAAATTATATGAAAAGAATTTAAATATTTTAAGCATATTTATATTATTGACAGTATCTATTGACCCTCATTTCTTAAAAAAATGAGACATTTAGCACACTTAATTCTTCATTCTTCATCCCCTCTTTTATTCCCATTCATATAACTTGATTTTGTCAGCTGAATTATCATTTTAAATTAAGATATGCAACATGTACTTTCTCTTACCTAAATGTAATTTTAAAAATTAAGTTTGCCCTGATACAAGATTCTATTGAATCAAACTTCCTCACCATTTTTTAAGTTGTAGCTCTCCAAATTCCTCCATTATTTTTATTTTTAGTGATTTATTAATTATCCAGATATGATAGTTTTACAGTAGTTTTCTCAATAAATGCTCAAAGATTGTTTTGTAGACAGGAGGACACCCATTGCTCTATGGCTGGGTGAAAATTGTTCTGAATATAAAATCACTGGTGTAAATTTCCTTTCCTCAAAGCTCTGTTTTATCATGAGAATATTTGAAGCCAACATGATTTTCCAACAGTATAGACATTTCTGACTAGTTACCCACTGGCTTCATATGATATTTGTTAGTGCTAATTATTTACATAAAATGTTCCTGTAATGAATTGAGTTCTTACAATCTATAAATTCAAGTCAACTTTTGAGGGTATTTTCTTTTCTTATATATTTATTCCTACTATCTTATTTCCACTTGCATTGTTGCCTGCTTCTTGGGTACCAGTTATGTGTTGCTTGATGCTTCTTTGCCTCTGTAATAATCACCTTCTTTAATTTATTGTAAATATCTTCTGTTGTTGTTTTTTGTATTTTGAAGTGAAACTTTGGCCTCATGAATTGCTTGGGCCATGGAATATGAGCAGAAGTAATATGTACTACACTCAAGTATGTTCATATCCTGTTCATATCCCCTAACAGGCTATGTGTAATTTGTTACCTTTGTTTCTCCCAACTCCAGCAAAGAAATGGTTTACAAGATGGGTAATCCATCACCCAAGATCACTGAGTGAGGATGAAACTGACCAGAGCAATACACAGAGCCAAGTTGGATACACAGTATGAACAAGAAATAAACCATTGTTCTTTCATACCAGTGATATTTGGCAATTGTTCCTCAGTGCAGCATAACTTGTCTTCCTAACTGGGTATACAGAACAGTTTACTTTTCTTATTGGTCACATCATTTATTCTTTGATTTTATTTGTATTACTTTTAATACCTTATATTCTTCCATCCTCTCAATTATGTTTTGCTTCTCTTATTAAGTAAAGTTTGAACTGTCTATATCTATGTTCCATGTGTTTAAACTTTTTTCTCATACCTTTCCAATCTTTGTATTTTTCTACTGTGTGTTTGAACATCTTTTCTATGTTCCATTTCACTAATTGTTTCCTTTTTGTTAATTTAATAAAATGTCTTTATTTCAAGAATTCTACCTGATTTATTTTTCTTAGAGCAATATTCTTTGGAAACATGTTTTTTTTTAAGTTTATTTATTTATTTTGCAAGGGAGAGAGAAAGAGAAAGAGAGAGAGAGAGAGAGAGAGAGAGAGCGCGCACCAGGGAGGGACATAGAGGGAGAGATAGGATCCCAAGCAGACTCCATGCTGTCAGCACAGAGCCCAACATGAGCTTGAACCCACAAACTGTGAGATCATGACCTGAGCCAAAATCAAGAGCCACCAAGGTGCCCCTGGAATCATGTTTACAATACACATTTGTTTCTAAAGACTTCTATTCATTTAGAGTCATTGAGTGTTAAATTTTTTTGTGACGTTTTTCATGGATTTAGTTTTCTTTCTGATTTTTTCATATCTTTTTTGAATGGATAATTCTTTTTCTCCAAAGTTTGTTCTTTGTATTTAATCTCGTTGAGCGTATAAAAGGAAGAGAATTATAGGGAAGTTATTAACTCCCAAACATGTTCCTCATTTTTCAGTGCTAACACTGACTGGCCTACTCACTTATACTACAGCTTCTCACTTAATAACTTTAGAGAATGCCAGAAGGTTCAATACTATTTCTATTAAGTCTGGTTTATATATCCCTTGAAATATTTGTACTGCATCAACAATATATTTTTGCTATTGATTCGAACTGTGGTTTCTGTGGTTTTGTTTCTCTGTAGAATCAGAAACAGAAATCTCCTTTACTGACAGAAATTTCTGAAAGATTTTGACACACTGATGGCAGTCTTTCTTGTTTTTCTCTGCTGCTGTAGCTGTAGTCTGATCTCTATCTTGTTGTTTAAACTTTTTATGGGATTTGGGGGTTTGCACAGTTGGTGATCTTGGCTTCGTTTGGAATTTCTGCCTGATGTCTTAGGTTTGCTTCTCTGAAGCAAAATACAGTTTCTCTGGAAAATGTGACTATATTTTCCATTCTGTAATGGTAATTTTGTAGTCTGCCTATGTGTTTCAATGTCTTACTTCCAGCTTCAGGTTCATCTGTGAATTTCATTAGCATGTTTTCCATGTGCCCAATCACAGATAAAGATGTTCAACAGGGTAATATTAAAAACCAAGTCCTATGCCTCAGTTCCTTCCAGGTTGACAATTAAGTCATTAATCAACATTATCTTGGGATTCTGACTGAGAAGTTATTAAGCTAACTATGTTATCATAAAGTTCAGAATTCTCCATTAATTTCTCAAAAATATAAAAAAGAATTTCCAAGAACTATGCCAAATTTTTTTGTTTTACTCTGTATCTTTACCATTTCTTACCTGGTCTTTCTGCTCCATTGTCCTCCTCCTGACTGTTCCCTGTACAAGATCAAAATAATCTTTCAAATCTGCTTAAGATACAGCCCTGATCCTAATGCATCAATGTCTTTTCTATAAATCCCTACATGATCTGATCTCTAGTTACCGCCTACCATTCTTGCAAAACATTGTTTTTCTTTAGAAATTTTGCACCACTGATTTTCTTAGATAAAATACTTTCCCCTTAGTTAGGGACATGACTTTCTCCTTCACACTGTGCAGGCTCTGCTGAAATGTGATATCTCCATAGATGCCTTCCCTAATTATCTGTTTCAAAAAAACATGCTCCTTCCCTCACGTTTTATCTCTTTATACTGTTTTTTGGTTTTTGATAGCATTTATCACTATTTGACATTGCATATCAAATATTATATATCATATACAGATGGATAGATAATAGATTCAGATAGGTAAAGTCATATATAGAGAGATATATAGTTATATAAATAGATATAAATACATATTTATATTAAGCAATTACATTTTTTATCCTTTTTCATTTTTCACCAAGAGGGAAAGGCCTTTTTTGTTTCATTCATAAGCTTATCCCTCGTCTTTTGAGACTACCTAGCACTCCATAAATGTTTGATGAATAAAAATTTTAATGTAGGAACAAAGGGATGAATCCTTCTCATCTATTTGTCAACATATATCTTTAATTGAATGGCATGACTTTTTAAATCCTCATTGGCTTTTATGAGTCATTAACTGCTTTTCTAAATGCCTATAAATCATCTGTTTGACCATTTTTTCATCAAAATTTTCTTGACATTACTCAAACTCACTTGTCCATAGGTCTGGCATTTACCTCATTTACTTTTAAGAAAATTATCTCTTTGAGCATTTCTAACCCTCTAGAACTTCTAAAGAGATAAATATAATAGATAATGCATCAAAATATCCCAACTGTACCAAGAACCACAAAGTTATATCACTGCAATTCATCAATTTTCAGTGATAATTGGTAGAGCTAGGAAATTAGGAGCAGAAACTTAGGTTCATAGGTTCATGTTATTTACATTATGTTAATTTTCTTCCTCAAGCTTAACAATCAGTATCCTAGGAATTCTACTTCAAAGGGTTGTAAATAATTATAAGGGGAATAAATATAAAATGATACAGAATTAGTAGGCATTCCATAAACATATGGTAATATAATTAATAATGTGATGGAGATAGGACAGAGCTAGGGCTCAGGTACAGGTGTTAAATAGTTGTTTTCCCACAATCTTACCTACACTGCACTTTACTTTTTAAACATCAAAATGTTCTATACTTTCCTAATCAGATGATCATTCTCTTCAGAAAAAAAAAGTTTGATATTTTTTTCTTATGCTTATGTCAATACATTTCATAACACTGGCTAATGTTTTTCTGTTTTTGCTTTCTTTATATGTTTTTGTCAATAGAAATGTATCGCTTAAGGTTTGCTTGTTTCTAATATAATTACTGAATGATTTCTCTAAATTTGCACATATGCCCACATCTGAACTTGATAGTAAGTATAAATATGACACTCCTTCCCACACATATACACACATTGCTTTCAGAGGGTGATGACAGAAATTATTATCAGCCTTATAGACATAAAGAATGTAAGGGTTCAAGTCTCTGTATAGCTTGAAATAATTCACCAGTCTCTCTCCTAAAGAAAGAAAGGATTGTGTTACAGAAGAGTGAGAAGTAATAACAGCAATTGAAGCTATTATGCTATATGGTATGTATTTGCTGGAGTATTAACAAGGCCTCAGGTAAAAGGAAGGTGATGAATAACAACACCAATTTTGATAATCATCCACTGATAAGAGCACTTCTGTGGAGATAGGGAAGTCAAGTAGAGAATACCAGCACACTATTAAAGCAAGAAAATCTGAGATTGAATGCACTAAGGGGGGGTAAGAGAAAATTTCACTTTACCAACAACATCCTCACTCAAAGCAGCACAGCTTAGTACCACAAGAGACCCACTTGACCCATAATGTCTCCTATAGGGGAAAGTGAGCTTCTTTCCCAGCTCTGTGAGATGCTGCTCCATTTCTTTCTCACCCTATCCAGAATACTATGCAGAAATAAGGGACAGTGAGAGACTAGGGCTTGGAACTCATCAAAAGGGTTGTGTATCCCACAAACCACTTCATGGACTCCACCAGAGGATGCTGGAGATGCCTCACCTGTGGACCCACCTAAGCCCATTGGTGCAGGCACCTCACCCACATATCCCCCTCCTTGAGGGTGCCCTGTGAATAGGAGGTACAAGTCTTATAGATAGCTAGTGGGCATGGCCAGAAAGCTAGCCTAACTATGTAGGACTGGGAAAAAGCACATGAAGTTGAACATTCAACACCTTAGTGAAAACAAACGGGAGGCTGTAATCACTCAGACTGGCTTTGTAGGATCAAGAGAAGACATACAAGCTTAAGAATTATTCTCTCTCCCCAGGTGAGAACAAGTGTGGAACAGACATTTCCATAAAGCAGATTGAGAAAGCTGCAGAACCTCTATCAGGATTGACGGGGTAAAAACATTTCCTTCCAGAAGCCACTTCGTAAAGACTGGAGGAAGTTGCTACTTCAGTAACTGTAAAGACAACAGCACATGACTTCAAGAAACACAAAACATCATGAAAACATGACAGCACCAAAAGAACACAATAACTTTCCAGTAACTGACCACAAGGAAACAAAGATCTATGATTTGTCTGATTAAGAGTTCAAAATAATTGTTTTCAGGAAACAGTGAGTTACTAAACACACACACACACACACACACACACACACAGAAAGACCATTCAACCAAATAGGAAAACAATACACAAACAAAATGAGAAAATTAACACAGAGATAAAATCATAAAAACAGAATCAAACAGAAATTTTGGAGTTGAATAATACGATAAATGTAATGAAAAATTCAATAGTACATAGGAGATTGAATCAGTAATCAAAAATCTCTCAACAACAACAACAACAAAAATCCAGGACTACATGGTCTTTCTGGTAAATTCTACCAAATATTTAAAGAATAATTGTTAATCCTTCTCAAGGTCTCCCAAAATATTAAGAGAAGGGAGCACTTCCAAACTCACTTTACAAGGTCAGTATTATCCTGATACCAAAGCTGAAAAAATGGATACAACAAGAAAAGAAAATTACAGGCCAGTATCTTTGATGAATATAGATGCAAAAACTCTCTACAAAATACTAGGATACAGAGTTCAATCCACATTGTGAGATCATATATCATGACCCTGTGGGATTTATACCTGAAATGCAAGTTCAACATACATAAATCAGTAAATGTGACACATCACATTAATAGAATGATGGATAAAAATCATATAATCATAACAGATGCATAAAAAGCATTTGACAAAATTAAGACTACTTTCATGATAAAAACTCTCAACATAAATATAGAAATAATTTATGTCAAATAATAAAAGCCATCTATGTCCAACCCACAGCTAATATCATACTCAATAGGGAAAAGCTGAAATTAATTGTTTTTGCTAAGATGAGAAGCAAGAATAAGATGCACATTCTCACTATTTCTATTTCAACATAATATTGGAGGGCCTAGTCAGAGAAATTAGGCAAGATACAGAAACGAAAACCATTCAAACTGGAAAGGAAAAACTAATAAAATTGTCTATTTCCGTATGGCATGATCTCATAAATAGAAAACCATAAAGATTCCACCAAAGCCTGCTAGAATTAATAAACATATTTAGTAAAGCTGCAGAACAGAAAATCAATATACAAAAGTCAGTTTCATTTCTATGCCATTGCAAAGAACTATCACAAAGAGAAATTAAGAAATAATCCCATTTACAACTGCATCAAAATAAGAAAATACTTAGAAATAAATTTAACTAAGGAGTTGAAGCTATAAAGAAGTATAAACTAAACTAAGGAGTGTAAACTATAAGATATTGACCAAAAAAATCTGAAGAATTCATAAATAAATGAAAAGATACCCTGTGTTAATGAATTGGAAGAATTAATATTGTTAAAATGTCAATACTACAACAGGTTATCCACAGATTCAATGGAATCCAAATCAAAATCCTTATAGCATTTTTCAAAGAAATAGAAACAACATCTCTAAATTTGTATGGAACCACAAGAGATCCCAAATCAATTTTGATTGATTGATAGCCAAATCAATCTTGATAAAGAAGAAAACTAGAAGCATCACACTTCCTGATTTCAAGGTATAGTCCAGAACAATCAAAACAGTAGGTACTGGCAAAACAATACAAAACTAAACAAAACAAAACAACAACAAAAAAACAAACCCAGACACAAGACCAGTGGGACGGAATAAGAGATCAGAAAGAAACCCATACATATACGGTCAACTAATCTTTGAGAAGCATATCAAGATTACACAGTATGTACAGGACAATCTCTTCTATGAATGGTGTTGGGAAAACTGGATATTTACATGCAAAAAAAAAAAAAAGAAGAAAGAAAGGAAAAGAAAAGAAAAGGAAAAAGAAATCAGACCCCTATTCTACACCAGTCACTAAACATAACTCAAAATGTATTGAACATGTAAACATAAGACCTAAAACCACAAAATCCCTACGGGAAAATAAATCCACATAAGTCTGTCTTGGCAAAGATATTTTGGATATGACGCCAAAAGCACAGGTAAACAAACACAAGCAAAATAAACAAGTAGATCTAGAGCAAACTAAAAAGCTTCTGCACAACAAAGGGAAAAATCAACAAAATGAAAAGGCAACCTATAGAATAGGAGAAAATATTTGAACCCTGATAGGCAGTTAATATCAAAATATATAAGGAACACATACAGTTTAATAGCAAAACAAAACAAAACAACAAAAATACCCCACTTATTTTGATTGAAAATATCAGCCAAGGACTGAATATAGTTTCCCAAAGAAGGCATATAATAGCCAACAAGTCTATGAAAAGTTGCTCACCATCATTAATCCACAGGGATGTGCAAATCAAAAGCACAATTAGATATCATTTTACAGCTGTTAGGATGGCACTTATCAAAAGACAAGAGATGACAACTGTTGTAGGTAATGTGAAGAAAAGGAACCCCTAGAAACTGTTGGTAGGGATGAAAATGGGTATGGCCATGGTAAACTATGGGGGTTCCTCAAAAGATTAAACATGGAACTACCATATGTTCCAGTAATCCCACTTCTGTGTATATATTTGAATGAAACAAAATCAGTATTTTAAAAAGGTATCTGCTCTCCTGTGTTTATTGCAGCATTATTCACAACAGCCAAGATATAGAAACATCCTAAGTACCCAACGGCAGATAACAGATAAAGAAGATGTAGTATATATGGGTCACCTAGATGGTTCAGTTGGTTAAGCACCTGACTTGATTTTGGCTCAGGTCATGATCTCATGGTTTGTTGGATTGAACCCCGTGTTAGGGTTCCTGCTGATAGCACAGAGCCTGCTTTGGATTCTCTCTCTCCCTCTGTCTCTTTGCCCCATCCCTGTTCACACACATGCCCTCAATCTTTCAAAATAAATAAACTTTACCAAAAAAAAAAAAGATGGAGTATATACATGTAACAGAATATTATTCAATTGTGAGAAGGAAGAAAATCATTCTATTCACAACAGCATAGATAAACCTAGACAACATTATGCTAAGCCAGACAAAGACAAATACTGTCTGATACCACTTACATGGGGAACTAAAAAAAAAAAAAAATCAAATCAAACCCATAGAAACAGAAAGTAGAATAGTGGTTATCAGGAGGAAGGAATGGGGAAAATGGGGAGATGCTGGTCAAAGGGTACAAACTTCCAGACATAAGATGATTAAGTACTGGGATAGTGTAGAGCATGGTGACTATAGTTAATAATGCTGTGTTAGATAATTAAAAATTGCTAAGGAAGTATTTTAAGCATTATCATCACACATACACACACATAAATGTAACGATGTAGGAAGATGGGTGTGTTAATTAACCTGATTGTAATAATCATTTCACAAGGTATATGTATATTAGGTCATCATGTTGTACACTTTCAATATATACAATTTTATTGGTTAATTATACCTCAATAAACCTGGGGAAAATAAATAAAACATTTTAATTAAAAAAACAAAATACGTTCTCTGATAACAACACAATTAAACTAAAAACAATCACTAAAAGAAAGATATATGAAAATTATCCAAAGATACAGAAATTAAGTGACTCACTTTCAAATAACCCATAAGGCAAAGAGAAAGTCAAAAGAAAAATCAGAAAGTACTTTCAATTATTTTAAAAATGTTAAATGATAAATATTTTTATCTAAGAAATAAAATAAATAAACTCGTAGATTGTTAAATTTTGGTTCATTACATGATACAATTGAAAGAATGAAAGGCAGGACATAAAGCGGGAGAAGAATTTTTAACTGGAATTCCAAAAAAGAATTTGGGGCAAATCCCCAAAAACATATGGCAATGCTCTACACCACACTAAGTCATCAGATAAATCAAATGAAAGCCAGAATAACTCTATATACTCATAAATAAATCTAAACCTAAGAAAAAATATATAAAAAGAATGAAGTACCGAGTGGAAAGGTTACAGAGCTACTGAACACTCATACACCGCTCATGAAAGTATCAATTTTATTCAACCATTTGGGAAAATTACTTGGTAGTGTCTACTGAAGCTTACAAAGCATATCCTATATCCCAGTTATTTCATTACTGTACCTGTTGGCAGAAAAAGACATGTGCAGCAATGATCATCATAGCACTGCCCATAAAAGCCAAAACTGGAAACAACCTTCTCAATTTTAATTAATGGGTTGCTTTTGACATCTGGATCTTATTGTTCTTATTGTGGTATAATTAGCATCCTCCAGTTCACCAAAAATAGTAGTACTATTTCCTAGTCATTTTGACAACCAAAGTCTTCCCACATATTTTCAAGTGACCTCTAGCAGCGAAGTACAAATCCCGCATGAACTGCATTACCTGAAGGCCAAGGAATGGATAATACTGCAGAATAACAGACACGGAAATAGGGCATTTCAAGAGGTTCAGAAAATAGTTGCAGGAATTGATATTCTTTTTAAGGTGTAGAAACACCTTTTTAAGGTGTATCATTTCTTTTAAGAAGAATTGATATTCTTTTTAAGGGTCTTTCTTTGAGGGATTGTGAGAAATTTCAGGAAGAAATACTTAATGGAGTACATTGAAATCACTTTAGAAAGTAAAAATTTTAAAACGTTTTTTATCTTAGGTATAATTTCCTTATACAATTGTGCAACCGTTAAGTGAAAAGGTTTTACTTGGACTTTTAGTGCCAATGAAATAATTATGGCAGGAACTGAAGCAACCTCTGTCATACCTGCCAACTGGTTCTCTTAGTGAGAGACACCAGCCCACTGAACTGGCTGTGGTTGGAGTAGTTGGGGTTAAAAGGCTGTACCAGAGGGCAAAACAAGGAAGATCCCATTAGCTCTATGAGAACATGATATAGGACAAACCAGAAGATGAAATCATCTCCTTAAATCTTAAAATGAGAAAGTTATCCAAGTAGGTAACAGGCAAGAAATATTTTTTGTATTCATTAAGAGAAGGGCAATAAATAGCAAGCTTCTTCCTCACCTAGGTCTGAACAACAAAGAGTAAAGGTCCACACTAATATATAATCTTTGTTATTAGTGAAGACTAATGTGGAGGGTGTAGCTTCATTTAACACAAAATGGGACTTCCAGCTAAATGAGGCAAAATTACCCAACAAGTCATTGTCATGCTGCATTCACGAAGTCCTCCACTGAGAGGGAGCAAAGAGGTAAGATTTTGTGATTTGATTAGCTTCCAAGAAAAATGGTAGGAGCTGAGCTAGGCATGTCCGATTAATTCTTCTCAAATTTACTAATAGGGTAGTTTACTAAAAGTCCCTAGGAAGGAGTTAGTAAAAGCGGAGATTGGCCAGGGCTCCCTTTAAAGGAAGAAACTATCAGGCATGGGAAGGAAGGGTTCCTCTATCCTTTCTTGGTTTTTTGTTTGTTTGTTTGTTTGTTTGTTTGTTTTTGCTTTTGTTTTTGTTTTTGCTTTGCTTTCCCTTGATACAGGCTTAACAAAGAAGCCTATGGTTGAAGAAATGTATGGCATTTTCCCTGACCCAAGTGATCAGCAGTTTATCTGAGTAGTACTACATCTACCTTTCATGAGTCCACTTCCCTTAATATCTGCAAATGCTCCTGAGACCATCAGTATTCAGTTTGGATTTTGTCCCCCAAAGGTACTGGAATGAATCACAACAATACATTCACTAAACTGACTCTAAGATCACTTGATACTCTGTTAAAAATTTACCTTTTGTTGTATTTTCATACCAAATTAAGTCCAGCTACATTATTCAACATTCTATATCAATTAGAATAAACTCAATGAATTCAAGTCACATCAAGATACTTCCCTAATAAGATGTAAAAATACATTTCAACAATAAAAACTATGCCAAAATATAGAAATACCTTCAAATTTAACACAAATTCTCTATTACATTTTAGGAAGAAATTCAAATTCAAAGATTAAACCTCCTTGCAATCAAGTTAAAGACAAAATAAATTAGAGGCACTTGGGTGGCGCAGCCAGTTAAGTGCCCAACTATCTATGGCTCAGGTCATGATCCCAGGGTCATGGGATTGAACCCGAGTTCAGGCTTTGTGCGGGTGTGGACCTGCTTGGGGTTCTCTCTCTCTCTGTCTCTCTCTTCCTCTGCCCCTTCCCCACTCTCTTTCACTCTCTCTCTCAATAAACAAATACTTAAAAAAACACACAAGAAATGAAAATTTCAAAATGAAACCTTCTTCTCCTTGTGAACTAATGATTCAAGTTCCAAAGTTTTAATTTAAATCTTAAAACCATTCTCCCAACTCTCTGAATTGTTAATTCTTTCTTAAGGGGGTAATCGATGACTGGTAGGACCTAGAAATTTCATCTTTGGAATTGTGTGGTTCCTGTAGAGCCCCTGAAATTTTATTCATTTATTTCCAAGTGTCATAAGTACTATATTTATTCATTAAACAAATATTTATTGAGTGCCTCTTGTGTGACAGACACTTTCCTAAATTCCTAGGATACATTAGTGAATAAAACATATCAAATATCTGTGTTCTCATAAATCTTATATTCTAGAGACTATGACATAAAATAAAAAATTAATGATATATTAAAAACATAAGTTATATAAAATTTTTGCATGTGCTATTCGGAAAAAATATATACAAGATAAAGACAACAGTGAATTTGGATAAGGAGTTACAGGTGAAAGTTTTAAATAGAGTGGTTAGGGTAAGATTTATTTAAAAAGTACCATTTGACATGATTTGAGGTAGGCAACTTGGGAGAGTGAACCACATGGGTTTTCTGGGGAAAGATCATGGTGGGCAGAGAAAAGTTAGAGCACAGACCCTCAGTCCTTTTCAGTCACTTATCTCAAAGGCATTTCAGCATCTGGATAGCTGTTTTTTGTTTTTTGTTTTTGTTTTTTGTTTTGTCACTATCCCCAGGTCTTTCACTGGAATGAGACCTTCTGAGTTTCAGAAATTACTATGATTCAATGCTAAACACATCCAATAAATGTAGTTTATTTTACTTTCTTGAATTGTATAATTCTAGCTATGACGTGTTTTCTCTTCAGCTCAACATCTAATCCAGACATAGACTTTATTTGTCACTGATACCTTCCTGTGCCTTCTCTTAGTTTGATTTCTTCCAAACTAAGGTAATGCCATCATTTTCACATACAATTGCTATATTTTAATCTTCAGGCCTTCATGCCTCTAATATGTCTAGAGGTTTTAACCTTTAGTAGGTTTGTAATAATCTTTAATGGGTAGTTCTCCGATTCTTATTATGGATCCTCAAACCACAGCTTTCAGAGGTGTCTCTCAAGATGTCTGGAAACCCAATTCCTTTACAGGGGATAAATTCTGTCTGCTCTGGGATATTTTGTTTTTTTCCTATGGGATTTATTTGGGCATCAGGCACTATTTATCAGTTGCATTGAAAATATGTCTTTATTTTAATGCCCTCTTTAAGAGCAGTAATATGCCCGTGCTTATCAATTTAGCCTGACCTTCAAGATCTTATTTTCCACTCATTCCTTAACCTGTTCCCTAAGATCTCAACCTTTTCTTTAAGAATATCTCTTTTCCTCCAATTCAATCCATCTGACTTGTTTTATTTTCTTTTTTATTCCTGTACTACTTCTATCCTGATCATCAGACTAAACCACTCTTCTCACATCAATCCATTCTCTTTTCAACTGTGAAGCAAATCTGACAAGATTGAAAGTACTTCAGACCCAGAACATTAATGCTACTTTATTAGTTTGCAATAAGTTCTTAAGTTGCTTCTCTACTTCAAGTCATAAAAATGGCCTATTATTTTAATATACCGACTATCACTATTATTTGTTTTATACTTTACTATATTTTGTGGGTGAACCCACAGATTAAGTCATAGAAAATTAAGCACTGGTCAGAGCTTATGTAATTAAAAAATCCAGAGCCAGTTTGGTCCCAAGGAACAGAGAGTGATGTCTGATGCCTATGGATAAACCATATAAATCCAAAGATATCTAGCTTCTTCACAGTCTCCTCCTTTAACCTGAAAGTAGAATTGAATTTGAGCTGGGCTATGAAAAGTGCCCAAGAATGCCTGGCACCAAGAATTAGGAGTTAGGGCCACATTAATACTCTGTAGCAACATGAAGCCCTGCTTCAATGCTTGTCCTTGTTTTACCTCTGCTGAGACTGCAGCACACACTCACACACACACACACACACACTCCAAATGTGATTCCATTTCAACATTAGCAGGTAGGCCTTGCTTACTGCCATTTGTGAGCACCTGCCACTCACCTCAGACCATTTTCAAAGTCTCACCTCATCTCTGCTCAGGTCATAAAGTTTACCCTTGTTTAAATGGTTCCCAGACTTCTGGTTTCCAGTCCAGTATGTAAGAGGCTTGGAAGTATCAGTTCATCCTAACGGCAAGTAAAAATCTGAACAAACTGAAAAAAATCAATAACTCTTCTTAGATCTGTCAGAGAAGTGAGGTCAAAGGGCAAACCACTGTCCTGATAATTGAAGAGACAGATAGATGGATAAAGGGAATCAAAACTTACAAGAGAGGAGACGCAAACAGCAGAACTCCCACAGGAACTGGTGCTGGGGTAGGAAAATCTGAACTGTAATTGATGAATTGCCGGAGGCTGGGTGGACAATGCTGGGAGTTAAAGACTCCAGTGGGGCCAATTCATAGGGGAACTCAACACTTTTGTGAGTTTTAATCCCTGGAGTTCTATCAGTATCACACAATGAATATCCCCAAAAAATCCCTTATGTCTTCCAACAGGGGGAAGGAAAAAATAAAAAGATGCCAGAACATTCTGTTTTTCTTAAAAATTTTTTTTTCATGTTTATGTATTTATTTTGAGACAGGGGGTGGGTGGGGCCGAGAGAGAGAGGGAGAGAGAGGGCCCCAAGGAGGATCCACACCCAGCACAGAGCCCAATATGGGCTTGATCCCACCCACCTTGAAATCATAACCTGAGCTGATCAAGAATCAGATGCTCAACCAACTGAGCCACCCAGGTGCCCTGCCTTCTGTGTTTCTCAACAAGGCCTGCCCTTAAGAGAAAGTATTTTACCAAAGCCTAACCTACTGGGGTTTATGTGACCCTAACTGACCTGGGGAAAGGACAATACCCACGTCCAGCCCTTTAAAGCCACCCTGTCCACCTAAGGCAGGAGTTGGGAATGAGGCATTAGAAACAATTTTGCAGTCCACAACTTAGGGGCACAGTCTCACTAAAAAAATTAGACCTGAACATTGGAATATAAAACAGTTCCCTTGCTCCATATTTTACCACCACAACAAAGTCCTATTTACCAGAGTACCTTTTACCTAGTATATCATGTCTGTATTTCAATGAAAAACCGTACAAGGCATACTAGCCAACTAAGAAACACAGTTTGAAGACACAGAGTAAGCATCAGAGTCAGACTCAGATATGGCACAGAAGTTGGAATTACCAAAAGAGAAATTTAAAACAACTATGAGTAACATGCAAAGGGCTCTAATGGGAAAAGCAGACAACATTCAAGAATAGATAGATGATGTAAGCAGAGATGGAATTATAAGAATCAAAAATAAATGTTAAATGAACAAAAACATTGTAACAGAAATGAATGTCTTTGATAGAATCATTAGCAGAACGGATGTGGCTGAAGAAAGAATCTCTCAGCTTGAGAATGTCAATAGAAACTTTCAAAACTGAAAAGCAAAGAAAAAAACTGAAAAAAAAAAACGGAACAACATATCCAAGAACTATGGCATAACTACAAAAGATGAAACATGGTTTTACTGGGAAAACTGGAAGGAGAAAAGAGAGAGGAACAGAAGAAATATGTGAACCAACAGTGACTGAGTTTCCCCCAAATTAATGTCAGACACCAAAACATGGGTCCAAGAAGATCAAAAAATACCCAGCAGGATAAATTGCAACAAAACCACACCTAATCTCTACTTTTAACTTTCACCATCAAGTCTAAGCACATATACACCTTAGAATTATAAGAAGCAGCTATTAACTGTAAATCAAGGTCCTCAGTCGAGGGCAGTTTTGCCTTCCAGGGGACACATTAGTATCTGGAGACATTTCTGGTTGTCACAACTGGAGGGAAGGTACTAATGGCATCTAGAGATTAGAGGCCAAGTATGTTACAATACACAGTAAAGCTCCCCACATCAATGAATTATCCAGCCTTAAAATCAATAGGGCCAAGGTTGAGAAACTCTTATATAGACAAAGCCCTTAAAGCCTTAAAGCTATAGTCAGTCTTGAATAACAGAATGGTGTATTTAAGATTAAAAACCCTTACCCCAGCAACAGCAATCAAAAGACAGATGCACCAATGCAAACTCCCACCCAACCTAAAATAAGCTTCCATAAGCCACCAAGTTAAAATTTTCCACCCCACATGTTAAAGGAATATAGAATTCCACCAATTGTGTACTGTAAACCCGGGCAGTTTTTTTTTTTTTCTTTTTTTTCTTTTTGTAATGCAAGTGCTTGACTTCAGCTTTGATTGCTAGAGGCATCCACTTCAAAGATGGCGATCTTGAATAAACACATTGCCAGCCTTTCTAGACAAAGAGCCAGGCCTTTTCATCCTGCTGAAGCTCCTTTGTTTTAAAGATCTTGGGTGATTTCAATAACTGAGCATTTGGGCCACTTATTTTTTTCTCTTCCTGTGCTTTAAATTCCCCACGCTTAGGTTTTAAATCTACCAAAAAGAGTGAGCCCATGAAACTCTAGGCATCCGCCTTTGACCCCAATAAAAGCAGAACCCCAGGCCTGCCTCTGCACTCTCTATCTCTCTACCCCACACCTGCTGTGTGGCCCCAGGTGTGCTATGTGATTTCCAGGTTTTGTAAGTAATAAACATTATTTTTTTTTCAAAGTTTCCTGATGCTTATTGCTGGAAGGCATTTTGCAAACATATAAGAACCACAAAGGCCAGTCCTACCACAATATTTTTTTAATGGCAGGCTAAGACCGCACAAAAGTGTGTCGGCATGCATCAACTGGTTGTAGTCTTCAAAGAAAGTAAATTTAAAAGTGGGAAGATGTGGGTGGCTCAGTCGTTTGAGCGTCAGACTTCGGCTCAGGTCATGATCTAACACTCCGTGAGTTCAAGCCCTGCATTGGGCTCTGTGCTGACAGCTTAGAGCCTGGAGCCTGCTTCAGATTCTGTGTCTCTTCTTTCTGCCCCTCCCCTGCTCATGCTCTGTCTCTGTCTCAAAAATAAATAAAAACATTAAAAAAAATAAAAGTGGGAAGATGTAAGAGATAAAAGCCAAAATTACATATTTATTCTTATTTCTTTTAAAATTTATATCTTTGGCAATATAAAATATATATGCACAATGTATGTATTAGGGTAGTAATACATAAATATAACTCATGAGGCAATATACTATGTTAAAGAGAATACCTCTGTAGCCAGAATGAATGTGTTTTAATACCACATCCCATAATTACTGATAGGGTGAATTTCAACAATTTATTTTACCATGTCTATGTTTAAAATGTTCTTTATCTATAAATTGAATTATAGCAGGATTCTCGCACAGAGAGACAGTTCACTGAGGCTATCTTCTTCCAGGAAGCAACAACTTTATTCCACTTGCCAGCATCGGCTCAGTGGGTTCGTACCCGAAAAACTGAGCCCCAAATACAGTGGGGTATAGCCTTTTATGCAATTTCTACTTCTTTGTCTCCCATATATGGTGACACATATAGTCTGATTGGACACAGTCCAAGTTAGATAGCCGTTCAGATCTACAAGTGTTATGCCCAGAATTCATGATCCCCAAAGACCACTAGGGAGCCGAGTCCGATGCAAAAGCAAAAGAGCCTTTATTCGAGTTAGCTCTAGCTCGAGCTCAATCCCCTACCTGCACCGATGCAGCAGTGAGATACCAGGGAGAGAGTGAGTTTCAAAAGCACAAAGGTTTTATTGGGGTCTAGGGGCAGTTGGTGAGGTAATGGCTGTGGCCTCGGCAGATTGGCTGGGGAAGGGTCGGAGTCCTGTTACACAGGTCGCTGGGCGTGTTTTGATCAGGAAGTTTGAACGGGTGAGCGAGAGGTTACTCAAGGGGAGGAGGCGTGGTCTAGGTGAAGGACACAGAACAAGATGGAGTCAGCCGGCGTAGGCCCGCCCTTTCACAAGCTATGTATACTGTATAGGAGTTGATAGACCATGTTGCCTTCCTTTGTTCTGAGGCAGCCTCCACCACATTCCTTAGGGAGAGGCTCTACGTCTACCACAAGATATGTGGGATTGTTGTTCATACATATAAAAATTAATACACAAAAAGTGTATTGAACAATACCTTGCATACTATGAACTAAGTAAATGTCAATTATTTTTATAATATATATATATATATACACACATTTATTGAAAATACGATAAAATCTTTTCAGAGCTAAAGGTACAACATTAAAAAGTGAAGGACACAGAAGTAGAGGATGCAGATCTGTAAAAGGAAAGGCAAAGTACATGGTCATCCAAGGATTGTAGTTGACAGATGGCATTCGAGTGCCATTTCTGTCCTGCCAGAACTTTGGTACTATTATCAATTATGATGATGATCATTATTTTTGATGTCACAATGATTTCTGTAGGGGCTAAAATCATGTCTTATATCACTGTTTTCCTCAAAGTCCATAGCAGTATTAAAATATAATGCAAATACAAAACAGACACAATGGATTCATGTGTTTTAACTTGATTTTTATTAATATTGATTCAATAGGCCAATTCATAACATGTTCTACATATTACAAAGTGATAGTAAGCACATCAAGCCAGAAACGTTAATGGTAAGCAAACACTGGTATACAAACATTTTAGTATTGGAGTTTATAATGTTCCCTCAGAATAGTAATTTATAAGCAAATATCTCCTATTTCATTCTCCTCTAGAATTTTGAAATCTTGAAAAAAATTTCCATTAAGTGCAACAAATCCTTAACATAAAATTTAAATAGGTGATAAGCTTTTTATATCGCAATTGTTAGCTTAGGGTTCTCAAGAGATTTGGCTCTGAAATTAGATACAATCACTTTTCTGCCAAAGAAAATTACATCAATTTAATGAAACTGTCACAAACTAGAACAAGCAATATACACATCAAATAGATCAGTTCTCAGAGATTAGTCTTCAAACTTCATGACTTTTATTCCAATAGAATAGCAAAAGTTGCTCAAATTCCAGTAATCTTTTTAGTTTAGGGAGTAATTTCTTCTCAATAGAGAAAGGACCTTTACAATCTAAAGCATTAAGCTTATTAGTTTTATGTGGTCATGTAATTTATCATCCTAACTGGGACACTTTGGAGAGTAATAGGAGGGGCTATTAATAGTTACTTGAGGGGTGCGTCTCAGTTGGTTGAGTGTCTGACTCTTGATTTCAGCTCAGGTCTTGATCCCAGAATCATTGGATCAAGCCCTAAGTTGGGCTTCACGCTCAGTGTGGAGTCTGCTTAAGATTCTCTCTCTCTCTCTCTCTCTCCCTCTGGCCCTTTCCCCCCACTTGCATGTGCACGTGAGCTCTCTAAAAATTTTTTAAAAATAAAAAATAATTTAAAAAATAATTACATGAGGCAACAGCTATAAACTGGGACTATGTGGAAAAAAAAACCTGTAGTTTTGGTGTCTTCAATTGAGTTCCATCTGAACTGAATAAAAGATTTTTTGTGTTGTTGTTGTTGTTAGATTTACAGGTGTTTTTTCTTCTTGTCAGTCTCCCTAGAATGTCTCTCACCTTAGGGTACTTTCCAAAGTTTTTCAATAGACATTTTTTCCCTTTTGTTTTGAGAATTTAAGTGAGAATTAGCCCCTGGGTCTGCTTAACAATATTCTTAGCACTTACATTTCTCTTTTGGGTAGGCATTGACTAAAGAAACATTAAACAAAACAAAACAAAACTTGCTGTGGTACCTAAATCTCTCAGTATTTTTAAATTGTGATCAGAAATTTGATTTTTTCCAAAATGTCTACCTTCCAAATAGAGCATCCTATAGATTGATTTGAATGTTGCTAAAACTTTCATTGAAGATATCTCTTTAGTTCAAATCTGTTAGATAATATAAAAACCAATACCATTATTTGGGGATTTTTTTTAAACAAATAAATGTAGCTGGTTATAATTTTTTTTTAATTTGAAACTTATCTGTAAACATAGAGGACAAGAATGTCATATACAGAATTTTCTGCCTGCAGCAGTGTGAACTGATTGAGCCAACAACCTTCAGTATGAGAGTCTGCAGTGCAAATAAACATAGAATCGTAGCACTGAAAACTACTGATGCTGCAGACATGAAGTGAATTAAACATAACCTTGTAAATGCTCATATTTCAATCAAGATATGAACATTTTTCATGTCATTTCATGGTTCTATTTTGAAGCAATAATTCATTATCTATGTACTGCTTTGCCATGAGCTAAATTCCACTGAGCTTTGGTAAAAACTTAAAACTTAATATTGAATAACAGTTCTGAGCAGTTTGTAAATAAAAACATTTAAATACAAAGCTCTATCACTGTAGCTTAAAGCAGGTTTTGACATAAAATGAACAGTACAATCTATATAAGTAACCCCATCTATACTGATAAATTTACCAAACATTCTATTTCTATTAAGCCTTCATGAATTTAAATAAAAGCGTCTTTTTTTTAGGTAACACATAAAATCTTCTGACATTCCACAAAGTAAAATGTTGTTCAAGTTAAGGTCACAACTTGAAACATTCTAAACAGTACCACAGCTCATGATACAAAGTTCAGCATTCACCATCCTCAAAGAAACATACCTGACATATGTCACTCATCCAAAACATTCTTACCATTGAAAGCAAATACATTACTGGATGAGAGTTAAGTTAGCAAATGATGCAAGTTTGTCCTGAAAGTACACATCTTGTTGGAGCTCTATATCAAGCTGATTTATAACAGGTAGGTAGGCCTTTTTTTTAATAAATAGATAAACCTAAATTTTCCATGAGTTAGTTGCTACTCTAGGGGAGTGCAGGAAGTTCTGGTTTAAATAATTAAGTAGTATTCAAACGTAGAGTAGGAAATTCAAGTATTTTTAAGATTTTCTATTATTACTTATTTATTCTGCCATTACAGATTCATTTATTCAACAGACATTTATTGTACCCCTTACGTGAAGACAAGGTACACTAAACACTATAGAAACTAAACTAAGATAAAATGAAATCTATATACCCTGCCTGTGGTGGACAGAATAATGGCCCCAAAGAGGTCTACTTCCTAATCCCTGAAACTAGTGAATATTTACACAGTAAAAGGAACTTTGCAGATAATGGTTAATTTAAGGATTATGAGACAGAATTATGTCAGATTATCCTCTTGGTTCCAACATAATATCACAAGGATCCTTATAAACAGGAGAAGGACGTCAAGTTCAGAAAGAAAAATTTGAACTATTCTTCTACTGGCGTGAAGATAAAGGAAAGGGTAATGAGCTGAGGAATGTAAGTGGCCTTTATAAAGAAGCCAGAAAAGGCAGTTTCCTCAGAACCTCCATAAGGAATTTAGCCCTGAAAACATTGTGATTTTACTGTGGTAAGGCCAATTTTGAACTTCTGACTTTCAGAACTGTTATATTAATTTAATAAGATATATGTTATTTGATAATAAATTTATGTTGTTCTAGACAAAAAAATTGTGGTGATTTGTTACAGCACTAACAGAAAACTATTCCACTGCCTTAAAGGAATTTGTAGACTAACAGAACTACAGCCTAAATACTCAAGTTAACAAAACAAAATCAATATCTCTTTGAGAGATAAAAGCATGAGTTCTGATACTGAATTACTAACAATTGGTAACATTTTTTGAGCAGTTATATGCCAGGCACATTAAACTAATTTTCACAATTCTTAGAGTAAAAATGTTTTTCACCATTTCTGAGATGAGAAAATGATTGAAATTTTATTTTACTTAAAGTAAAACTAATAATTGTAAGTGTCAGAGCTTGATTCTGTGCTATGTGACTGCAGCTCATGATGCCTAAACCTCTGTGTTATAAACAGGTCACGAAACCCCAATCTAGCAGAGTTAAGGAATTTGAACAATGGAGACCAGGCAATGAATTTGTACATACATTAGTGGGAATGGGGAAATCATTCTTTAGACCAGGAGCAGTGAACATAACATACGTGTCCTGCATAAATATCTTAATTGAAGTCTTATGCAGCTTATAATCATAGTCACCTACATATGCTGTATTTTATTTAATAGAAGGAATCCTGTTATATGAGATCTTAACTTTTCTCAATTCTTTGGTAGCCTTCACTGAGTAAATGTCCCCCCTGCTCCCCCCAGAGTAATCAGAGAGCCAGTGTGACATGGCGAAAACACACATAAACACAGTGGCCCAATGCGAATTTATTTTTCTTTGTGTGTCCACACAAAGTCTCATGAGGCCAGGCATATACTGAACACCCCAAGTTTTCCTGAATAAACGAATTCACTAATGAGGATAACCAAAATATTTTATGGTTTGAAGTGTCTTAAATAGCAACCTAATATAACACTTCCACAAAGAATGAATTCCATCTCACTTGAGTGATTAGGTTCATGCATTGGAATATGTAGTCTAAATGTCAGAATGAGAGATGCCTATTATTCTATTGAAATAATTTTAGTAATGAAGAATTTAAGTGGGAAAATTACAACATCATACTTTAATTTTAGGAAAATGAGAAACCTAAATAGAAATGTCTTGAAATTTTGCCTAAGAGGTATAGGGAGTCTGCAACATAAGCTAATATCTGCTAAAATGGGAAGAGTGCCAACTGTATGAAGCATTTTTAAAATAGAATTAACCAATTTTGCTGAGTGATTAGATGTAGACTATTGGGAGCAGAAAAAAGCAAGATAACTCCATTATTTTGAAATTAGGCTACCTGGAGCTTCATGGAGCCTCTACTAGGCATGTCCATATGAATTCTGTTTGGGACTTGCTAAATTTGGGACTTCATGTGAAATACCAGTCTGCAGTTCGTTTTCTAGGAAGCCATATTTCTGGTAGTGATTAGTAGGAATTTTTTTAAGTTTATTTATTTATTTTGAGACAGAGAGACAGAGACACAGACAGAGAGGGAGAGCACTAGTGAGCGAGCAGGGGGAGGGGCAGAGAGAGAGAGGGAGAGACAGAATTCCAAGCAAGTTTCACACTCAGCTCAAGCCTGACAAAGGTCCATCTCACAACTGTGAGATGTGAGATCCTCACTTGAGCGGAAACCAAGAGTCAGAGGCTTAACTTACCGAGCCACCCAGGTGCCCCCAGTGGATTTTTATAAGGGAAGAAAAAGGAAGTAGAGGGCTGAACTCTAGAGAAACAACTGTTAGAATATCTGATCTGAATTAAGAGATTTCTTTTGCACGATTTCTACATGCCCCTAACATTGTCATATATATCATGTAAGAGGAGAGTGAATGCTGGGCTACAGGAAAGTTTTCCAGCACATTTTCTGTAGTATGTGTCTAGAGAACATATTTTGCAAACAGAAGTATAGTATTTTCTCATAGGTGATTAAAGCAGAAGAATTGCACTTAAAAAAGGGTAAATGGATACAAGGATATTTAAATAATAGAAATAACAGGGGAATGTTGGAAGAGCTGAAACTAATTAAGAAAAGAATGCAGTTAGTGAGGATGAATATGGGTAACTCATTCTTCTTTTATGGAAGCAGGAATACAACACATTGAGGAGGACAGGTAAATTGAAATGAGAGAATTAAGGGAATCAGAATATTGGCATCATTGGAAGACAAAAAAAAGAGTAAAGATTTCAAGAAAGATTCTCTTGTTAATGAACAAAATTCTGCAAATGGTTTGTGGGAATGAATACTGAGGGGGAAAGAAAGTTTGGGATCAATTTTCCTGTCTTTGGTTATATCCAAGAAAGTGGCTTCAGTGGCTTCAATGGTACAGTCATAATTCAGATTGAAAAGGGCAAGATGGATAAGAGATAAATCATTTGAGTTTTAAACTTATGAAAAATTTTAAGATGCTGGTGAAATGCTCAAGACAGAAACTTGAAGAGGCAACAGATTAGAAAATATAAAAAAAAAGTTATTTTGGTGGTTACACAGAACCTGAGGATGTTTATTTGCAGAAGGAAGTCATTGATAGAAGAGAAATGAGACTTGGGTCCAAGAGGGAAATGCAGGAAAAAAAGATTAAGATAAACTGTAAAAAGTGAAGAAAGAGGGAAAAGGGGGACAAGAAAGGTATTTTTGTAGAGATGAAAATGAAAGTGCCCCAGATAAGATTAACTCACTAAGACAGGCCAAAAAATGTAGCAGCAGAGGCCCTGCAGGTGCACACACGTGCTCTGGTGAAGGCTATATTGTTTTGTTGGTTGGTTGGTTTGTGGAAGCTATATGGTAATGAAAAGATCCCTTAGAAATAGAAAGATGGTGGAATGGGCAGGGCAACTGGGTGGCTCTGTTGGTGGAGCATCAGACTCTTGCTTTTGGCCCAGGTAATGATCTCAGGGTGGTGGGATTGCGCCCTGCTGTCAGGCTCCGCAGTGTGGGTGGAGCCTGCTTAAGATTCTCATTCTCATTCATTCTCTCTCTCTCTCTCTCTCTCTCTCTCCCCCTCTCCCTCAGGTGCCCCATCCCATACAGATATATTTTAAAATACATGTATGTGGGGCGCCTGGGTGGCTCAGTCAGTTAAGCGGCCGACTTCGGCTCAGGTCATGATCTCACAGTCCGTGAGTTTGAGCCCCGGATCGGGCTCTGTGCTGACAGCTCGGAGCCTGGAGCCTGTTTCAGATTCTGTGTCTCCCTCTCTCTGACCCTCCCCCATTTCATGCTCTGTCTCTCTCTGTCTCAAAAATAAATAAACGTTAAAAAAAATTAAAAAAAATAAAATACATGTATGTGAATTCTATAAATACAGAAATATCTAGATAGATAGAAGCTTTTTTTTTTTTTTTTAATTTGTGCCTTGTAGCTTGTCAGTTCCTTGGCAAACATAATGAATTTACTACATTTAAAAAGACTGGTATTGGCTGGATCAGTGTGAATGATGCTTTCCATGAACACACTGGAAAACCGTGAGGGATTCCCATTTCTGGCTACTGTTCTCCTCACACCCCAGGGGGAAACATTCTTCCATCTAGCCCATCGTTAAAAAATCTTGGTGATTACACACAAATACAGGCAGTTTTTGAGTTACATGCTATCTGATTTCCATCACTGTTCTCTGTACTAGTAACCATCATTTGATGGCAAATTAAATGAGATAGACTGAATAAATATATTTATTTTCTATTCCCCTTAAAATTTTGTTGAAATGACACAAAACATATACAAATAAAGAATAAAATTATAACAGTGCTAGCAACGGGAAAATATGCCATCAGTGGTTCAGAAATTTGAAGACACGTCTGGAAGAAAATAAGAATCAAAGTGATAGAGATTAAGCAGAAGAGAGTGCAAACCAAGTTAAAGAAAATATTTCTAGGAAGTTCAGCCCACCTTACTGTTACTCTACACCAATTTTTTCTTCTTTACTTTCCCAATTATGGGGTTCACCACCTTTAATACTCTCCTGTAAGAAATCTTTAAAATGTGATCTGCCTGATCTGTCTTCTGTTTCCCAAATAACCTGCACAGTTTCTCTTAGATCTCCAATGAAAACAAACACAGATGGTTATTGACAGATGTCATGGCAGATACTTCTGCAAACCCTTTTAGCATTTCATGTAAAAGTAGATGAAATCAACTACAGATCACTAAAAATCTAATGCAAATCCACCCATGAAAGTGAAGCAAGAAGAAATCTAATGCAAATCCACCCATGAAAGTGAGGTACAGATATAATTACTGATCACAGAGAAAACAAAACAAAAATACAGATATAGATATATAGATATAGATAGAAGTATACATATACATGTAGGTCTATCTGTCTATCTATCTATCTATCTATCTATCTATCTATCTATCTATCTATCTATCTAATGGAGACTACTGAAGTTCTAGGGTGCCTCTCTCTTCCTCCCTTCTTCCTTCCTTCCTTCTCTCCTTCCTTCCATCCTTTCTTTCTCTACCCCGCCCCTATGCTTACTCTGAAAATTGACAAATTCCTGAAGGCAAAAAATTGTCCCAGATAGTAAAGCTAATTGCCAGAATGCATGTATATATGCAAATATATAATTTTCACTGCTAATATGTAACACAGATGCAGTAATAATTTCACTGCTAATACATATCACATACAGATACAGTATAGTGAGGATTCAGTGTTAATTTCTGATCTTTCCTTACAAAGGTATTGATTAAATTCTTAGAGTAACTAACATCTTTATCCTTTCCCTAGTTTTCTTATGCCAATACCATTTATATTTCTATTTACTGAGTGAATATTAAAGCATGTGCTAAACTGTAGGTGATTAAGATCTTATAATCATAGCTAGTTTTTATATATATATATATGTACACAATCTAAAAAAAGCCAGGCATTGCTTGAAACACTGTGTAGATTTTGGTAAGCAGGACAGATAGTGACTGCTCTTTGGGGCACATAAGCAAAACATGTAAATAATAGCAATTTAGTGAAAAACTGCTTTAAAAATTAAAATAGAATTATAGAAGAAAGCAGGAGAGTATACCTATAAGTACAGTAATGGTCTATTTACTACAAAAAGACTTATGTGATGGTATTTAAGACTGAACTGGTTTGAAGGAGAGAACCAGATGAGGATTTGGAAGGGATAAGGGAAGAGGAGAAAGGAAATTTCCAGGCAAAGAAGATGGTAAGTTCGATAGCTCAAAGGTAGGAAAGAGTTTGGATCATCCAAGGAACAGAAAGAAGACAATATATAGGACCTTCCTCAGACATAGCTTCCTCTAATATTCAATGAGAATAATAACCTACTTGTAATTTAGAGCTGCTGTGAGGGTTGAAGGTGAGAGTGAATGTGGAACATTTAGTAGACACTGATCTGTCATATATTAGAAGATGCCATTATAGTAACCAATTATTATGATGATTAAAAATTCTTAATTATCTACATTTTAGTCCCTGAAAATAAAGCACAATATTATTCTTTGAGGCTCACCTAACAACATATAACAAAAGCAAGTATTTTGAGATTAGGATGATGATGTGGAAGATGTTTCTGGCATTAAGTTTTACACCAAAGTGAACTTTTAAGAATAAAGATGGTGATCAGCATGCAATATGGCATATTATAAATAAAGATAAACTTGAGTAAGATGCATGAATTCACATTGAGGCTCTACCACTGATTATTTACTTCCTTTGAATCACTTGCTCATTATCTTTAGGTTTCATTTTCATCTTCTCTGAAATGGGAATAATGACATGCTCTTACAAAGTCGGTGTAAAGACTCACATCAAATTATTTTATTTTCAACGCAGCACTTAATATTTTTTGTTTTAAAATGTTCACCTACTCATTACATTGTTCTTAGAATACCACAACTGGAATGTAAGTTCTATTAGAAACAGAGCTTGGAGGGGCTCCTGGGTGGCTCAGTCAATTAAGCATCCAACTTTGGCTCAGGTCATGATCTCACGGTTCATGGTTTCGAGCCCCACATCAGGCTCTGTGCTGACAGCTCAGAGCCTGGAGCCTGCTTCAGGTTCTGTGTCTCCCTTTCTCTGTACTCCTCCCCTACTCATACACACTCTCTCTCTCTCAAAAAATAAACATTTAATAAAAGAGAAAGAACTTGGTCCGTTTGTTTGTGTCTGTTTCTGGGTACTTATAATCATGCCTGACATTTAGAAGTTATACTGTTTATTTAGTAAATGATTGAGCAAAGGAATGAATGCTATCCAGTTTAAGTGATTTATCTATGAAATGAAAAATTTGTGTACTTCACAACACTTTCAGCAAGTTTAAATGATGTTTAAATTACCAAGTTTAACTGATCCTGTATTATAGGATCAAGAGTAAGATTCAGCCCTGTGTGTCAGAGATCCTTTAGGGATGATGGCATCATGCAAATTTTCAGGGCTGTACAAGTTAGGAAATATGCTGGACTGCTGGAGACCTTGGAGACTGAATGATTAGGTGAAGTAGGTCAATGAGAAGAGTTGGTGTACAAAACTTTTATAGACACATTGAAAACAAAAAACCCTCAATTAATGCCCTGAAGAGACAGTAATAGAAAACACTTTTTCAAGCAAAATTTTAAATGAAATGAGTCATTTTGATTTTTTTTCATGTTTTGAGAAACATAACTATGAGTTTAAGGTGCAGCATGGTAAATAATGATTACAAATACCCGCAAAAAAAAAAGATCATTATGTGAAGGCTTTCTTGTAAAGACTACTAATTACATCAGCTTTTTTTAGTTATGCTCATTCACATTCAATAACAACATCCTAATAAGCATCAACTTCAAACATAAAGGGCATGAATCATGAAAAATCGGTACTTTCCCTCAGCACAGGTAAGATCAATTAGGAGTTCCTGGTAACAGCTCACAGATTTGAGTTTAAGAGAATGAGGGATTTTTTTCATGAAGAGTTTTTACTTTGAACATCCTTCCAGACTTATAAAGAACGAGTCAACTGAATTCTTTCAGGGATAAATCAAGCTTACTAAATTGATTAACCTCGATATTTCTCCTAAGGTATGTTCTCCACCATTTATATGTAACCAAATACTTTGTGAAACATTTTCAACAAGCTCTCCTTCCTAGACAATTTGTGCACCAGTGAGTAATTCTTATAGACCAATGGTAAGGTGTTGAGTGGAACAAAAGCTTTTCCATCCAAGGCCTAAGTTAGGGATTTTTGAGTGAAGAATTCCTGACTCTCTGGATTATAATTAACATCCCAACACCACTAACCGTATCATCATAATTACTTCTCCATTTACAAAATCCACAAATCCTCTTTGAAGATAAACATGGGTCCATTATGTAACATGAATATTATTTTCCTACCTCACTCTCTTCCCAAGTCCTACTCTTCTGGTACATTTTAAGGTATGTTAACCCCACAATGTGGAGTAGAACTTAATACAATACTGGACATCATGAATGTTTTAGTATATTTTCCAACATACTGGTTTTAAACATATTTATTTTGGTTTTTTATTTGCCAGTTATTTTTCAACTAAAATATTAGGTTATACATGTTATATATGTTGTAACATATATATATGTTGTAAATATTTTTACATTGGGTTATATATGTTGTAAATATTTTTGTCAGTCTATTTTCTATCTATCCTTGAATTGGTTTTGATCCAAATCCTCAGCCTACCAAAAGAGTGAATAGAAACACCTAAAAGTCATGCCAAAATTGGTTTGACCTCTTCAGGGACCTTAGAAATGGATATGACTTGGTGCACCTGGGAGGCTCAGTTGATTAAGCGTCTGGCTCTTAACTTCAGCTCAGGTCATGATCTCATGGTTTGTGACTTCAAGCCCAGCATCAGGATCCACTCTGACAGTATGGAGTCTGCTTGGGATTCTTTCTCTCTCTCTCTCTCTCTCTCTCTCTTTCTATCTCTCTTCCCCTCCCCACTTGTACTGTATTTCTCTCTCAATATATAAACTAAAAGAAAAATGTTTTGTCTACATTGTTTTACCTGGGAGACACAATAGTCCTTTATGTATCCTATTGTCTAAGATAGATCTATAATGACTTCAATAATCAAGAAGACAAGCATCCTATACATGAGGATATACACCTCCTGGACCTTATCGTCTGGACTTTTGACTTACAATATCCTCTTAAATACAATATAAACTTACTGAATTTTAATGATTTCAACCAAATAAGTCATGAAATGAAATATCCACTTGAAAACTTTGATGCAAAGGATAAAAACCAAACTTTTCAACTTGATTATTGTATTTTCTAAACTATATGGAATGACAGTACCTGTTAAGTCACATCAACAATATAAAATATGTATGCACAGTTTTCAGGTACCAAATAAACACCACCATAAATAAATCAAAAGTGTAAAAATTACCTGCATAATAAATAGAGTGTTTATAAATGTATAGTCATTTTACAGGTACAGAGAGGCCTCTGATGTTTGACCATCTGGCAGTTTGGACAGGAGATGTCCTTGAGGCAGATGCACCTGTGAAATACTAAAAGTTACTTTGCAACTGTTAGTCAAATAAGTGGGTTTAGAAGCATAGCTATGAATATAATAAAATGTCTGGTCTCTGCTAGGAACTTTAAATTCATGCATCAGTGAAGTAACAGCTAAATCTTCTTGTATGTTTCATTGGATTCAATGGTTTCTTCCAAACACCTTAGGTGGAAAGAATAGCATTCCTTGTTGACTGCCTGTGGTGGTATCTGGGATTAAGAAAAATTGTGTTGACTTTGACTCTTTTTAACTTTATTTATTTATCTGGGGGAAGGGAGGGGCAGAGAAAGGGGGAGACAGAATCTCAAGCAGGTTAAACTGACAGCACAGAGACCCACATGGGACTTAAACTCATGAACTGTGAGATCATGACCTGAGCCGAAATCAAGAGTAAGGCACTTAACTCACTGAGCCACCCAGGCACCCCAACATTGATTCTCAAAAACACAAAGAAAGGAAAGCTAGAGGAGGGAAATAAAATTCATTAACTTCATTTTATTAAAAAGGAAATTGATACTTCAACACAGAATTTCCCTCATGACATCACATAGTAAAATGAACCAAAGTTTCCAAATACCAAGTCTATTGGTATTTCTACTACACCATAAGATTCTAAGTAATTTATAACATGAAAACTAAAAAATCCAATTTTTAAAATAGCCAAATATAAAAACCCAATTTATATAATGTTTATATGCAGTTATATTAGGTTTAGAAAATAAATATATATATATGTATATATATATATACACATAAATATATATATAAATATATATATGTATACACACACACATATATAGATATATAGAGAGATATATAGATATATATATATACACACACACACACACAAATTCATTGTAAGTGTTATGCTTTAAATAAATCATAAGACATCACGGTATTTTGTGGGATAGGGAAAATTGAGAGTGAGATGCCAGAAGAATAATAATTCTTCATTTAATGTTTTTAAGAAAAATGTATTGATAATTTGAGTTGTATATTTCTCCCTACATTTAGATGAAATACATTTAGAGAAATACATTTCTCCCTACTTTTAGATTGAATGTAACACCCTCCACAATGCCCTTTACGCTTGACTGAAATCTTTTAAAATAATTCTAGGTAGGGGAACCTGGGTGGCTCAGTTGGTTGAATGGTCGACTTCAGCTCAGGTCATGATCTCACACTCCGTGAGTTTGAGCCCCGTGTCGGGCTCTGTGCTGACAGCTCGGAGCCTGGAACCTG